>NW_012105697.1:2567105-2568427 GCF_000951045.1 Mandrillus leucophaeus | reverse complement strand
TCTTGTCACCCAGGCTGGAGTACAATGGCACGATCTCGGCTCACTGCAATCACTGCCTCCCAGGTTCAAGTGATTCTCCTGCCTCAGCCTCCTGAGTACCTGGAGTTACAGGCATGCATCACCATGCCTGGCTAATTTTGTAGTTTTAGTAGAGAAAGGGTTTCTCCATGTTGGTCAGGCTGGTCTCAAACTCCTGACCTCAGGTGATCCTCCTGCCTCGGCCTCACCTGGCCTTTCTAAATGTCCGGGCAGCAGAGGAAGCCCTACCCAGGATTGTGGAACTGATGGGCAGAGAACAGAATTGAGATGATTATAAGAAACAGGAACAACGTGAAACAGCCAGGAAGTTTCTATATTATGAAACAGACTATAAATCTCGATCAGAACAGTTAACAGACGGCTCTGAAATTAGCCTACTGCCTTCAGACACTGACAGGTATACGAAGAGATTTCATAAGTTTGATGCAGACCAGAAAGGCTTTATTACCATTGTTGATGTTCTGCATGTATTAGAGAGTATTAATGTTCAAATGAATGAAAATACACTCCATGAAATTTTAAATGAAGTCGATTTGAATAAAAATGACAGGTTGAACTCAATGAATTTTTGCAGCTGATGAGTGCTACTCAAAAAGGAAGGGTGTCTGGAAGCCAGCTTGCTATACTAATGAAAACTGCAGAAGAGAACCTCAACAAAAGAGTTCCAATTCCAGTGGATCATAGTTACAGGAGGGACCGGGCTTAGGACGTGACTGGCCCAGGCAGATCTGTGTTTGTTAAACAGGTCTTGTGTATATTTTGCTATGAATGAAGTTCCTTTAAAGATAAAGAAAAGCACACTTTTCTTCTTTTGAGCATATCTGCTTTTACTTAAAATCTGCTAAATGCTAAAACACACAGTCCTTCACCAATCCCAGAGACTCGTTTGGAACTGATTCCAAGCCATTACTATGAATAAAGCACCCCAGCATTTTGTGTAAGTTCTTTTTTTTTCAAGATGGAGCCTCAGTCTGTCACCCAGGTTGGAATGCAGTAGTGCAATCTTGGCTCACTGCAACCTCCACCTCCCAGGTTCAAGCAATTCTCTTGCCTCAGCCTCCCGAGTAGTTAGGATTACAGGCGTCTGCCACCACATCCGGCTAATTTTTGTATTTTTAGTAGAGATGGGGTTTCACCATGTTGGCCAGGCTGATCGGGAACTCCTGACCTCGTGATCCACCCACCTCGGCCTCCCAAAGTGCTGGGATTACAGTCGTGAGCCACCACACCCAGCCATAAATTCTGAATTAAACCTGTAAAGCTTCCTTATCTGATTTAAGAAA
>NW_012105697.1:2555460-2563290 GCF_000951045.1 Mandrillus leucophaeus | reverse complement strand
GAGGTCACACAGCAACTGGTATGACAGGGACGGGTTTCCGGAATTCCAGTGTCTTAACACCAAGCCCTGTAGTACTTCTCAGAGATCAAAACCACTGCTCTTGTGTGCTCAGAAGACAGTTTAGTGGTCATAAAATCCAATACATCCAACTTGCAGATCAACACACAAAGACCCTGGAGGAAGGTGGGGCGGTAATTTCTCCCAGTCTCCAAAGAAAAGGCAAGAATGGTGATCATCAAAGTCGCTGGCACTTGAAGGGTCATTCTGTGCCGGCCATTGCTCTGAGGTTCCCTTAATTCTCACAACTCCCTACATTTTAACATCAAATTCTAACATCATCCTCACTTCACCTATGGGGAAACTGAGACACAGGGCATCATCCTCACTTCACCTATGCAAAAACTGAGCCACAGAGGGCACCATCCTCACTTCACCTACGGGGAAACTGAGACACAGAGGGTGTCTCTTGCCTGAGGCCCTGAAATAGTAAGAGAGCACAGCACGGGCACCAGACATTATTTCACAAAAAGGGAAACCGAGGCCCAGAGAGGGTGAAAGGTCACCGGCTCACCCTCTCAAGGACGAGTGGTATAGGGTAGGTGGCCTCAAAGACAGAGAGGTTGGCTCAGAACCCACGGCCCCTTCAAATCAGCTTTCTCCCCTCCCGTGGGCAGCTATGACGTCACAGGGGAACTAGGGGGGCCGTTACCATGGAGACTGGAAGCCCATTCAGAAACAGGGTGGAAACTGGGAGTCGCCCTCATCTCCCAGGGCACCACTTTGGAGCCAGCATTTTCGGCCTCGGAAGTGAGGCCCAGAGCGCCTCGCGCGAGCAGCCCCAACCTCCCCGCAGGCGACATGCGACACCGACCGGGTGACCGAGGCTCGGGAATCCCCACACTTCACGCACGCAGAACGAGGGCAGAGACGCCTCAATGCGCGTGTGCAACTCTACCCCGTCCTTTAAAGAAGGCCGTGTGGCCTCTCCACCAATCGGAATCCTGCTTTTTCCTTGGTCCCGCCTTATTCCCAGACTTCCGGCGTCTCGCCGGCTGCAAAACAACCCTAAACTAGAGGGCTCGGCAACTCCCAGAGACTTCTGGATATTGTAGTCCCAAAGATGCAGAGCGACAGGAGGAGCACGTTTTAATAAAAAGCAGCTTAGAAGAAAAATGTCTATACCAGTGATGATTCGGCGGGTTGGAAACGCTTGTTAGATGATTTCATCCACTGTTATTTGTGGGGGAAGCAGGAGGTAAGGAGAAGGAAGGCGGCCGCAGAGGCTTCTGGGAATTCTAGTTCAGCGCACTGAGCAAGGGCTGGGAGCTGCGACCTTCGCCCCGGATCCGGAAGTGGTCGCCGAGGCCTCCTAACAGCCAATGTGAATGCGACAAGTCCCCGGTCCAGGCGCCCCGCTCTCCCCGGCCCAGCTCGCCAGGTCCTACCACGATGCCTGACTCGTTTGCGGCTTTGGGACCGGTTGTAGGGGGCTTGACCGTCACTAGTAGACGTTTCTGATTGTGTCGCGGTCACCATGGTAACGACTTTAGCTTCCCTTCCGCCCTTGCGGTGACGTCACTGGCGGAGGCCGGACTGGGGTGGGTTGGGGAGCGGGAGTGCGCATGCGCGTGGGGCGAGGCTGAGGGAGGAGGGAGAGATTCGTGGGAGGACGGAACCCGGGGATGGGACTGGAGGAGTTTCCGTGACCTTGCGGGCTGTTTGTGCTGAGGGGCAGCTTTATTTAAGTAATAATATGCGTGCAGGCGCCCTGCATGATTCCTGGCCGCGTGCTTTCTAGTAAGTGCGCAGAGACTTTTCGCAAGAATTGATTCACTCTTTTTTTCCTTCCCTCCCGATTTTTGATTGGAAACTCAGACTTCCTTTCTCGCCTGTCGCCAGGTTAACTAGGTCACTGTTTGCTCTCAGTAGCAACCCTGCCTCCCGCAGTTCGCTTGGTCCTTGATTACAGGTTCGTGCTGTGCATTCATTCATTCAGTGAGAGCCGAATAAGTACTAGTGGCCAAGGAGACAGCAATGAGCTCAACAGCTGAATGGCCTCAGACCTTACCGAGTTTCTCAATACCAGGGTTATTGACATTGGGGGCAGACATTGCTTTGTTCTCGGGGGCTGCCCTGTGCGTTGTAGGTTGTTGAGGATCTTCCCTCACCTCACCCACTGGATGCCAGGAAAAATCCTCTCCGGCCCCCAACTCCTGGTTGTGACAACCAAAAATGTCTCTAGACATTGCCAAATGTCCCCTGGGGGCTGAAGTCAGCCTACTGAGAACTGCCGCCCTAGAAGTTTTCCAACACTCTTCTATACCTTCCCATAACTTGGTCACCCAGGAAACTCTCACCAGGTGATTGAACTCTGATATGAATGGACATGATCTGACACGTTAACTTCATTTTACATAAAATTTAAGAGCACTCCCCTCATCAAAGGGAAGGGATGATTAAATGTACAACGGCCATTAATGGTATCCAGAAGTTACAAAAAACTAACATCAAGCACCTGGGCATATAATCATCTGGTTAGCATATGAAACCTTCTAATGATAAATGGGTTTATAAAGTTAGTTTAAAAATTAGTTACTACTGGGTTCCCCCAAAATAAAATATATCATTTTTGCATAAGTTGTCTATGGAGGGATTGGCATTCTCTTCTGATGTGGTTTGCCTGTGTCCCCACCCAAATCTCATCTTGAGTTCCCACATGTGGGAGGGACCCCGTGGGAGGTAATTGAATCATGGGGGCAGGTCTTTCCCATGCTGTTCTTGTGATAGTGAATAAGTCTCACGAGATCTGATGGTTTTTTATAAAGGGGAGGTTCCCTGCTCAAGCTCTCTTCTCTTGTCTGCCGCCATGTGAGACGTGCCTTTGACCTTCTGCCATGATTGTGAGGCCTCCCCAGCCACGTGAAACTGTAAGTCCATTAAACCTTTCTTTTGTAAATTGCCCAGTCTTGGATATGTCTTTATCAGCAGCGTGAAAACAGACTAATACATCTTCCATCTGTCTGTCATCAACTTACTGGGTGGTTTCCGTGGCTTTTAGCAGTTTCTTTATTACATTTTAAAGGATCAGCCCTGTTTGCACATGAATTGCTGTAAGAAAAGACGAGAGCTTCCTAGGAGCTGTTATGCAAGCACAGCCATATCAACTCAGTCAGAATGTCTGGAGATGGGAGCCCAGACCTCTGCACTTACAAATAAACAATCATAATCACAGCAGCAGCAGTAACAGTACCTAGCACTAACAAGCATGGTGTGCTGACAATGCCTGAACTATGGTTGCAGGATTTCTGTGGAAACACCATCTTTAATTCTCACGATGACTGTATGAAATAGATACAGTCTATATCCCCATTTAACAGAGGAGGACATGGGGACACAAACACGTAAGATAAGTGCAGCTGAAGAGTGGAGTATTTTTTGTTTTACATTTTTAATTCTGGGATAATTTTATATTTACAGAAAAGTTGCAATGATATAGTCCAGAGCTTTCTCACGTACCCCTTCCCCACTTCCCCTGCTGTTGACATCTTACATAAGCCTAGTAGATGTGTCAGAACCGTAACATTGCTACAGTACTCTTAACGCCAGACTTTATTCACATTTCCCCAGTTTTTTCTCTAACGTCCTTTTCCTGTTCTGGGGTCACATGTGGGACACCACATGACATTTAGTTGCCAGGTCTTCCTCCCCTCCTCTGATCTGCAGCGGTGTCTCTGACTCTCCTTGTTTTTGGTGACCTTGACAGTTGTGAGGTGTATGAACCGGGTGTTCTGTACAGTGTCCCTCCATTTGGAATTGTCTGATGCTTGCTTATGATTAGACTTGGATTATGGGCGGGAACTGACTTTTAAACTTTTTAAAAAAATTTTAATGAAAAATTTTACATTGATACTTGGTTCAGTTATCAGACAACCTTTAACCCTGTTTGGAACAACTTGGATATGTGGATCTACTTTTTAGCTATAAATGTTAGAAAATATAATTGTGGATCAATTTTAGCATTCAAATTGAGATGCACCATACGTGAAAAATACACAATGGATTTCAAAGACTTCATACAAAATGAAGGATATAACTGATCTCATTAATAATTGTTTGTGTTGATTACATGTTGAAATGTATCCTGGATATATTGAATTAAATTGTACATATTATTCAAATTGATTTTACCGGGTTCTGGGCTAATAGGAAGTGTGAAATAAGTGTGGCTCACGGATTTTTATTGGCTAACACCGCCCTAGATAATGACAATACATTAATTGAGAACTATGTGCCAGGCAGTGTGTTTTAGAAATATTGTCTCATTTAGAACACGTGAACACAGAGAGGGGAACAACACGTACTGGGGCCTGTTGGGGTATGGGGTTGCGGGGAGGGAGAGCACTGGGAAAAATAGCTAAGGCCTGCTGGGCTGAATACCTAGGTGATGGATTGATAGGGGCAGCAAACCACCATGGCACACGTTTACCTGTGTAACAAAGTGGCACAGCCTGCACATGTACCCTGGAACTTAAAAATTAAAAAAATATGTATTATCTCATTTAAAGTTTACCTCTATGAGGCAAGCTCAGTAGACTGTTTCTTAAACTCCACTTTAAAATGATCCCTGGGGTAAAAGAAGTTTCCATCCGTCTGTGAAATATACCAACTGATGCTTTAGGCTCACTGAATGCCCCTGGCTAGTGCAGTGCTTTCTAATATGCCTTCGCTCTTCTCTATCGGTTCAGTTATGTGACTACCAAGAGCTAGTTGAGTTGCATTGATTCGAAACCTTTTCATTCTAATGGGTTTTATTTCAATGATGTAATGCAATCACATTTAACATAAATGAGGAAAATATGAGTGCGTCGGCAAAGAATTGTTTCCACCAAAACAATAGTTCAGTGGGAAAGATGCGATAAAGGTCGATTGTTAGTAAGAGCAACAACAAAAAATACGTCAGGTTGGAATGGGCAAGATGGCCATAGGGATGATTTTTTCTTTTTTTTTAATGCAGCGAGGATTTTGCTTAAATAGCTTTGCAAGCATGCCTGTGTCTCCACTGTCCTTTTAAGGTACAAAAGTGGAAATTGTAGGTCCATAGACCTATAGAACACCACCACCACCACCCCCTGGTCTTGTATCCAAAGATTGGCAAATGAGTGTACAATTTTACATTTTAAAACAAAATGGTAAAAGTATTTTTAATTTCCTATTGGAACCAACTTATTTGATGAACTAAGCAATGATGGTTGTGATCATGATGGTAAGAAAACTTCTACCCTACTGTTACTGTCCCCATCTGACGATAAAATAAGGCATTAAGAGACGATACCCTCCCCAAGGCCGCATATTCATTAAGGGTGGAGCTGGGATTCGAACCCAAGAGACCTTTCTCCAGAGCCCAAGCTCTCAACCAGGACATGGAACCACCTCCAGAGTAGGCAGGAAACATGCAGGCTGGAGAGCTGGACACGGCTTCCTCCTGGAACAGCCACATCCTCACACCTGTATTTCCTCGGGACGGAGCGGGGAGCCCCAAATCTTTACATAAAAGAATACGGACTTTGGAATGAGTCAAACTGGGTCAACTCTCAGCTCTGTAGCTCAGTGTGATGTTGGGAGAGCCATCAGTCCCGCTGAGCTGTAGTTTCTTCACCTGTAAAGTGCACAGTTAACTGATAGGGTTTATGACTCTTGGTAAACCACTAGCATACCTGTTAGTTCTCAGTGTGGGGGAATGGAATAACCCAAACTTTTCAGCCATTTCAACAAGTATACATTTTATTATGGAAGTAGTGGAGATAGTCTGAGAACGATCTGGAGGAGAGATTTTAGGGGAAACCCCTGCAGTTGCCCTCTCAGCCGCTCTGGGTGCATCCTTCCAAGGCATGGCCCCCACAGACCCCTTCTGGCCATGCCTCTGGGCACCCAGGTGCCATTCCTTAAAGGACCCAGTTCATTACCCTCCACACAGGCAGTCCAGGGGACAGAGAGCTTTCTTCAGAGGTGAGAATGCCTGGGAGATGGAGGCCTTGTGAAGGCTGAGCTGAGATGGAGCAGGCTCACTAGAAAGAACAGCAGGGATCATCCCTAAGAAAGGAGAGAGAAATGTATCTGTGCATTGATTTTCGTCCTCACGCATTCTCATACTCCTTGCCTGGTGCCCTGTCCCTCCACCCCACAGGGCTCTTGGTGACCTGCCTCAAGCCCACCTCCTCCCTCCAGCCTAGCCCATTCTCTGCACTCACTAGGTTCCACTAACTTTGTCCCTATGCCCACCAGGCTGTTCCAGCAGCTGCAACACGCTTCCCTCAGATCTCATGGACCCTACCTGGGCCCCGTCACCAGGGCAAGTGTCTCCTCCTCAGAGCAGGGCTCTTCTAGAAACCAGCCAGCGGGAAGCAGCGCCCCCCTCCAGTTCCTCACTGTCCCCCAATGCCAGGCCTGAGCTTGTGTCGCACCCCTACCTCGCCACTAGAGGGCGCACCCCACAGGAGCGGGGGCTGCCCAGGCCTGGCTGCCCTGCACCCCCAGCCTGGCGCACTGGAGTCAGGCAAGGTTGCAGGAAGAGAACCTTAAGGTTTGCTTCTGGGCACTGGAGTTCCAGGGATGGATCAGGGGTACTTCTTACTCCCAGAGGGGCTCACAGTCTATGTGAGCAGGGGCCCTCAAACTGTGTTCGGCAGGGCCAACTGCAGCCTGCATCCCTTTTCATCAAGTTTCTTTTTGTAATTGAGGTAACATGTAACCATAATGCATAACATAAAATTCACCATTTTAACCATTTTGAAAGTGCACAATTTAGGGACTTTCGGTACGTTCACAATATTGTGCAATTGTCACTTCTAAGAGTGGAACATTTTCATCAACCCAAAAAAGAAATGCGTTAAGCAGCCACTCCCCTTATTCCTTTTGCCCCTCAGCCTCTGGCAACTAGTAATTGGCCTTCTGTCTCTTTGAATTTGCCAAATCTGTCCGTTTCATATACATGGCATCTTCTACTGTGTAGTCTAGTGCGTCTGCTTCTTTCACTCAGCACCGTGTTTTCAAGGTTCAGCCATGTTGCATGTGCCAGGACCTCACTCCTTTTTTAGGGCTGAGTCATAATCCATTGTATGAATGCACCGTGTTTTGTTTATCCATTCATCGGTCGTTGGGCACAGTCACAACCATCGGTGTATTCTCTATGATTGCTTTGAGCTCCAACAGCAGAGCAGAGTAGTTGCAACAGACCATCCGGCCTGAAAAGCCAACACTTAACTATTTGGCCCTTCCCAGAGAAAGTTTGCCAACCTCTTGCCTGATGGGTTGAAAGCACACATTTAGATGAAAATAACTATGTGGTTTGACCAGTGCTTTAATGTGTGGTTGAGGAGAGCCTGAGAAACCATTCAACACCTTTCTTTTCCTTCAGCAGCCTCCCCAGTGGAATCTGAAGGATTGCTCTTGGTTCCTGAACCAAAGCATTGCTTAGGTGAATCTTGAGGACTGAGGAGGACTTTTCTAGGTCGACAAAGATCAAGGAATCAATGTGTGTAATGGCATAATGGAGCAGGAAAAAAAAGTGATGTTTTCAGGGGAATCAGAAATGGTTTAATATGGGGTGGGCGCGGCGGCTCACGCCTGTAATCCCAGCACTTTGGGAGGCCGAGGTGGGCGGATCACCTGAGGTCAGGAGTTCGAGACCAGCTTGGCCGACATGGTGAAACCCTATCTGTACTAAAAATACAAAAATTAGCCAGGCGTGGTGGTGCATGCCTATAATCCCAGCTACTAGGGAGGCTGAGGCAGGAGAATTGTTTGAACCTGGGAGGCAGAGGCTGCAGTGAG
>NW_012105697.1:2554548-2555410 GCF_000951045.1 Mandrillus leucophaeus | reverse complement strand
CAACGTCACCCCCGTTTCAGAACCACTAGCATAACTCAAGTCTCTGTCTCAGGCTCATCTCCCTGTTCTCTCCATTTCCCTTATTCCTCACACCCCTGTCTCTTATACACATCTAGATGTGTATAAGAGACAGGTTTAGAGAAGCAGGAGAAGCTTGGAGCCTGAGAACCCTCGGGTACCATGCCAGGGAGCTGAACTTGATCAATGGGGCAGAGGCTTCCTGCCAGTTTCCCTGAAAACTTGGGATCTTTTAGGAATTCTACAAAGGTTTGCTTTTTCATTTCAAAAATGAAACTATTTTTTAAAATGGGTGTGTACCCAAAATAGAGCACATGGACTGAAGTTTTTATTCACTGGAGAGCCACACCAACCTGTTGCATGTTTTACATAACAGACCTTGGAAAGATTTTTTTATTACCTGAAGGGCATGTAGAGTTCACAAGGCCAACTGTTAGACAACTGTTACTATTTGCAGTGATTTATCTCTGTGCGTTCAGATTTTTCTCCATATGAACAATTAAAAGGAAACACTGCAAGATACGGGGTAACAGAGAGTAATGTAAGACAGCAAAGGCCTTCTGTACCCTGTGCTTGCAAATCTCATCACCTCACTTCATAGTAAGTAAATGTCACACAGTTAACCTTAGGAAAAGTACTTCTGGTAATGAAAAGCAACTTAGAATTTTTTATATATTGGGATTCCATGTAAGATTTCAGTAGGAAAGTGTTTTGGGTTTTCTTTCTTTTTAAGTTTGAAAGACACTCGTCATAGTTGATGAGTTTCCACTGGTGGATTTAAGCGGGAGTGCAGCGGGGTTGCGGGTTTATCACATGATTGAGTTGACTTTTTTTTTTTTTTTTT
>NW_012105697.1:2547914-2554313 GCF_000951045.1 Mandrillus leucophaeus | reverse complement strand
GCCCGTCTCGGCCTCCCAAAGTGCTGGGATTACAGGCTTGAGCCACCGCGCCTGGCCCGAGTTGACGTTTTTTAATGTAAAAAGGGCACTGGGGATGCCAGGGAGAGGATGAAAGGCAGGCGATGCGGGAGAGGCTAGGGAGGAGCCTCTTTGTAGCTATCGAGGGAAGAGAAATCTCCCATCTGTCTTTAGTACTTTCTCTCTCTACCCTGGACCCTAGCCTTGACCAGGCTACCGTCATCTCATGGAAACTGAGTAGCCTCTTAACTGGCCTCTGCACTTGACGTCACTGGGACGTGTCTCTTTCCCACTGACAGCCTTTCCATGGCTTCCCATGGCTCTTAGGGTGGGGTCTAAAGTGCTTGCTCTAATCTTCCAGGTCTGCAGTGGTCTGCTCAGCACGTCACCCACACGCCTCCCACAGTGCCTTCCCACTCCCTCCCCCTTCTCCTGCCCCCGTTATTCTTTCTGACTCCAGGCACATCTAGGCCACTTTCCACCCCAGGGCCTTTGTACAAGCCTGTTCCTTCTTTCACGAGTTCTCTGTGTATCTGACAACCCTGGTTCTACAGGCCTTTGATTCAATGTCACTTTCCCAAAGAGGCTTTCCTTCATCACCCAACTATCCAGGGCAAGCTTCTTTAGTTCTCTTTTTCATCATATCCTGAGGTCTTCCTCCGTAGCTCTAAGTATCGCCTGTAATCATCTAATTGTTTTCTTGTGAGCACAGGAATCTTGTCTGCCCTGTTCACCACTGCATCCAGGATGCATCAGTGAGTCGTTGTAAACACAGAATTATCATATGACCCAGCAATTCCACTCCTAGGCATATACCCCGAAAGATTTTAAAACAGATACTCTAACAAAACTTGTTTATAAAAATTCATAGCACCGCGACTCACAACAGTCAAAAGGTGGGAGCAACCCAGTGCACTTTACCTGATGATGGATAAACAGAGCGTGCTATATCCATGCAGTAGAGTATCACCCAGCAGAAACGAATACAGTCCTGATACAAGGTATACATGATGAACCTTGGAAATCCTACGCCAAATGAATAAAGCCGGATGCAAAGGGCTACGTAGTGTATGATTCCATGGGTATGAAATGACCAGAATAGGGGAGTTCTCAGAGACAGAGTAGACTAGCGGTTGCCAGGAGCTGGGGGAAGAGACGGTGTCATTGGTACAGAGTTCCCTTTGAGGATGTTGAGAAGATTCTGGAAACAGATTAGTGGTGATGGCCGCACAGTATTGTGAGTGCACTGGAAGTCACTAACGGTTAATTGTATGTTGTGTGTGTTGGGCCACAAGTCCTAAGACCTGTGAAAAAAATGATCAAGTGAATGTATAAAGGGAGTTCCTCCTGCCGGGCACGTCCCTGTCATTTTTAATGTGTTTCCTTGCCCGTGTCAGGCAGTGGCTTGCAATTAAGGGTGATGAACTTGGGACTTCTCATGCAATTCTGGGTGTCTATGATTGCAGCTTCCAAATCCACCTGTGTTCCTTACCTCACATGCCAGGCAGCTGGGATGAACCTCCCCCAGCCCCACCCCAGCGGTGTGAAAAGCCCATTCCCGACCGTAGCCTACCTGATGTCCAGTTCCGAGTTACAGTAGTGGCAGTAACACTTGGGAGGAACAAGTGAACCGGGAACAGAGAAAGAAACAGCTGGGGTGAGGCGAGTGAATTCCTTCCTTCCCTCCCTTTCTCCCCATCCCCCTCTCCCTTCTTTCCTGTCCTCCCCGTCTGCTCTTTCCCTCTGGTTGTGACATCCTGTGGTCTTGCTTCACTATTCAGCCCGCCTCTCACCACTCCCACCTTCTTCCCCATCTTCCAGCCAGTCCTCCTCATCCCCGTAAGCAGCACAATCCCCTAAGCTGGGGTTTCTCACTCTCAGGTTCCTGATGTTTTGACCCGGGTTATTTCTGTCGTGGTGCACTGTCTTGGGCCGTGTAGCATGTTGAGTGGCCATCCTGGCCTCTGCCCACTAGATGCCAGTCGAGTGCCCTCCTCCAGCTGTCACAACCAATCCTGTGGTCCAGACACTGTTGAGTGTCCCGTGGGTGGCAACGTCACCCCCGTTTCAGAACCACTAGCATAACTCAAGTCTCTGTCTCAGGCTCATCTCCCTGTTCTCTCCATTTCCCTTATTCCTCACACCCAGCGCATAAGCAGTTCCTGTAGAACTGCGGCACGGTTCTCATCTCCACCAGCACCGCCACGTCTCCTGCCCTGGCTGGTCCAGGGCCTCCTCTCCATCTGTCTGCTCCCACTCTTGCCCTGATTCTGATCCACTCTCCACAGGCAGCACCGAGAAGGATCCTTTCGTAACTCAGAAGGGATCTCGCTGATGGCTGTCCACCAGATTAGAACACAAGCTTCCTTCTCGTCTGGTCTATGAGAACCTTACATGACCTGGACCCCCCTGCTCCTCTCAGGTCACATAGATGCTCCTTTGGTTCCTTGAAGGCACTCAGCGTGTCCCTGCCTGGGGGTCTGCTGGGCCTGCTTTGCTTACAGTGGTCACCCCCAAGCTGCTCTGAAGGCAAGATCCTTCCACTGTCTCATCTCTATGTCCAGACGTCACCTGCCTGGGGAAGGCTGCCCGTGGCCCTGCTCGCTCTGTGATATCACCCTGATTTAGTTTATGTTTTTTGGAGCTGGTTGCTTGTTTCTCTGCAGTCCTCCTGCCATCCCAATCGTGGGAGCTTCAGGGACTCAAGGACGTTATGGGTTCTGTTCTCCTCTGAGTCCCCAGCATCTAGGATGGGTCTTCCACACACGTGAATATTTGAAGACTGACTGAATCAATGAATGAAGGATGACCTGTCCTTCTTTTTTTTTTCCTATTTAATTTTTTGAGTCAGAGTCTCACTCTGTCACCCAGGCTGGTGCGATCTCGGCCTCCTGGGTTCAAGTGATTCTCCTGCCTCAACCTCCTGAGTAGCTGGGACTACAGGCATGCACCACCACGCCTGGCTACTTTTTGTATTTTTAGTAGAGATGGGGTTTTACCATGTTGACCAGGCTGGTCTTGAACTCCTGGCCTCAAGTGATCCAGCTGCCTCGGCCTCCCAACGTGCTGCGATTACAGGCGTGAGCTACCACGCCCGGCCTGGCCTGTAGTTTCTTGCACTCTGCCTTGTGTTCACCTCTCTGAGTCTGGCACATGGTGTTCCCTCTGGAATGCTTCCCCTGCTTCCCCTCCTCAATTGGCTAATTCCATCCTGTCCTTAACCCACAGTGGAGGTGTCACCTCCTGCAGAAAGCCTTCCATGAGCCCACGCTTCCCCTAGGCTGAGGTAAGCGCCGCTGCCTCCCGCACTAGCACCTGCTCGTGAAGTGCTACCACTCGGTGATCTGGTTCTCTCTGTGGCTGCCTGCCTCCTTTACAAACTTAGGACCTTCTTGAAGGTAGCTCAACCATCAAAGTCCCCAGCAACCAGCAACAAGCTTGGTCCTTATGAACGTCCCTTAGAAAAAGCAAGAGACAGCAACGGAGAGAGAGGCAGAATGAGTGACAGTATTTCAGAGGAGCCCCTGGGACTGTTAGTACAGAAGGGAGTAGCATTTATCCCAGTCTAGAGGTGGGAGGGAGGGAAGAAGGAAAGAGAAGGAGGGAGAGAGAATGAGGGAGGGAGGAAGGAAAGAAGGGGTGAAAGAAAGGGAAGGGGGGAGGGAGGGAGGGAGGAGGAGGAGGAAGGAAAGGAAGGGGGGGAGGAAGAAAAGAGGGGGAGGAAGAAAAGAAGGGGAGGAAGAAAAGGAAGAGGGGGAGGAAGTAAAGGAAGAGGGGGAGGAAGAAAAGGAAGGGGGAGGAAGAAAAGGAAGAGGGGGGAAGGAGGAAGGAAGGGGGAGGAAGAAAAGGATAGGAGGGGGAAGGAGAGAGCAAAGAGGGAGGAAGAAAAGGATAGGAGGGGGAAGGAGGGAGGAAAGGGGGAGGAACAAAAGGGAGGGAGGAAGGAAGGAAAGAAGGGCAGAGAAGGAAGAAGGATGGGAAGGAAGAAGGAAGGGAGGAAGCAGATGGAGGAAGAAAGAAAGGAAGTGAGAAAGGGAGGGATGAAGGGAGAAGGAGGAAAGAATAGGGAGGGAGGCGAGAGAAGGAAGAATTAAGGGAGGGAAGAAAAAAGGAAGAGAAGAAAGAAGGAAGGAGGAAGGAAGGGGAGGGAGGGAGGAAGAAAGAAGAGGGAAGAAGGAGAGAGTAAGGAATAATGAAGTGAGAGATGGAGGGAGGGAGGAAGAGCGGGAAGGAGAGAGTTTTACAGAAGGGCTCTCCCACCACTTCCTGCTTGGCACCTCCGTGGCTCCCTCCTTCGCTTCCTCTGTGCCCCTACTTCCCTCCTCTTTGCTTCCTCTCCTCACCCTCCTCCCCTCTGTGCTGCCTCCTTCTTACCCAGTCCCCTTTGTTGTAGGATACGAAGAGGTAGGTTATCACCATGTAGGCGCATTTCAGGAAGTTCCACGTGTTCTTCCTCTTGGGCAGTGGTTTCCTGGATGGGGTGGTGCCTGAGAAGGGTTTAACTGGAGAGAACCATGGAGATGATTGATGCTGATGGCCTTCCCTTCCTGCCCTAGAGCTTCCTGCCACTGCTGTCTCTCCATTCTGATTTCCAAACTCACATCTCTGCCTGCCTCCTGAATTGACATTTTGGTCCACACCCACCGTCACTGCCAGCTTCCCGCTTCTTCGTTACCACCATATCCCAGGCAGTCAGGAATGCCTTTTGGCTCTCGCACCTCACATCCAAGACGTCACCAAATCTGACCCTGTCTTGCCCAGATTTCTCACCCAGCTGTCAGGGGTTTGAACCAGAGTGACTCCATCTTGAATAGGGGCTGGGTAAAATGAGGCTGAGCCCTACTGGGCTGCATTCCCGGGAGTTTAAGGCATTCTTGGTCACAGGATGACAATAGGAGGTTGGCACAAGATACAGGTCACAAAGACCCTGCTGATAAAAACGGGTTGTGGTAAAGCAGCTGCCAAAACCCACCGAAACCAAGACGGCGATTAAAGTGACCTCTGGGGGTCCTCACTGCTCATTATATACTAATTATAACGCATTAGCAGGCTAAGAGACGTGTCCACCAGCACCGTGACGGTTTACAGATGTCATGGCAACATCAGGAAGTTCCCCTACATGGCCTAAAAAAGGGAAGCACCCTCAGCTCCAGGAAGTCTCCACTCCTTCCCTGGAAAACTCATAAATAATCCACCCTTTGTTTATCATATAATCAGGAAATAACTGTAAGTAGCCTCGGTCCAGCAGCCCTTGCTGCTGCTCTGCCTATGCGGTAGCCGTTCTTTTAGTCCTTTACTTTCTTAATAAACTTGCTTTCCCTTTATGGACTTGCCTCAAATTCTTCCTTGCACGAGGTTCGAGAACCCTCTCCGGGGGTCTTGATCGGGACCCCTTTCCAGTGACAAAACCACCACTTCTTCCCCGTCCCCAGGCTTCAGGCCCTGCTCTTGACGGCTGCCTCTGCCCCCGACGCCACCCTTTCTCTTTCTCATCCATCTCCCACATGAGTGCCCGCAGGATCTTTCTAGCACCAGATCTGACCGTGTCGCTTTCTTACTTCAAACCTCATGTGGTGCACAAGTGTTTCTTTCGCCTGTGTAACATTTTTCCCTTGTATTTTTATTTTAAAAGTATTACATTCAGAAAATCTCCTTTTTTTTTTTTTTTTTAACAGGTAAACCTGTCTGTCTAAACAGGTTTCCAATCAAAAAATAATTACCAGTGTACAGGCAAATACAAATCGAAAGAAAAAATTTAATTCTTCCTGTTGAAAATTCAGGAAGCGATTCCTCCTTGTCCCCTTTGCTTAGAGCATTTACTTTAGAAAACTTTTTGCCATCGCAAGTCTCTCTCTCTTCAACATTTACGCTAATCTTTTTCAAAGCTAAGGAAGCCTGCAGCCGGCATTATGACCCAGGAAGGTGTTTTTAAGGACCTGGAAACCATCCCTTGGAAATGTAAGCATCGAGGAAGATAGCACCCAGTTCTCCCCAGCTTCTTGTTGGGAGGGGATGGAGCCTAACTTTGGTGGGCACCTCACTCCAAGTAGCAAATCGACCTCCTGTGATATTTTAGAAGTTTAGCTGGGCGCAGTGGCTCATGCCTGTAATCCCAGCACTTTGGGAGGCCAATGCAGGCAGATCACGAGGCCAGGAGATCGAGACCATCTTGGCTAACATGATGAAACCCCGTCTCTACTAAAAATACAAAAAAAATGGCCGGGCACGGTGGCTCAAGCCTGTAATCCCAGCACTTTGGGAGGCCGAGACGGGCGGATCACGAGGTCAGCAGATCGAGACCATCCTGGCTAACACAGTGAAACCCCGTCTCTACTAAAAAATACAAAAAAATAGCCGGGCGAGGTGGCGGGCGCCTGTAGA
>NW_012105697.1:2537472-2547864 GCF_000951045.1 Mandrillus leucophaeus | reverse complement strand
GGCGGGCGCCTGTAGTCCCAGCTACTCGGGAGGCTGAGGCAGGAGAATGGTGTGAACCTGGGAGGCGGAGCTTGCAGTGAGCCAAGATCGCGCCCCTGCACTCCAACCTCGTGACAGAGTGAGACTCCGTCTCAAAAAAAATAAAAATAAAAATAAAAAAGAAGTTTATTTTTCCGTTAGATTAAGCCAGTGAACACAGATGGCTATCCCAATAACCAAGTGAATTTAGGGTGAACCATGTACAGCAAATAGCGTTATCAAGTCCTCTTACTTGAGGACTGGCTGTTGTGTATCTTGAGAGCAGGTGTATAATAAGTTGTATCTGCTTGACTATATAAAGGGTGATTTTTTTTTTTTCTGTCTTTGTAGTCTCTTCGCATATCACGTTCTGGTTTAATGCTTACCCGCTAATAAAACTATTTTCTTTCTCTTCTACCTGGGTAGAGAAGATCTCTGGGTTTGGAGGATATTTTGTTTTTAATTATATTTCACCAACACCAGCATATCCCAAGCCTCTCAGATATACCCTCCCAGTCAAAGGTACACAATCACATCTATCAAAAATGAGGCTCACCTTTCTTTCTTTGCAATCCTTTGGTCTATTATTTCGTTTCTCTTGCCTGGCTAGGACTTGCACTGCATAGAACATTCAGTCCGGTGTGAAATGCAAGTGGCGATAGCAAGAATGTCTCATCTGTGATCTCAGAGGGAACGTGTTCTATACCCTCAGCCCTCTGTGTCGCTGGACTCCACATCTGAGGACCCAGCCAACAACTGGTCAAAAATACTTTTAAAAATCCCAATAAAAATAGCAATACAGCAGGCCGGGCGCGGTGGCTCACGCCTGTAATCCCAGCACTTTGGGAGGCCGAGGCGGGCAGATCACAAGGTCAGGAGATCAAGGTCATCCTGGCTAACATGGTGAAACCCCATCTCTACTAAAAATGCAAAAAATTAGCCGGGCGTGGTGGCGGCGCCTGTAGTCCCAGCTACTCAGGAGGCTGAGGCAGGAGAATGGTGGGAACCCGAGAGGCGGAGCTTGCAGTGAGCCGAGATCGTGCCACTGCACTCCAGCCTGGGCAACAGAGCAAGACTCCTCAAAAAAAAAAAAAAAAGCAATACAACAATGAAAACAATACAAAAATATAACAGTATAATAACTATTTAAGGAGCATTTACATTGTATTACAAGTAATCTAGAGATGATCTAAAGTGTGCAGGAGGCTCAGCATAGGTTAAATGCAAGCGCTCTGCTATTTTATATCACAGACTTGAGCATCAAGGAATTTTGCTATCTGCGGGGAGGTCCTGGACCCAACCCCTGAGGATACTGAAGGACAACTGTATTTTACCTTAAACAGGTTGTTCCTTGTAAGTTTTTGGAGGCTATTCCTTATTATTTTAAGATGTTCCCTTCTACTCGTAGCTAGCTGAGATTTTTTTTTTTTTTAATCATGAATAAGGCTGGGCATGGTGGCTTACGTCTGTAATTCCAGCACTTTGGGAATCTGAGGCAGGAGGCTCACTTGAGCCCAGGAATTTGAGACCAGCCTGAGCAACATAGGGAGACCCCAACTCTACAGAAAATTTAATGAATAAGCTGGGGGTGGTGTCGCGTGCCTGTGGTCCCAGCTACTCAAGAGACTGTAGAGGGGAGGATCACTTGAGCCCAGGAGTTTAGGGTTGTAGTGAGCCGTGATCATGCCACTGCACTCCAGCCTAGGCCACAAAGCTAGACCCTGTCTCAAAAAACATCATGTAAGCTGTAAAATCTTACCATCTTCTTTTTCTGTATCTGCTGAAATTATAACGTGCTTGTTTTCCTTTATGTTAATAAGCTGGGAATGGGAATGTCATATATTGGTTTTTACCTATTAAACCATTGTTGCGTTGTTGGAATACAGTGAATTTGGTCATGATTCTTTAAAACATATTGCCAAATTGGACTTGCTAATATTTAGGATTTTGCATCTATATTTATAGGAAAGACTGGCCTGAAATTTTCCTTTTTCCTATTTGTCAGATCTTTTATCAAGGTTATTCTGTCCTAAAAACGAGTTGGGAAATGACTGTTTTTAATTTTCTGGAAGATTTCCTGTAAAATCAGTGTGATTTCTTCCTTTTAATTTGCTCTTAAAGCTATCTTGATCCTGGAAGATTTTTTTGCGTATGGTGAGGCTATTTAATTACAGATGGCATTACTTTAATAGATAGAGGATTATTCAGTTTTTTTTAGGGGGGGCATGGAGTCTTGCTCTGTTGCCAGTCTGGAGTGCATGGCACGATCTCGGCTCCCTGCAACCTCCGCCGTCCAGGTTCAAGTGATTCTCCTGCCTCAGCCTCCTGAGTAACTGGGACTACAGGCGCCCGCCACCAGGCCTGGCTAATTTTTTTATATTTTTAGTAAAGACAGGATTTCACCAGACAGGGTTTCACCATGTTGGGCAGGATGGTCTCGATCTCCTGACCTCATGATCCGCCTGTCTCAGCCTCCCAAAGTGCCGGGATTACAGGCGTGAGCCACCGCGCCCAGCCCAGATTTTTTGTATCATTTCATTTGTTTTTGGTAATTTGTGTTTGTGTTTTTTGGGATTTTGTCCATTTTATCTAAATTTTCAATTTTATTGGCATAAAGTTTCTCCAATGGTCACCTTATTGTTATTTTGTTACCTGCAAGATTTGCTGTGATGCTCTCTTCTTCCTTCCAAATATTGGCAGTTTGTTTCTCCTCTATTTTTTCTTATCAGTGATGCTAGAGGATTAGTGTTGTTCGGGCGTGTTTTTTTTTTTTTTTTTTTTTTTTTTGAGACTTGCTCAGTTACCCAGGCTGGATACAGTGGCACAATCACGGCTCACTGCAGCCTCCACCTCCCCAGCTCAAATAATCCTCCCGCCTCAGCCTCCCAGGTATCTGGGACCACAGGTGCTGCCACCATGCCCAGCTCTACCTACTTTAAAGCGCTCATCTCCACCATCTGGATCACTTGGTGGCTTGCCGCTGTTTTCTGGTTTTCCTTCCCTTGGTTTTCCGGCCCTCAGTCCTGTCACCCAGGACTTAACCTGGTAATTTCCAGGTGGGGGAAGAGAGGACTCACAGTCCACAGAAGCAGTAGCTGGGATAAAAATATCCCCCAGTCACATCTCAGTGTGTTGAGTCTCCTTGATGCCCATGGGCAGCGTAAAAGGGGCAGGTGGCTGGCAGACTTCAGATGCCCTTCAGGAAGGCAGCCTCTTAGGTACCAAAGCCCCTGGCCTTGATTACCTGAAATCTTCTAAGGCTCTATCACATATCATAGCCCAGACAGAAGGGACACACTGTCCTATAGATGAGGAACCGTACGACCCTATGCACTTACCTTCATCCTTGCAGTCACTTGTTTCTTCTAAAAATGAAGAGGAGGAGGAGAAAAAGAAGGAGGAAGAGGAAAGGAAGAAAGGGAGGGAGGGAGGAAGAGAAAGAGGAGGAGAAAAGAAAGGAAAAGAAAAGAAACCATCAGGTGAATTATGAAGTGGATGGAGACCAAACTCTAAATAGCGCTTCCAGGTGCCTCGAATGAGGAGAGAAGAGAATCAAGTTAGTCTCCTTGTGTCCCTGGATCCCAGGGACTCTCCTGCCTCAGGGCCTTTGCATATACTGTTCTCTCTTCCTGGAATGCCTTTCCTTCAGTTATCTCTGGCTCACCTACCCTTCTTCTTCAAGCCTTTGCTCAAATGTCATGTTCCCTGATCGCCCTTTTAAAACTTTTTTTTTTTTTCTTCTGAGACAGAATTTTGGTCTTGTCTCCCAGGCCAGAGTGCAATGGCACGGTCTCGGCTCACTGCAACATCTGCTTCCCAGGTTCAAGCGATTCTCCTGCCTCAACCTCCCGAGTAGCTGGGATTACAGGTGCACACCACCATGCCCAGCTAATTTTTTCTATTTTTACAAAATTCGTTTCAAAATAATTGTTTGTATTTTAGTAGAGACGGAGTTTCACCATGTTGGCCAGGCTGGTCTTGAACTTCTGACCTCAGGTGATCCACCCGCCTCGGCCTCCCAAATTGCTGGGATTACAGGCATGAGCCACCACGCCTGGCCAAAAAACTTAACTTTCCCGCACTGCATTTCCATCTCCATTACTCTATTGTCTCCATAGGACACAATAGCATCCAGCAGACCCGTAACTACTGCTCTTTGTTTTTCTCCTCTGATTGGAATACACGTTCCACTTGGTCACAGACTTCTATCTGTTTTATCGTCTGCTGCATCTCTAACACCTAGAATACGATTTTGTACAGGAGAGCTAACATCGGTTATTATCTGTTGGACAAATAAAAACAGATTAAACATTTATGATGCAGATGATGATGGGGATGAAGAGTGTAAAGTCTAATGATATTTAAGTCCCCCCTGCCCCCGCCGCCACCATAGAAAAAGCCACTACCTCTATATTTCTGTGCACAGGAGTGGACATAAAATAGCACAGTCACCAGACTTACCATGCAGTACTTGGAGGCTCAGCAAGCCTAAGAAAGATAGGGGCATACAACGTGAGTCAAAAGGGACAGCGTGATAAACACTTCCAGACCAGCAGGTGCAGCAGGCTCTCCCCAAGCCACTCCTCCTCCGAGAAGCCCTGCTGGATTGCCCGCATGGTCCCCTTCACACTGTCCCCACTGCCACCTCCCTCCCGTGCCACACGGATTCCTGTTGTAATTTCACTGCCTGTTACTTGTCCATCTCCCCACCTCCCTTAGACTGTGAGTTGATGTGAGGCTATGAGCTCATCAGATCTATCTTTCAGCTTTTTCACCACCCTGCCCAGCCCTAAAAAGCATTCTTCCCAGACCAGTTTCCCACAGAGTCCCAGGCAAGCATGGAGTGAGGTGTTACCTAGGATCTCTGATGTCCATCCAGAAGGAGATGGGGTCCAGAAGGCAAGACAGGTCAGGGGAGCAGACAGGCCCAGAGTGTGGAGTTCCAAGGAGCCATGGAAGAGGAGGCCACATGTAGGGAAAGATCACAACGTCAGAAGACAGAGCAATGGGAACGCAGGAGAGCAGAGCCCTGGGTGGGTCGTGCTGAGCAGTCAGGACACGGAGCGGTGAACAGGGCGGACAGTCAGAGGCGGCATGATGTGGGTTGGGGGGGCGTGCGGTGACTTGCAGGATTTGCACAGCAGCAAGGTGAGGCTGGGAAGGAAGCTGCCCTGCCATTCCCAGCTCTTCCGTTTGTTTTGTTTTTGTTTTTGTTTTTCAGACGGAGTCTCACTCTGTCACACAGGCTGGAGTGCAGTGGCGCGATCTCGGCTCACTGCAACCTCTGCCTCCAGGGTTCAGGCGATTCTCCTGCCTCAGCCTCCTGAGTAGCTGGGACCACAGGCGCCCACAACCACACCCAGCTAATTTTTGTATTTTTAGTAGAGACGGAGGTTTCACCGTGTTGGCCAGGCTGGTCTAGAACTCCTGACCTCAGGTGATCCGCCTGCCTCGGCCTCCCAAAGTGCTGGGATTACAGGCGTGAGCCACTGCACCGGGCCTTTTTTCCATATATTTTGTGTCGCTCTGATGTAGGCACCTACATACTTATCTGGGGGTGGCACATTGCATCCCACCACCCGTTGTTGTTTTCTGAACTTCTTTAAAAATAACAACTTATGTAAATTCATATAATTTACATAACTTACGATTCACCCATCAAGTGTACAAGATAGTATTTCTTAGTCCATTCACAAAGCTGTGCATCCATCACCATAATCAATTTTAGAACATTTTCATCACCCAAAAAAGAAACCGTGTGCCCGTTGGCCACTGCCTCCAAACCCAGTGCCCCTGAGCAGTCACTCTCCATCTCTCTGGACTCATCCCCCGCTCTCCTGTGGCCCTAGGCAACCGCTAAACTGCTTTCCCTGTCTGTGGACTTGCCTGCTGTGGACATTTCGTAGGGATAGAGTCATACCCTGTGTACTTTGGGTCTAGCTTCTTTCACTGAGCACTGTGTTTTCAAGGCTCATTTATATGTTGTATCCTGTGTCAGCACTTCCTTTGTGGCTGAATAACATTCCATTGTATGAATAGATACATTTTATTTACCCATGCATTGGTGGGTGGACATCCTGACACCTGCTTTTGTAGATAAAGTTTTATTGGAACAGAGCCATGCCCATTCACAATGTGCTGTCTACTGCTTTTGTAAATAAAGTTTTATTGGAACACAGCCATGCCCATTCACTGTGTGTTGTCTGTGGCTGCTTTCAGGCCACAAAGGCAGCATTGAGTAAGTGAGTGGCAGCAGAGACCACCTGGCCCTCAGAGCCTAAGATATTTACTATTTAGTGCTTTACAGAAAAAAGAAAAAAAAATTGCCGATTGATCCCTGCTTTATATCATTGAATTCTCAAACAAGCAAAAAATCTTATCTCCATCAATCAGGTAGGAAGACAGAATCTAAGGGAGTTTGGGTAAGTTACACCTACATTATAGGTGATGGGAGGAGAGTTCCCACCCAGGCCTGTTTGCCTTAAAACTCAGGCTGTCTCCACTGAACCACTTACATCCTAGGTTAATGTGAGGGTCTGAGAGAAAGAACCCACGTGAATCGCCCAGCATAGAGCTTGGCACCAGGTGGGCCCTTAGGCAGGTGTCTGGGATTTTCTTGCTGGGTTTGGGTTTTGCTTGTTGCTGGAGCAGGGCTGGGTCTGCCTTCAGTTTGTGAGGTGCTGTCAGTGCAGCATGAGGATGGAGGCTGGAGAAGGGCCCGGGAAAAGGGGCAAAAGGAGCAGGGCAGAGGGGCCTCCTGCAGACATGGGAGTGTTCAGAACAAACGTAAATGAGGTGGTCCTCACAGCCCCTTGCTGAGTTTTTATCCCGTGCCAGACATTCTATTCAGCGGGCGTTTCTCAACCTCCAGACGAGTAACATGTGGGGCTGGGTAGTTTGTTTGTTGTGGGGGTGGGGCGTCCTGTGCATTGTAGGATGTTTAGCAACATCTCGAGACTTCCCTCGTTAGATACCATTAGCCTCCCCACCACCTCTCTGAGTTCTGACAACCAAAAATATCTCTAGGTATTGCCAGGTGTCCCCTGAGGGGCAAAATCTCCCCAGTTGGGAATCATCGTGCCAAGTGCACGATCCTGTTTACTCCTCACAACCGTATGAGGCTGGAACTATTATGTGCATTGTACAGACCGGAGGGCTAAGCCTCTCGGGGTGAGGGTCCGAAGCCCACAGAACTAGAAGGTGGTGCCGTCAGGACCGACGCCCACAGTGCACATTCTCTGCCAGTTCCTGTTTCCCTTTCTTAGCATAATTTTATGTTCCTTACAATATATACACCATACAATTATAATGATAATACTTCCAGTGTAGGGAGGAGGCAGGGACCTCGTTAGTCTGAGCCGTTTTCAACACTTTCGCGTTTGCATTGTTTAATAGCACCGTTTGGGGATCCAGACTGGGCTTATGTTATTCTCTGCGCCTGACTGGCTGTGTGACCATGAGCAAGCGACTCCCCCTCTCTTACCACAGTGTCCTTAGTTGTAAAACAAGGACGATGACTTGGGGACTATCGTGAGTCAAGCACTTACAGCCATGCCTGGTACCCAGAACGTGCTCGTGAGCGGCAGGATACCATTTTTCAATTTGTTTTTTCATATCAGGATGTCTTGGGTTTCACTGAGGCTCAAGCTGCGTAGAAGTGGGGTTTGGAGGTGGGTGCAGGGCATGGACAGGATGGTGTCTCAGAACTGGGGTTCAGATGGCTTTGAATGTGGACCAAAAGAGAGTGTCCTCAGCCAAAAGGTAGAATCAACCCAAAAGTCTATCAGTGGATGGCTGGATTAAAAAATGCAGTGTATCCATGCAATGGAGCATTACTCAGCCATGAAAGGGAATGAAGCACTGTCACAGGCCACCATGTGGCTGAACCTTGAGGACACTGTGCTGAGTGATGAAGCCAGATACCAAGGACCACACCATGTATGAGTCCACTTCAATGAGGTACCTAGAATCCTCAAACTTGCAAGGACAGAAAGTGAAATGGTGGTTGCCAGGGCTGAGGTCAGAGGGAGAATGGGGAGTGACTGTTTAATGGGTATTTATTTTGGTGGGGCAGTGATTATAAAGTTCTGGAGTCAGTGGCGATGGTTGCGCACCATTGTGAGTGCACCAAGTGCCACCAAATCGCACACTTCAAAGTGGTTAAGGTGGGTGCAGTGGCTCATGCTTGTAATCCCAATGCTTTGGGAGGCTGAGGTAGGAGGATTGCTTGAGTCCAGGAGTTGAAGACCAGCCTGGGCAACAAAGCAAAACAAAAAAGTAAAAAAAGAAAAAAGTAAAACAAAGTAAAAACAAACAAAAACAAAACAAAAACAATTAGCTAGGCGTGGTGACGCACACCTGTAGTCCCAGCTCCTCAGTAGGCTAAAGAAGAAGGATTGCTTGAGCCCAGGAGGTCTGCACCACTGCACTCCAACCTGGACAACAGGGCGAGATCCTGTCTCTAAAAAATGAAAACAGATTACAATGGTAAATTTCATGTTTTGTGTATTTTACTACTATTTCAAGACTGTTTTAAAAATGTGTGTTACCCACATGTGGCAAACAGTGCCTTTTTCAGGGAACAGCGTGATGAAATGGTCAGAGATGTTCTTGGGGAAACTGAGTCTGAGCCACACAGCAGTGGGAGACAGCACAGCACCGTGGTTAAGCTGCTGAGTCACGCAGCCCAGGATCCATAACCCGCCGTCACTGCTGGGCTGCCCAGCCTTGACCTAGTTACCTAACGTTTGTCCCTCAGTCATGTGCAGATGAGTAATACTTGCCTTGTGAAGAAGTTGCGGGGAATAACTACACATAACACTTTGAAAAGTGCTGCTCTGGTGCCTCGCACCTGGCACCTAGAAAGCTCTTTGTAAATTTTCCTCACTGTTGTCACCATCATCATCATGGCATTACATGAATGCCTGATTTGAGGAGGGATTGGTTGCCATGAGACACCTCATCTGTTTGAAGGTGATGGTAATATAGCTATTTTTTCCCAGTCCTTGAGTTTAAAAAAAAAAAAGAAAGATGGTCAAAAGCTGAGAGATGATCCATGGCTAAGAGTGGACCTCCCTTGGCAGAGATGAGAGCAGGAGCAAAACAGAAGGGGTCAAATGTGAAACAAGACTCTTACGTTTCAGTACTGTTGAGATGAGATGCCAGGAGCAGAAGATCCAGTGGGCATTGTTGGGCAGCAGTGGAGGCACCGAGAGGAGCGGAAAAGAAAGGGGTTAATGATGCCTCCTTCCTAGCTCCTCCCACCCTGTGGTTCTCAGAACAGACCTTCCCGAAAGAGAGAAATAAAGTGTCTTCCGGATTCAATGGGCTAGGCTGGGGCCCAGGATGGGTGACTTGAGATGCTTCTTTGAGACTTTACTCCTTTAGAGACGCATTAATCCATGTGGACAGAAGCCCCAGGTATTCCATTTCCATGGGGATTCGTCTTCCAGAGATTAGGAAGAAACTAGAGCATCCCTTTGAGCCTCCAGGGTTCTCTCTCATTTCTCCCCCCGAGGGTCAGGAGGGCGAGAGCCTGAGGAAGGAGCAAGGTGCCCCTCTTTGGTTCTCTTCTCAATGGCCCTCCCAACAAATACGTACAACTCAATGCTTTCTTGTCTTCTGGGGCAGTGGTCCTGTGAGCTTGGGGACGTGATATGCCAAGGGCTCACATACTCAGTCCTGCATGTAGCCCAGATCCACCGCACCCCGGACACCCGCGCGGCTCTCCACACCATCTGGGGCTTGCAGCCCACCCCGAAACCCCTTCAGAGAGGGGGGCGCAGATGGAGGGGCCCTCTCAACTTGTGTTCTGCCTTGAGAAGAACTATCCAAAGATTCCCTTCTTTTCCTTGTTGTCTCTTCTTCCCAGCATCTGAAAACTTCCAAGTGACCCATAGGAAAGGAAAAATAACTTACTTTTCACTGGAGGAAGTAGCAGAACCAGCATTCAGGGAGTCAGGATGGAGAAGAGTGAGCAAGAGAATAGAATCAGCAGTACAGGACATTCAATTATTCCTCCATTCAAAATTGTAAAAATATTTTAAACTGTTTACATATTTATATTTAATAGAGAAGGGAAGCTAGCTTACAAGAGACAATTACTAAAGTTTAGGAATTGTACAATGCAGCCGTCAGACCCTTAGCCTCCTGAAGTCAGGCATGGTCAGAGTATTTACACGGTGGGAAGTGGCCGTCGCTACAAACCAGGGCCCCCTTTCCCACTCTCCCCTTGCAGAGGTAGTTGTTAGACATTTACCAGCACAATATAGCTTAGATTCTTTGGCAGAATCTGTTCTGATGATGCTCCTGATGCCAGGCCAATGGCTAAACACTGGGGCCTGGACCTACCCTTCCCCGGCATTTTCTTTTTTC
>NW_012105697.1:2522420-2536812 GCF_000951045.1 Mandrillus leucophaeus | reverse complement strand
GGGTAAAGACACAGACTCAAGCACTCAGTCACGCCTTCTAACAAATGTTTATGAGGCATCTCCTGTGTGCTGGGCATCACGCAAGGTATGGAGGGTGCAGTGGAAAGCAAGGCAGATGCTCAGGGTGCTCACAGACTAGTCAGAGAGAAGCAGGAGCAAAGGCATCAAAAGTGGGGTTTGGGTGGGACGAGTGTTCTGGGTAGACCTGCTGGGTTCCGTGGGAACCTCTAAGGGGGCGATGGTTGCTGACCTTGCGGGGACACCAGGGGAGGCGTCTTGAGGGAAGTGATGTTGTGTCTGAGACCTGGAAGATGAGCAGGGGTTAGCTGGGTGAAGAAATGTGGAAGGGAGGGAGGAAAGCGTCGCAGACAGAGGGAACAATGTGGGCGTCTTCCTGGGCGGGATGGGAGCCTGCAGTGGCAGGGGGCTTGAAGGAGCCCACCTCAGGGGCATGATGGTAGGTGATCATGGCACGAGACGTGGCTGGAGGGTATCTGGAGCTCAGTAACGCTGAGCCGTGTGGGTCAACCGAAGGGCCTCAGCCTTCATCCTAAGAACAGCAGACACCATGGACCCATTTGGGCCCGTGCTGCGATCTTGGCTCTGCCACACCAGCCTCGTGACCATCAGCAACTCACTCCATCTCCTTGTGCCTCCGTCTCCTCATCAGAAAAGTGGAATCATAAATCAGAGACTCACCCTCCTGGTTTGCCCAGAACCGAAGGGGTTCCCAGGATGCGAGAGTTTCGGAGCTAACACTGGAAGTGTCCTGGGACGAGCTGGTCACTTTTGTGGCATTTACTTCTCTCAGGGGGTTATAAGGAGGAAAAGAATCCAGGCAAAGGGATACTTGGAAAGTCATTGGCTGATTTAAGGTGCTGAATGAATCTACTGTTAGGAACCACCTTGCCTCTGATGCTCTGCCTGCTTCTGGGCCTCAGTTTCTCCAGCTGTTTAGTGACTCAGATGATTTCCAGCCCCATGAGTCTGTGACTCCCGCCACATCCGCCTCGACTCCCCGCCGCCATTATACCTGTCAGTGGCTACATTCGATTGGTGCTTGGTTTCGTGGCAGGCACTTCGCATGTGCAGTAAGAACATTTTGTGTTTTATAAGGTCCGGCTGCATTCCAAGGAGGAAGCTTCTGGTGCACAGAGGGCTGATATTTATGGGGTGGATGGATTTGGGGGGACGGGAGTGAGGGAGAACTGAATTACTGAGCTTGTTAAAAGGAGACTGTGCAGCTCCACAGGCGATGTGGGAGGGAGGAGAGGCGGGAAGAGAAGAAAAGGAGAGGTGAGCAGAGTTGGTAAGGCAAGGAACCATGTGCTTGAGGCTGGCCTGTTCCTGACACTGTCATCTTCATCAAAACCCAGTCATTATAGGTTTCCGTAAGATTTTTCCCACAGCACGTTTCTTGGGGGAACCCATGGAGGAGAGTTCTACTTCCAGGTTGATGGGAAAACAGAGAAAGTGCATGGTTGTTTAGCCACCTAAGAGAGACAGAACCCAGAAACCGTCATCACAGGAGTAACAGACACCACAAGGAAGACTTTGGGCTCCAGAATCCATGGAATGGTGGGGGTGGGAGGGAGTCAAATCCACTTTCGCCGGCTCCCTAATATCTGAGTGTTTCTGACACGTTATCATCATCCCACAACCACACTGTGCAGTGCGGGCTGCGAATCCTGGTGGACCGGAAAGAAAACAGACTTGTCCTGAGTGGTGTGTGCTGGTAAATAGTGGAGCCAGGTGGAAATTCCAGATAGGGATATATTGGGAAGCCCCGCTAGCATCCGCTCTGCCGGGCATCTCCAGCAGTGAGAGATGAGCGCTTGGTGATGCCGAGCAGATCTCAGGCGGACACAGGAACTCAGCTTGAACTCCTTGGGTACCCCATGGTGAGAACGTTTTTCTCCCTTTAATTCTCTTTCAACCAGAGAGAAATTCTCAAAATGGCACTAACTCATCTTTAACTCATAACACTTGCTAGCTTTTTTTTTTTTAATATTTTTTAAATTTTTATGTATTTATTTATTTATTTTGAGGCAGAGTCTGGTTCTGTCGCCCAGGCTGGAGTGCAGTGGCCGGATCTCGGCTCACTGTAAGCTCCACCCCCCGGGTTCAGAGCCATTCTCCTGCCTCAGCCTCCCGAGTAGCTGGGACTACAGGCGCCGCCACCTCGCCTGGCTAATTTTTTGTATTTGTAGTAGAGACGGGGTTTCACTGTGTTAGCCAGGATGGTCTCGATCTCCTGACCTCGTGATCCGCCCGCCGCCCACCTTGGCCTCCCAAAGTGCTGGGGTGACAGGCATGAGCCCCCGCGCCCGGCCGCCAGTCTTTATTTCCACTGAACAGCGAGAACAACCTTCGCACAAAGAGCCTTGGCAGAAAAACAGTGTCTAGTTATAATTTAATCACGTTTTGTTTTCGCCATATTTATCTTCACGGTTGTCTCCTCCTTACAACAAATAGTAACACTAGCTGACCACTGAAGCGGCCTCAAGGGTCCTTTTCAAGTTTATTTACTTAAGGAAAAAGCTTTGCGTCCATTTAAAGAATGATAGGTGTGGGGGTTCTGGCCGTGCATAGATGCAGCTAGAACTCCTGTTGGGGTTCAGTCCATCTGTGAAAAAAAATATGTGGGGGGCAATTTTTTTTTGGCCACCACATTATCAAAAATAAAAAGTCAAGGCCGGGCGCAGTGACTCACGCCTGTAATCCCAGCACTTTAGGAGGCCGAGGCAGGCGGATCACAAGGTCAGGAGTTCGAGACCAGCCTGACCAACATGGTGAGATCCCATCCTTACTAATAATACAAAAATTAGCCGGCTGTGGTGGTGGTTGCTTGTAGTCCCAGGTACTCAGGAGGCTGAGGTAGGAGAATGGCTTGAACCCAGGAGGCAGAAGTTGCAGTGAGCTGAGATTGCACTGCTGCACTCCAGCCTGGGCAGCAGAGCGAGGCTCCGTCTCTAAATAAATAAGTAAATAGTTAGATAATATCCCATGCTGCTGAAGGTGTGGGGAAACAAGCAGCCCCACAGGTTGTATAGGAGGGTACAAATTTGTTGAACATCTGTCCAGATTTAACAGGCAGATACCCTTTGACCCAGCCATTTCCCTTTTAGGAACTTAACAGATAGGAATTTGCAAAAATAAAAAAAGCAATGATTGGATAAGGATTTCCATTATAGCGCTGTTTATAATAACATCAAAACAAAATAAAACAAAACTGGGCTGGGCGCAGTGGCTCACGCCTGTCATCCCAGCACTTTGGGAGGCCGAGGCGGGCAGATCACAAGGTCAGGAGTTCGAGACCAGCCTGGCCGAAACGGTGAAACCCTGTCTCCACTAAAACTACAATACTACTACTAATAATAATAATTTAAAAATTAAAACAAAACTGGAATCAAAATATGTTAGGAATCCCAGTCAACAGGGTGAAAGGAAACTAAAAACATATATATTAGGAAAAAAGTAAATGTCCACGAACAAGAGGGTCATTAAATTATGGGAGTATACATGAAGCATATTTCAGGTATTTGAAAGAGGTAAAGTTATATCACTGAAACACATAATACTTTTAACTTGAGTTAAGGATGTACGTACATGTGTATGACTATTTCTTGGGAGAATACACATGAGACTAGACATGGTGCTTGCTTTTAGAGAGAAGAGCTGGGAATGTAGTGAAGAGAATGATTTTGACACTCATTTTATGTTCCCTCGCTATTTTCCCATGTGCCTATGCTGTTTCTAAAACTTAAAAAACACCACAGCGTCACAATTATTAGGCAAAATTCTACTTGTAACCTTATATAGTAATAAAGATTTTCATTACGTCAAAGCTCAAACAAAACACGGGCTTGGATAATACCTGAAGGGTTCTTTAAGACTCTACATAAAAGCGTAAATGACTCAATAAGTCTGCGTGACCTTGCGGACAAGAGAAAAGAAAGACCAGCTTCAAAAGATAGAATCCCGACACTTACCGTCCGGTGACAGCCTGCTCATCAGACCTGAGGAGGAAGACATAGAGCATGATGTGCAAATGCAACAGAAAGGAATATTTCTCATTAATGGATTTCCCCGAGTTCAACAGATGTAACAAACTCTCTTCTTCAGGAAGTGTGGCTATACTACCTCAGTCCTGATGCCTCATTATTCCCACTTAATCCCCATTCCTACCTCTATCAGTCACAGCAAGGCCAGGCGCAGTGGCTCAGGCCTGTAATTCTAGCACTTTGGAGGCTGAGGCGGGTGGATCACCTGAGGTCAGGAGCTCAAGACCATCCTGGCCAACATGACGAAACCCCATCTCTACTAAAAATACAAAAATTAGCCAGGCACGGTGGTGGGTGCCTGTAAGTAAGCCCAGCTACTCGGGAGGCTGAGGTGGGAGAATGGCGTGAACCCGGGAGGCAGAGGCGCTGCAGTCACTCAAGATTGCACCACTGCATTTCAGCCTGAGTGACAGAGTGAGACTCCGTCTCAAAAGAAAAAAAAAAAGACAGCAAGCATCACTCGTCTCTAATTTCTGTTTACTTGTCTCTGTTTCCCACCAGACTCTGAGTTTATAAAGAGTGATCATATCAGATCCACCTCTGGGCTCCCATCGCCCAAGCATGAGTCCAGGCACAGACTAGATACTCAGAAATCCTTGCTCAAAATTTCCCACCAGAGTGCACAGTCCAGGGGCATTGGGAAGTGGCAAAGTATTTACCTACGATCCCTGATGGTAGCCCATCCAGGAAGAGTCAGTGTGGTGGCCAAGGTTACGTGCGTGGTCCAGAATGTTGTCCCCAAGAGGTCACAAAGATGAAGCCATAATCAGAAAACCAAAAACAAGGTCAGATGCTGGGGGCTGGGAACAGATTGGGAAGTAGAATTCACAAGGGATCATGCGTGGTGAGCAGTCAGGGACTAAGACTCAGAACGCTGTGAGATTATTGAGGACCCCCGTGCATTTGAGGCAGGGAAGAACGTCCAAAGTAGGGAAAGAGGTTGGGACAGCAGTCATGAACCATTCTTCATTCATGCTAGCAGCAAAAGAAAAGATGATCCTTTATTGCCTCTAGAAAGAGGAGCCAAGCTCTGTCCTTCTATTTACCCCACACCAGCCCTCTGAGATCAGATATTGTCCCCATGTTGCTGGCAAGGACAGGTGAACCTCCAAGGAATTATGTGATTTGCAGAGACCTGTGCAGCTGGCGAGTGAAAAAGCAGGAACTCAGACTCAGAGCTCTCTGACTCCTTCTAGAAGTCTCCATTTCCTCATCTACAAAACGGGAACGTTAGCTGGGGTGAGGCTTCCTACCTATTGAAGAATCCCACTAGGTTTGCTAGTGGAAAGTGCTGTATTTATGGAGCTCACAACGCCTTTCTCAGTGTCACTGAAATTCATCTGGTAGTTAATGCCTAACGTTGTTGGGAATATTGATGTGGGCATTGAATGGTTGATATCCAGGCTATGCATTTTACTAAGTGGGTGGCCGTGGGATGATCAATGAACTCTCTGTGCTCTTTAAAATGGAGATATTGGCCGGGCGCGGTGGCTCAAGCCTGTAATCCCAGCACTTTGGGAGGCCGAGATGGGCGGATCACGAGGTCAGGAGATCGAGACCATCCTGGCTAACACGGTGAAACCCCGTCTCTACTAAAAAAATACAAAAAATTAGCCGGGCAAGGTGGCGGGCGCCTGTAGTCCCAGCTACTCGGGAGGCTGAGGCAGGAGAATGGCGTGAACCCGGGAGGCGGAGCTTGCAGTGAGCTGAGATCACGCCACTGCACTCCAGCCTGGGCGACAGAGCGAGACTCTGCCTCAAAAAAAAAAAATAAATAAATAAATAAATAAAATTAAAAAAAAAAAAAGGAGATATTATTTCCCGTTCGGAGCTATGTCAATAAGGAAGATAATGCAGACTGAGTACTTAGCCTAGCTCCTGGCTCAAAGCAACATTTAGTAAAGTTAGAAATAGTAATACGAGGTAAGTAATCATAATGATGATGCTAATAGTATTGGATTCATACATAAGGGTGTGCACGTGTGTGTGTGGTGGGGGCAGGGACGTGGACTCAGAAAGAGGTGGTGAAGTCTGGATTTCTTGAGTTGAAAATGTTTTGCAACCATAACTTCATTTAACCTTGCAAAGTAGGCACAGAGAGGTGAAGTGACTTCTCTAAGATTGCCCCACCTAAGAAGGAGCAGAATTAGGCTCCACATGCAAAGCTGCCTAACGTGGGCCTTGTACCCTTTCTGCAAGTCATCGTCTCACTTCCTGACCTAGCCTTCTGCCCCTGAATCTTGCAAACTCAGTGACAAAGCCATGGTCTCATTCCACCTAACTTGTTCCAGATTGCTATCTCTAGGAATTATTAAATAGGCAGCAATGATGGTGGCTTTTACTACCTGACCTCAGAAAGCAAAAGTGTCAGTCATTGTGTCTAACCAAATATTATTATCGACGTCAGGTAGACCTGAATTGAGCTCTCAGACCTAATAGCTTTCCTTGAGCCATGTGTGGACCTTCCTGAAGCTTGGACCATGAAAGAGTGCTCAATTTCTGGGCAACTGACTTTGGCAGGGAGAGTAGTAAAAGGGTTTTTTGTTGTTCATCAAAGGAGAATTCCACACTTGGTTTCACTAGTTCCTCTATTAGAGGCTAAGCTGTGAACAGACCAGAGAAGAAACATCAGTCGAAGTTCAGCAGCAATGATCCCTTTTGGACAAAGGCAGACAGAACCCAAAGGGAAAGAGAAGGAATGAGAAGCTTACCTTTCAGCACTGTTGGCATGCAAGCAGCAGGAAGGGCAGGACCGATGGCAGCCCGTGGGAACCATGTTGCCAATGCAGGTTCAGAGAGAATGTGAAAGGAATTAAGTCATCCTTGGTACCTCATTGCACCCCATAGGTCCTGAGATAGGTTAGGGAACCAGAGTGGGGAACTGCAATTCATTCTAAGTGCATTGGACCCCTTTGGAGGCACATTTACCCTGAAGTCAGAAACTTCAGGATTACCAGTGGCCTGGGGGAATCCAGACCCTCCCTTCTCCACCTGAATTTCTAGTATAAGGAGGGCCTCCATAACAACCAAGTGTAATCTCTAGTTCTCAGCCGGAGACTGGATGTTAATTATGGGAAAGGAAGACGTCTTACCCACCCCGCACCATATTTTTCTCATCTAAAAACCACCAATGAATAACACACAGTCTAACCCAGGTGTGCGTTCTAGAGCAAAGGCTCCTAGATTGTGGTGGGCCATTGATCCTACTGAAAATCGGTAGGGTCCTACTGAGAACACCACACAGGTGTTCTCTTTCTCTTTCTCTCTGACAGCACACCCAGTTTTAGACCCGATGATAGAGGCTTGTCGGCTTCCTCAAAGTCCATCCAGTTGCACCCTTCCTACCCCCTGCAGTCTGAAGGTTCTGGGTGAAGAGGTCATGTTTGAATTGAGGGCCTCAGCCGGGCGCGGTGGCTCACGCCTGTAATCCCAGCTCTCAGGGAGGCAGAGGCGGGAGGATAGCTTGAGCCCAGGAGTTCGAGACCTGCCTGGGTAATATAGCGAGACCCCGTTCTCCACAAAAAGGAAAAAAAAGAAAAAAAAAAAAAAGAATTGAGGGCCTCTGGATCTGCCCCCGGTTGAATGTGATAGTCAGCAGTTTTGCCTCTCTCTTTCATTCGCTTCCTTCTCTAGGTTGAAGGGCTCCCCATTTATGTAGGGAGAAGGAGATACGACTTACAGTTGACTGGAAGGGGCAGCAGAGCCAGGAGCCAGTGAATCAACATGGAAAATGCAAGGAAGAGAGTAGAATTAATATTAACATAACCCATCTCTGTTAATTTTTACATGCATTTCTTTATTCCTTCATGGAACATTTATTTGCCTGTTGTTATATGGAGTGCGATCTTTATATGGGACACTATTTTTATGTAGTTTGTCACATCCATTTGACAAAGATCAGTACAGCGGTAGCATTGCAGTGGCACGAGTGTTGGAAACCCTTCTTTAACTTTGCAGTTTCAGAAATTGATCTTATATATATATATATTTACATAAACACATAAGTGTGTATGTGTACGTATGCACACACACCATGGACCCTTGAACAATACAGGTTTGAACTACACAGTTACACTTATACTTATCCACTTAGATGTGGATTTTCTTCTGCCTCTGCCACCCGAGACAGAAAGACCAACCCCTCCCCTTCCTCCTCCTGCTCAGCCTACTCATTGTGAAGATGACAAGGATGAAGACCTTGACAGTGACCCACTTCCCCTTAATGAAGGGTAAACATATTTTCTCTTTCTTAATAACATTTTTTTTTCTCTAACATAGTATATATACTATGCTAGAATCAGCGTAGTAATATATGTAACATACAAAATATGTGTTAATCTACTGTTTATGTTGTTGGTAAGTCTTCTGGTCAAAAGTAGGCTATTTGTAGTTAAGTTTTGGGGAAGTCAAAAGTGATATGTGAATTTTCAACTGCACTGGAGGTTGGTGTCCCTAACTCTCACTTTGTTCAAGGGTTAAGTGTGCATGTGTAAAGGTTTGAGTGTCCCCCAAATAGCATGTGTTGGAAACTTAATCCCAAATGCAACAGTGTTGAGAGGTGGGGCCTACTGGGAAGTATTTAGGTCACAAGCGCTCAACTTTCATAAATAGATTAATGCTGTTTATAAAAGGGCTTGAAGCTTTAAGCTCTCTGTCTCTGTTTCTGTCTCTCTCTCTCTCTGTCCTTCCATCATAGGATGACACAACAAGAAGGCTCTCACAAGATGCCAACCCCTCTATCTCGGACTTCCCAGCCTCCAGAAACATGAGCCAATAAATTTCTATTCATTATAAATTTTCCAGTCTCAGGTATTCTGTTATGGCAGCCCAAAACAGACTAAGACAGTAGTTATATCTGGATGATAAATATATATCTATATGTAGATATAATTCTACACATTTCCATGTATAATCCTACAGATATAAATATATAGATCTACACTGATATATATCCTATATGTCTCATTTAATGTAAGCTGAATTTTTCTTTGAAGCATTGTTTAAAAGAGCAAACTGCTGAAAACAACCTGAGTGGCCATTAGTATGTGACTGGTCAAACAAATTGTGGACTTCCATACAAGGAATATTATTCAGCCAAAAACGTATAAATAGGAGGTTGAGGATGCTCCTTATAAAATGACACAGAGTCATCTTCAGGAAGTATTATTAGCTGAAAAAAGTAAGGTGCATACAGAACAGTGTGTATAATACGCTGTCTTTTTTGTAAAAATAGAAACAAGACTGAATATATAAATACACATTTGTTTCTACTTGAATAAAATATCTCTGGAAGGATCTGGAAGAAATAGTTAATATCAGATTCTTTTGGGGAAGAGAAATGAGTGAAAAGGTTGGGAAGGAATTTTTTCTGGTATAACCTTGAGAACGTCTTGAATTCTGAACCCCGGAAATCTTGTTTTAAATGAAAATAACATGATGTTTTAAATTGAATATTTAATTAGTAATTTAAATGTAATTAAAGTTTATGTAAATACTATTTTAATTGTTCATGGAAATGTTAATAAAATAGTAACATAAACCAAAACATTTTAATTAAAACAGCATAATGTTTTAAATTGAAACAAAAACTGTGGATCATGAGATGTTTGCATTTGTTTAGGCTTAGAAGGTTCAGCTTTTGAAGACAGGAAGGAACTAGCATAGGCTAGCTTTTTAGGTATAAAAAAACCCCAAATCTTCTCTGCAGGCATTTGAGCTCACCGGGTCTGGTGTGGGGATTAAATATTTTTTAAGTTTCCCACGTGATTCTTGTGACGATGGTCCAATGTGAGGGTCCAGAGCTTTGGAAATCTCAGACCCCATATGGGACGCTTACTCTTTTGAAAATTAAATTGCATGACATATTTTAAATTCTCAGTACATGCTAAATGCTTAATTAATATTGGTTCCTTTTATCTCCTTTCAATCTGAAATAATAATATTAACTTAAGTTTTCACAGTGCGTTCCATTCTGCAGGCCTCTTTCCATTTATTTAGTCCTCCTGAGCACTAGGAATCTTGCTAGGCTACAGGAATAAACAGATGAGTAAAGTACAGTCCCTGCCCTCTAGGAACTTACAGTCTTGCATTCTAGTAGGGCTGGAAAAAAAAGAGATCTTTTTCCCTTCCGTGTGACTTGGAGCAGAAATTCTCAAAGTATCATCCAAAGACCACTTGGCGGGGGTGGGAGGTGGTCCCTGAGACCCTTTCAGGGGATGTGATGGTTGACTTGGGGTGTCAGCTTGACTGAGGTACCCATATAGCAATAAGACATATTAATTCTCATTGCTTCGGTAGGCACTGAGTCCATCCATCTTCTGCTGAAAGGGAAGCCTGAGTGGTTTGGCGTTTGATTAGAATGTTTGGGCTGCCCCAGGTGTGTCTGTGAAGCTGTTTCTGGAGGATATTCGTGTGTGAGTTGGAAGACTAGGTGGGGAAGATCCACCCTCACGGTGGGTGAGCACCATCCAATTGGATGGAGGCCCAGCTGAAGCCAAGAGGTGGAGTAAGGGTCAATTCTTGCTCTGCCTTCTGCAGCCGGGACGCCCTTCTCCTGGCCTTGGATGTCAGAACTCCAGGTACTCCAGCTTTTGGGATTCTAGGACTTGAACCAGCAGTCCTCTGAGCTCCCAGGCCATTGGCCTCAGACTAAGAGTTAGTTAGAACCATCCATCAGCTTCCTTGGTTCTGAGGCCCTCAGACTTGGACTGAGCCACACTACTGGCTCTCCTGGTTCTCCAGCTTGCAGACCCCACAACAGAGTGAGCTAATTCCCCTAACAAATTCATTCTCAAATATCTCTATCAATATATCTCTATATCTATATCTATATGTATCTATATGTATATCTTCATGGTTCTGTCTCTCTGGAGAACTCTGCCTAAAACTGGTCTGCGTGATCCTCCCTTTTCCAACTCCTTATCTGTGTGAGATTAGATATTCATTTGCTTCAACCTAAATAGCACATTGTGGCTGGGCGGGGAGGCTCACACCTGTAGTCCTAGCATTTTGGGAGGCCGAGGTGGGTAGATCACCTGAAGTCAGGAGTTCAAAACCAGCCTGGCCAACATGGTGAAACCTTGTCTCTCCTAAATATACAAAAATTAGCCAGGCATGGTGGCGTGCACCTGTAATCCCAGCTACTTGGGAGGCTGAGGCAAGATAATTGCTTGAACCTGGGAGGCAGATGTTGCGGTGAGCCAAGACCATGCCACTGCACTCCAGCCTGGGCAACAGAGCAAGACTGTGTCTCCAAAATAAATAAATACATAAAACTAAAAAAAAAATAGCGCATTGTGACAGACTGAAGCAGAAATGAGAATTCAGCTGTGTTCTATAAAACTAGATATCAAAGAGATTTGCAAAAATGTAAAATAATACCTTTCTTCTCAACTTTTTTGGTTGGGAAACAGCCGTTTCACTGAAACATTTATGTCAATATGTGTATTTGTTATCCTTATTTTAAAAATATTTTTAATTTCAGTAGCTTTAGGGGTACAAGTGGTTTTTGATGACATGGATGAATTGTGTAGTCTAGGTGAAGTCTAGGATTTTAGTGCACCAGCACCTGTGTAATGTACGTTGTACCCAATAGGTAGTTTTCATCCCTCACCTTGCTGCCACCCTCCTTCCTTCTGAGTCTATTATCCTTATTTTTAAATGCAGTAATAGATATTTTAATAATAGCTTTACTGAGATATAATTCGCATACCGTGCAATTCACCCATTTCAATGGTTTGTGTGATACTCAGACTTGTGCAACCATCACTACACCAATTTTAGAGCCTCTAATCACCCCAAAATAAACCCTGAACCCCTTAGTCATCGTCCCTAAATTCCCCCACCCCTCACCCCCTGGAAGTCACTAACGTCGATTGTGTCTCTATGGATTTGCCTATCCTGAATATTTCATATGCAGTAAACAGAATCAGGTAATAATGTGATCTTTTATCACTGGCATCTTTCACTGAGAATAATGTTTTCAAGGCTTACACATGTTGTTGAATGCATCAGAACTTTGTTTCTTTTTGTGGGTGAATAACATTCCATTGTATGCATAGACCACATTCTGTTTCTCCGTTCATTAATTGATGCACGCCAGGATTACCTCCACTTTGCTAGCTCTTAGGAACAGTGCTGCTGTGAACATTTGTGCACAGGTTTTTGTGTGGACTTACGTTTCATTTATCTTGAGCACATACCTAGAGCAGAATTGCGGAGTAACTCAGCATTTAACATTTTGAGGAACACCCAGACTGTTTTCCAAAGCAGCTGTATCATTTCACATTCCCACCAGCAGCATATGAGGGATCTAATTTCTCTACCCTAGTTAGTGTATAGTGGTACCTCATTGTGGCTTTGGCTTCCATTTTCCTAATGGCTAATAAGGTTGAGCATCTTTTTATGTGCTTATTTGTGAATACAAATATTTTTTGTAAATATAAATATTTGTAAATATTTATAGTATTTGTAAATATAAATATTTTAAGTTAAAAATCCTTGAATTTATAATAAGGTAAATATCAATAAAGATATTTTACTGACACCTTTGGCCAGGCACGGTGGCTCACGCATGTAATCCCAGCACTTTGGGAGGCCAAGGCGGGCAGATCACCTGAGGTTAGGAGTTCAAGACCAACCTGACCAACATGGTGAAACCCTGTCTTTACTAAAAATACAAAATTAGCCGGGCATGGTGGCACGCAGCCTGTAGTCCCAGCTACTCGGGAGGCTGAGGGAGGAGAATCGCTGGAACCCGGGAGGTGGAGGTTGCAGTGAATGCAGATCGCGCCACTAACCCTCCAGCCTGGGCAACAGAGCAAGGCTCGTCTCAAAAGTAAATAAATAAATAAATAAATAAATAAATAAATAAATAAAACCCTCGCTGGGGAAAAAAAAAAAAAAGAACTCTTTAGATCCTCAGTAATTTTTTTAGCATGTTCAGAGGCCCTAATACCGTGAAGTTTGCAAACCACCAGCTGGTGTTACACATAAGTCAGGGTGTTATTCTAATGGAGATCTGCCTGACATCTCTCTTCCCTGATAAATGCTCTTCATTTTCCCAGTGAGCCTCTCTTCCCCAGACAAAGGAATGAAGGAGGGCTGCTCTTTTAGTTGTGAGCATCACCGTAAGACCACAACAGAAAGGTGGTTTGCTTTTCCGAGTCACTCCCAGACCCCACGGCAAGTCCGTGCACCAGATCCAAGTCCCACCCTTCCCCAGAATTGCCAGAGAGGTCGCAAGATCCAGAAGAATTTTAGGGGAGGTAGCTATGAAAATACAGACTTGGGGGTTCCCCAGTTCTTACTTTTTTCTTTAGTTGCAACTGGAGACAAAAGCATCAGCCAGCCGGTTCACAACAGGATCAGGGAGCAGGAAGCAGAGAGAGGAATCAGCATTAGACTCAGATCAGTGCAATAACCAAGAAGACCAGAGATAGAAGTGTCCCTGGAGACCAGCTGACCCACTCACTGCTCTCAGTAAAGCTACTCAGGCCTATCTGTCAGCCCATCCGTCCATCGATACATCCATTCATTCATCCTCCATCCAATCAACGTTTACGTGGTACGTGATCTGGGCATTGGCCTATGTTTTGGTGCTGGAGACACAGATAAATCAGATTCAGCTCCTGCTCTGTAGGTGTTTGTAAGGCTGATTGGAAAGAGAAATTCTGGTATAAGAGTACACTAGACATCCCAAACTCTGTTCTCACAGAACTTGCTATCTATGAATGTCCCAAACGTCTTACAGGTACTTCAGGCTTAGCCTGTTCAAGAAAGAATCTGTGGTCATCACACTCCTATCCATCAAAAAATAATCTGCTAATGCAATACTTGTTATTCTTACTATTTTTTTGTAGAGATGAGTCTCACTATGTTGCCCAGGCTGGTCTCAAACTCCTGGCCTCAAGTGATCCTCTTGCCTTGGCCTCCCAAAGTGCTGGGATTAAAGGCTTGAGCCACTGCACCCAACCAATACGATCAATCTCTCTGAGTTCACACTGATATAAATAAATACAGTACTTGAATAAATAAACAGGGAAGAAAAGTCAGCTTTTCCTTACAGAGAAATCCCACTGAATGTATGTAGAAGGAATAAGGGGAATAGAAAATCACCATTGGGGAAACACCGTAGCAGTCATTTCTGTAAGCAAGAGCCACAGATGGAGGCTAAAATTAACGGGCAAACACTGGAGGAGAAACGGTATTTGCACAGCCTCAACATTTCTCCCCCAGCATATTTATTAATTACAAAGGGGGAAAATACTAACTTAACAGTGGAGAAACCTGGCAGACATCACCTTAGCCGAGTGACTAAAGTTAACACC
>NW_012105697.1:2514584-2521665 GCF_000951045.1 Mandrillus leucophaeus | reverse complement strand
GGTCTTGAGCTTCTGATCTCAAATAATCCAGCCGCCTTGGCTTCCCAAAGTGCTGGGATTACAGGTGTGAGCCACCGCGCCCGGCCTCTACAGAGTTTTCTCATCTCAGTTAAGGGCAGCCAGTTGCAAATACATGTGTGTATAAAAAGAGCCTTTCTGCACGCTTCTCTTTCCCCAGCCACCAGCATCTGACCCATCACTCAATCCTGTGAGCTCTTTCCTCAATGTCTCATAACCTTCTGCGTATCCCCATCTTCACCCTGATGACCAAAACATGTTCTAACTTGTGTGTTTGCCATCTTCTCCCTGATGACCAAAACATGTTCTAACTTGTGTGTTTGCCCCTACTCTGATTCCCGCCTAATCCATTCTTTCCTGAGGGGCAAGACAGATTGTTCAAACACACACACACGGACACATACACATACACACACACTCCTAAATATGATGCTCCTTTGCTGAAAACCCTTTAACAGCTCCCTTTTCACTTAGGATACCCTCCAGAATTTTTCCTGTGACCCACCTGCCCCTGTCTATTCTGTTCCCTGCCTCCTCTCTCTTCTTACTTGTAACAGTCCCACTGCTATGCCCCTCCTTCTGTCTCCCGAGTTCCTGACACACCGGCCTCTCTCTGAGGAAGGGACTCCGTGCCTTCTGCCCCAGGACCTTTGCATATTCAGGTCTCTGCCTGGAATAGTCTCTCCTGACTCTTCAGCTGGCCATCTCCTATTCCTTACCTCAAATGTGACTCTTCCAGAGAGGCCATCTCCGAATCCCCACACTAGAATGTGTTTGTTTAGCATGAGAATTCCATGAAGACAGAACTATTTCTGTCTTTTTTCATCACTGTATTCCCAGCATCAAGCCCATGGAAAGAACCAGGAATTAACATTTGTGGATCAAATGAGGAAACGGGAACTCAGAGTTGTGGCAAGACCCAAGTCCTCTTCCCAATATACTCTTCGGTGTCTTTACGTTGCAAAGGTCTGGAGTCTCACTAGAATTATCTGACTACAGTAATGCTGACTTCCAGGCACTGCACAACATAAGCTCGTCAATGACATACAACTGTCCCATGAACTGGGGATTCTTGTGAGCCCCGTTGGTCAGATGAGGACAGCAAGGCTTGCAGAAGCAATGTCTCCCCAAAGGCACAAAGAATCAGTGATAGAAACCAGGATGCAGACACAAGCGTATCTCCAAGGGCGGGGGCTAGCAACCTAGACTCAGTCACCCCACCGTGTCCATCAAGGGAAATGTGAATGTCTAAATGGGAAGCAAGAAGTCCGTTAGACTTCAGGAGCTTCTCTCTGAATCCAGCCCACGAGAACCTCCCCAGTTGTAAGAAAGTACACAGGGGACACAAGGCGTGGCTGGAAGCATTACCTTCACGAGGAGTACAGGCTTCTGCCAATCCCAGGAAAAGCAGAATCAGCAGCGACATTTTCAGAAATGGCTCTGATCTGTGCATAGTGGGGCTGGGATTTGAGCTGAATGTTCTCCTCTCAGGATAGACAGGACTGTCTGATCACCCACCGTCTTCCCAGGCTCCAGGGACAAAACTAACTGCCCACACCTGCCCTCTAGCCTGCCTGGAGGCTGGCAGGTCTCCAGACCTGTGCCCACGCCACCAACTGCTGACCAAAGAACTGTATCTGCTTTTTCATCTTAAAGCAATATTTTAGAACAGTTTCGTGCTGAGTGTGATGCTTGTCATCCTATGATCTGCTGGCCAGATCTGCCTTCCTCCTGTTTTTGTAGGGTCTATGAGCTAAGAGTAATTGTTACATTTTTTAATGGTTGGAGGGGAAAGACAAAAGAAAATATTTCATGACATGAAAATTACATAGAATGTGAATTCCAGTGTCCACGAATAAAGTGTTATTGGAACACAACCATGCCATTTCACTATATATTGTCTACAGCTGCTTTCAGGCTACAAGGCTGAGTTTTGTAGTTGTGACAGAGACCATCTGGGCCGAAAAGCCTAAAATATTTACTGTCTGGCCCTTTATAGAAAAGGTTTGTGGACCTCAGTCCTAGACATACTGTAAATTTCAGAAAAACAACAAAGCAAGCAAACAACATCTATCGTATTTCTACTCAGACCTAAGTATTGCTTTTACGTTTTTGTGTACATTCGTTTCCAAAGATGTCTGCGTTAATTATCTCTAGCACTTACTAGCTTATGTACCCTAAGCAAGTTACTTAACCACCGTGTGCTTCATTTTCTTCATCTATAAAATTGGAATAATGGTATTTCTAATCTCATGGGATACTGTCATATCACGGCTGTATGATAGTAAATTTGTATTGTTGTAGCCATTAAGTTTGTAATAATTTTTCATAGCAGCCACAGGGAACTGTTTCCACTGGTAATTCTTAGAAATTGCTTGGACAGTCAAGAGCTTTGGCTGTTGGCGGGGATGTGAACTTGACCCAGAATCCTTCTGGACTCCTGGGATAAAGGTAGAGTGTAGAGACTGCTGGTCTGTCTCAGCTCTGAAGGCTTCTATGGTACTTCCGTCAAGCCTGATAGAAACAGAGGATTGTGTGTGGTCTCCTGGAAGGAAAGAGTTCCAGGTGTGGAGGGATGTCCACTCTTGCAGGGGTCTCTGTCCTGCTGCCATCTCTGGTACTATCTATGTTTCAATCCCTAGTACGAGCTGGACCATCTCATGTACATCAGGTACATCAGGGGACACCTCAGCGATCCTTCAGAGTAGGCTGGAGGGGAGAGTTCTTGTTGGCCATTTGCCATATTCCAGAGTTCCCCTCCTTTGTGAGCACGTGGTCCTGGCAACTCATCACTGGGAAAACGTGACACCACAGGATTTGTTATAACGAGGAGAAGAAACAAGGCGTGCAACGTGCAGAAGGCTTTTCACACCCTGTGCTATGTGGAAATAAAGACCACCCAATGAAAACAAGCAAAGGCTGTTAATTCAGAGCTTGCTATAATAAGGGAGTCAACTGACGCCATTTGTGTTTGCCACAGACTCGAAGGCAGGCAGGGTAGTGGGAAAGCTTATAGTGAAAGAAAGGGAAGGCTTCAGGAGTGCCTGATTGGAGGCTGTTGACATAAGGAGGCTGGCAGTGGCTAATTAGAGGCTATTGTGATTGGTTGGGGGAGCATATTTGGATTTTTCTGATTAGTCCTACGTTTTGATTTTCCGTCCTTCCTTAGCAGCCTCATTACCAGCACAGCTGTTTCTTTCCTTTATCAAATATAATCATAGTCCCTAACTCATAACACTAGGGTTTAAATGCAACAAATGCCTGGGATGCAGCCTGGGATGCAGAGCATCATTAATGTTCTTTAGCAATATCCTCTCTGCCAGACTGTGATTTGGGGACAGAGATGAGTCAGATACTGGCCTCACTCATGAGGAATTCATGCTTTAGGAAAGATCAGGATATCTCAATGTTGGCACAGCTGACATTTAGGACCAGATCGTTTTTGTGGTGGGGGCTGTCTTACGCTTTGTGGGATATTTAGCAACATCTCTGGTCCCTATCCATTACACAGTAGCACCTGCCCCACCCACCGCACACCAGCCACCACCGCCACCATGTTTTGGGAGCCACAAGTAGGAAGTGATGAGCTTTTAGTGCTCCTTACTTTATTTTTATTATAACTTATTTATGTTCAAGTTTATACGATTTAGTTTTGAGTATTGGGCTATGTGAGGCAAACAGCTAAATTGAGGAATTTTACCTCAGTCTAAAAATGTTTTAAATGTAGAAAACTGAAAATGTAACAATTGACCCTCATGATAAGCTGGCTCCAGTACACCTGTGTAATACCATTTTTTGTGTTTTTGCGTTTATTCTAACTGGTGTTTCACTGAATCTTTCTTGCACAACTTGCCATTTATTTATTTATGTATTGAGAGGGGTTTCACCCTGTTGCCCAGGCTGGAATGCAATGGCACGATTTCAACTCATCGCAACTCTCCACCTCCCGGGTTCAAACGATTCTTCTGCCTCAGCCTTCCGAGTAGCTGGGATTACAGGCACGCACCACCACACGCGGCTAATTTTTGTGTTTTTAGTAGACACAGGGTTTCAGCATGTTGGTCAGGCTGGTCTCGAACTTCTGACCTCGTGATCCGCCCTCGGCCTCCCATAGTGCTGGGCTTTTTTTTTTTTTTTTTTTTTTAACCCAACGTGATGTCTGTGAGATCCACTTATGTCTGTGTGGAGCGGGAAGTGGTGCTGGACCTGGAGACGGCAAAAAACCTGGTCATTATAGTCATGGCCAATCAGTTGGAACCACAGACACTGAGTCAATCCAGTGTGGATGCCAATCCCTGCCCCACCACACGATAGCCGGCATGAGTTTCTTCTTGCTACTATAATGAATTACCATCAATTTTGTGACTTAAAACGACATAAATTTATTATCATACAGCTCTGGCATTGAGAAGTCTGAAGTGGGGTGACCGAGCGCAAAGCGTTGGTAAAGCTATGTTCTTTCTGCAGGCTCTAGGAAGAATTTGTTTCCCTGCCTTCTGCAGCTTCTACAGGCTGCCCGCATTCCTGACGCCTGGTCGGCTTCTTTCATCCTCCAAACCAACAGCACGGCATCTTCAAATCTCTCTCCGGCCCTCTCCCATTTTCAGGCCAGCGATGGTCGGTCAAATCTTCTCGCCGTACATTGCTCTGATTCCCTGCTTTCATCATTCCGTCTCCCTCTGTTACCCATTTCCCTCCCTCTTTCACTGACAAGATCCTTTGTGATTACGTTGGACCTGCCCCAGTAATCCAGGATCATCTCCCCACAAGGTCAGCTGATTAACAATCTTATTTTTATCACGTCTGCGAGTAACACGCTCCCAGGTGCCAGAAGTTAGATGTGGGTATCTTCAGGGACAGTTGTTCTGCCCGCCACACAGATGCATGAACTTGCTCAATGGACTATATCCCTGAGCCTCAGTCTCCTCCTATTAATGATAGCAACATTTATTAATGATTATATTATTATGCCGTATCATTGTGAATTTTTTAAAGTATATTGAGAGGATGTGGAGAAATTAGAGCTCTTATCCATCGCTAGTAGAAATGTAAATTGGTATAGCCACTGTAGAAAATAGTTTGGCAGTTTCTCAAAAAGTTAAGTATAGGCTACCGTATAACCCTGAAAGTCCGCTCCTAGGTAATGTACCCAAAAGAATTCAAAACAGGTAATTAAACAAATGTTTACACATGAATGTTCACAGCAATGCTATCCACTGGAGTCAAAATATGGAAATGATTGGAATGTCCATCAACAGATTAATGGGTGAAGTGTGGTATAGCCATGTAATAGGATATTATTCAACTGTAAAAAGAAATCAAGTACTGATACGTGCTGGAACATGGGTGAACCTTGAAAACATTATGCTAAGTAAAAGCAGCCAGACACAAAAGACCACCTAGTCTATGATTCCATTGATATGTAATATCCAGAACAGGTAAACCCTTAGAGACAAAAAGTAGATAGTGGTTGCCGGGGACTAGGAATGGGGAGGGAAAGAGGAATGGCTGCTTACTAAGATGGAGTGAGGAGTAAGGAAGATGTTCTAGAACTAGATATAGGTGACAGTTGAACAACATTGAGAATGCACTGAAGGCCCCTGAATTGTACACTTGAAATGGTTAGTTTTACATCATAGGAATTTTACCTCAATTTAAAAATTTTTAAATGTAGAAAAATGTGTTAAAAGCTCTAAAAATAGCAATTTAAAAAATCCCTTGTCACCAAAACAAAACGAAAGAGTGGAAGCATAGGGACTGCGCATATTAAAAGTGACTACATTTAAAAATTAAGCCAGCGGCAGCAGCAGCATCTGAGGCTTCTACCAAGAAATTAATGGAAATAGTTCAACCCCTCTGTGCAGTTCCTGAGGCAATCCCAGAGCTCGATCAGGTGGGAGGGATGAGCATTCTGTCCCTGCCGCAGTGGCCGTTACACCCACGAGGCAGCGCCCACACAAGGGGTCTCGGCTGCAGCTGGCATGACCTGCTCAGCCACGCCAATGCTTCTGTGTCCTAGGCAGCCTGGCTTCCCAACCTCCAAGGAGTCCCAAGCCACTGGCTAGGCCCTAGAATAGACAACCCATGTCCTGGGCTCTGGCTGGCTCTCCAGTCAGCTCCTTCGTGTCTATCCTGGATAGAGGACCTCTTGGAGTCTTCTGTCCCCCACTGAACAGATAAGGGAACAATGGGTCAGAAGTGTAAGGGATTTTCCCAGAAGGGACCTGAAAAGTGTCATCAGATTTAGCCAGGCTCTGAAATCATAAAGGTATGGGATCAAAGCTCAGCTCCCTCCTCCTCCGGGCTCTGTGCACTAGGACAAGGATTTCTTTTCTTTGGACCTCAATTTCTCAAGGAGTAAAAATGGAGGTGTGACAGCAACAGCTGATACTTTTCCTAGCATTGGCTACGTCCCAGATGCTCTTCTAAGGGCCTTTGCCTGTAATAACTCCTACAACACTATGAGATGGCAACTGTTACTAGCTTCATTTTATAGATGAAAAAAGTGAGATCTAAAAGCATAAGGTCAACTCAAAATCACACCACTAGTAATTGGCAGGATTGGTATTCGAAGCTGTGTGTTTGAATCTGCAGTGCATGCTGTACACCAGCCCTGTCGAATAGAACTTTCTGCAGTGATAGGAATGTACTATATCCGGGCTACCCAGAATGGTAGCCACTAGCCACATGTGGTGCTGAGCACTTGAGGTGACGCTAATGCAACTAAGGAAATGAAGTTTTAATTTTATGTAATTATAATGCATGTAAATCGACATAGCTACATGGGCTGGTGGTTACCATACTGGACAGCACTGCTCTAAATCATGATACTAAGCTCCCTCTCAGCCTTATCAGACTATGTACCTAACAGGGTTGCAATGAGACTTCTGACAGAGCCGTGTACGTAAAAGCACCCTCTATGAACCAAGCAGTCTTGGTGTTGGGGATACGCTTTCTCTGACCCTGTGTGGTTTATAGTCTGGTATAGGAAGACAAGCAGCAACATTGACAGACACCTATATAATTTCATGTACTGGTCATTGCCGCAAAGAAACTAAAATAG
>NW_012105697.1:2502791-2512214 GCF_000951045.1 Mandrillus leucophaeus | reverse complement strand
CCAGCGGCAGCAGCAGCATCTGAGGCTTCTACCAAGAAATTAATGGAAATAGTTCAACCCCTCTGTGCAGTTCCTGAGGCAATCCCAGAGCTCGATCAGGTGGGAGGGATGAGCATTCTGTCCCTGCCGCAGTGGCCGTTACACCCACGAGGCAGCGCCCACACAAGGGGTCTCGGCTGCAGCTGGCATGACCTGCTCAGCCACGCCAATGCTTCTGTGTCCTAGGCAGCCTGGCTTCCCAACCTCCAAGGAGTCCCAAGCCACTGGCTAGGCCCTAGAATAGACAACCCATGTCCTGGGCTCTGGCTGGCTCTCCAGTCAGCTCCTTCGTGTCTATCCTGGATAGAGGACCTCTTGGAGTCTTCTGTCCCCCACTGAACAGATAAGGGAACAATGGGTCAGAAGTGTAAGGGATTTTCCCAGAAGGGAAAGGGACCTGAAAAGTGTCATCAGATTTAGCCAGGCTCTGAAATCATAAAGGTGTGGGATCAAAGCTCAGCTCCCTCCTCCTCCGGGCTCTGTGCACTAGGACAAGGATTTCTTTTCTTTGGACCTCAATTTCTCAAGGAGTAAAAATGGAGGTGTGACAGCAACAGCTGATACTTTTCCTAGCATTGGCTACGTCCCAGATGCTCTTCTAAGGGCCTTTGCCTGTAATAACTCCTACAACACTATGAGATGGCAACTGTTACTAGCTTCATTTTATAGATGAAAAAAGTGAGATCTAAAAGCATAAGGTCAACTCAAAATCACACCACTAGTAATTGGCAGGATTGGTATTCGAAGCTGTGTGTTTGAATCTGCAGTGCATGCTGTACACCAGCCCTGTCGAATAGAACTTTCTGCAGTGATAGGAATGTACTATATCCGGGCTACCCAGAATGGTAGCCACTAGCCACATGTGGTGCTGAGCACTTGAGGTGACGCTAATGCAACTAAGGAAATGAAGTTTTAATTTTATGTAATTATAATGCATGTAAATCGACATAGCTACATGGGCTGGTGGTTACCATACTGGACAGCACTGCTCTAAATCATGATACTAAGCTCCCTCTCAGCCTTATCAGACTATGTACCTAACAGGGTTGCAATGAGACTTCTGACAGAGCCGTGTACGTAAAAGCACCCTCTATGAACCAAGCAGTCTTGGTGTTGGGGATACGCTTTCTCTGACCCTGTGTGGTTTATAGTCTGGTATAGGAAGACAAGCAGCAACATTGACAGACACCTATATAATTTCATGTACTGGTCATTGCCGCAAAGAAACTAAAATAGGGCCATGTGTTAGAGAGTGGTGGGGTCGAGATGCTGCCGTAGCTCGAGCTGTCAGGAGAGACCTCACTGAGATGGTCACACTTGAGTTGAGATCTGAATGAGGATCTGGGGTAAGAGTAGCTTAGACAGAGGGGACAGCTTGTGCAGAGACCCTGAGGCAGACGAAAGCAGAAGGAATTTGACAGGCAGACAGAAGGTCATTGTGGATGGAGCAGGGTAAGCTCATGGGAACGTGGAGGGAGGAGAGGTTGGAGTGGTGGGCAGGGGCCAGATTGTCAACAAACCTGAGAGACCTCCGCCATGAGAGTGGTAGTAAGCACAAACCAGGAACGTTCCTCTTTGTCTGTTTTCCCTGGGCCCTCTTACACCCACTTGGTTCTCTATTAAATATGGGCATCTCCAGCGGGGCGCAGTGACTCCTGCCTGTAATCCTAGCACTTTGGGAGGCCGAGGCAGGTGGATCACAAGGTCAGGAGATCAAGACCATCCTGGCTAACGCGGTAAAACCCCGTCTCTACTAAAATTACAAAAAATTAGTTGGGCGTGGTGGCGGCGTCTGTAGTCCCGGCTACTCGGGAGGCTGAGGCAGGAGACTTGCTTGAACCGGGGAGGCAGAGGTTGCCATGAGCCAAGATCGTGCCACTGCTCTCCAGCCTCAGTGACAGAGTGAGACTCTGTCTCCAAAAAAAAAAAAAAAAGAAGGCATCTCCCAAGCAGAAAGCAAAGTCTACTCACTTCTTTGGGGAGAGAGGAAGAAAATCCTGGACACGAATTGAGCATCCTCTTTGGGCACCTGCCCCAACAACTTCACACAGATTATCATCTCATTTAACTGAGGTCGGGTCTGCAAAGGCAGCTTGGCTTGGCAGAAAGAGTGGGAGCTTTGGAATGAAGGCCTAGATCTCACCATGGCTCTACCACTTGGTGCTATTTTTAGCAAGCAGGCAGTAATAATAATACTCTCAGCAGGTAAGCTTCATCAGGTGCTTATGATGTGCCAGACATGGTTCTAAGCCTGTCTCTTATACACATCTAGATGTGTATAAGAGACAGGGTAGGATTTGAATCTATACAGGTATGATTGACATTTGTGAACTTGTTTAGCTGCTAAGTCTCTATATCCTGATTTCCTTTGGAAGAATTACCTCTGCTCCATTGTGTGTGGTCCTGGTGGGATAGTTAATGCACGTGCCCATTTTCTCATAATGAAAGGCAAGCAGGGTCCCTCAAAGCTCCTTGCACCAGATCCTTGTTTTTACACTAAAGCCAACCAACTGTGTCCTCAGCCAACCTAATCAGACTGCTTACCTGGCACTTTAAATCTTGAATTGAAGAAAGCAAGAGTGGAAGAAGCAGATTAAATGCTTTTCAGGTGACAGTGTTGAGTGGCTCATGATTCAGAAATCTCTTGGTTTCCCAGGCTTCACTCTGTCCCAAACCCACTCTCCAGCCTTCACTTGAATCCTCTGAACTCCACCCCTTTGCCAGTTCCTTCCAGTGATTTCTCTTTTAAGCTAGCCAAAGTCCATTCCTGCCCCTGGAACCCTCCAAAAAACCCACTTGATTCAAGAAGTTCAGCTCCGTTTGTGTTCTGAGGCAACCTCTGGCTGCTGTCCTTCTGTACATAGTCTTCCTTGCTTTGTATCTCTCAAAGAGAATGCTCGCTTCCTCAGTTTACTTTCCACCAGCTTTAAGTTTCAAGCCTTACTGCTTGCTTACTGCGTTAACCACTTACATAGAGTGTAGGTGCATACTAGATGCTCAGTTAATATCTGTTGAAATGGTATTCAAGGTAAAAGATTGAGAAGTGAAGATGGTTTGGGATTTTGTTGTTGTTGATGCCTTTATTGTGGGAGTGCCCTGTGCTAGGATGGATCTGAGAATGATTTTTTTGTAATTCTGAAATAAACCCCTATGTCTCCCCTACTCCTAATCCTTCCACGGCTCAACACCACATACAGGATAAGCATTTGTTTAGTTTATTTATTTATTTTTGAGATGGAGTCTCACTCTGTCACCCAGGCTAGAGTGCAGTGGTGCGATCTCGGCTCACTGCAACCTCTGCCTCCCAGGTTCAAGTGATTCACCTGCCTCAGCCTCCCGAGTAGCTGGGATTACAGGCGCCCACCACCACACCTGGCTAATTTTTATATTTTTAGTAAAGATGGGGTTTCACCATGTCGGCCAGGCTGGCCTTGAACTCTTGACCTCAAGTGATCCACCCGCCTCAGCCTCCCAAAGTGCTGGGACTACAGGCATGAGCCACCACGCCCGGCCCTAGGATAGCATTTATAGCTAAAAGCTTTAGTGTGACCTAGATCAAAGGTAGGAAAACTTACTGTCCAGAGCAAGATGGTAACTATTTTTGTCTTTGTTAGCCATATGGTCCCTGTTGCAGTTACTCAACTTTGCCGTTGTAGTGAGAAAGCCACCAGAGACAATAAATAAACAAGGGGAGCTAGCTATGTCCCAATAAAACTTTATTCATAAAAACAAATGGCGAACTATGGTTTGCCAACCTCTGATACAGACTCTTCGTCCTTCTTTAGTCCAGTCTCCCAACATGTCCTCATCTTACCTTGTTTTTCTACTAAATGAAACTTTGACTTCAGGATTCAGATCTGGTGTCACTTCCATAACACATCTTTCTTGGAATGTACTGCATCATTCCTGGAAGGTGGAAGATCTCAGTTAATAGGAAGACCTGAACAAACAAGTCATTTTCTGTAGTGGAATGAGCATGAACTTGAGAGTCAGATCTAAGTCTAAATCCCAACCCTGCTACTCACTTGCCTTGGAATATTGTCCAAAAAGTCTTTCTTGGGCTAGGCATGGCGTTTCTCACCTGCAATCCCAGCACTTTGGCAGGCCGAGGCAGGCGGATCACTTGAGGTCAGGAGTTTGAGACCACCCTGGCCAATGTGGTGAAACCCCCTCTGTACTAAAAATACAAAAAATAGCTGGACCTGGTGGCAGGTGCCTGCAATCCCAGCTACTCAAAAGGCTGAGGCAGGAGAACTGCTTGAACCTGGGAGGCGGAGATTGCAGTGAGTCGAGATCGTGCCATTGCACTCCAGCGTGGGTGACAGAATGAGACTCCATCTCCAAAAAAAAAAAAATTTTTCTTGGAGCTTCATTTTCCTCTTACATAAAATCATAGGCTTTTAAGGGGAAATAAATGAGGTGAAGGTTGTAAAACACTTAGCAATGTGTGTAGCACATAATATTTATATGGCTCATAGAAGTGTAATAGTACTATTATAATTATTATTACATTTTATTATGCATTATCATCTCAGAGGTTCTTGCGAAATCTATGCTTATTTTTAAATGGTGATTTTAGCTATTCCTGGTCTTTGTTTAAATGCATTTCTCTGTCGCCTCCCTTCTTTCAGATGCTTTAGGTAGAAGTAGAAGGAGGAAAGTGTTAAGAGTTTCTTCCAAAGGGCATGGGAAGATGTTCTGGTTGCCTTGTTTAGAACTTCCAGGGTCTGGAGTTGCAATTTTTCTGAGTTAAGTCACCGCGGAAGCTCTCAGAACATTTTATCTCTCAAATAAAGCCACTTGGGACTGGTAGGTCCTGAGAGCACAGATGCAGGATTCCATAGTGCCCTTTGGAACCCCATCCCTGTGAATTCAGCGAGCCTCCTTCTGGCTTGGAGATGAAAGGAAGATGAATAAGATGATTCTTACTAGATCTGGGATCCCAAAGCTCTGGCTTTCGGAAAAGTGAAATATTCTTTGCTCCAGAGGGCACGTAACATGTTCCTGGCCCATTGAAGGGCTGTCCCTCGTAAGCAGGAGCTCAGCGCTTACCCTTAAAATGCACTTCACCCAGCTCACCGTCTCATGAAGGCCAAAGCTGGAACAGCCTTAGGTGTCACCACATTCCAGCGGCCCTATGCTAAATGTTGAGCGTGTGGGCATTCTTCTTGGAAGAAGGGTTGAAGCTGTTATCAAGTCATTGGAGGTATGCCTGGCCCTAAGAAGGGAAAAGGATCACTGACTAGTCCCAAGGCATCATTCAGATGGGCATGTGAGGAGTCTCTACCAAGTTTCTCTGTGTTGAGTAATACATACTCCTACCTTGCCCATCAGTAAGGAATTTATAATCTACTAAATTTATTTTTTTTTAAATATTGTTTCTACCAAAAGACATATGCAAAAAGACTTAGAGCATAATTGTGCATATAGATAAACATTGGAAATAATCCAAGTGTCCGTCAACAATCGAATGGATAAATAAATCAAGGAATGGATAAATGATATTGCATAGCAATAAAAAGGATGAGCTATCAGTACATACAACAATAAGGATGACTTTTATCAATATAATGTTGAATGAAAATTGGGCCGGGTGCAGTGGCTCATGCCTGTAATCTCAGCATTTCAGGAGGCTGAGGCGGGTGGATTACCTGAGGTCAGGAGTTCAAGACCAGCTTGGCCAAAATGGTGAAACCCTGTCTCTACTAAAGATACAAAAAAAATTAGCCAGGCATGGTGGTGGGCGCCTGTAATCCCAGTTACTTGAGAGGGTGGCAGACTGAGGCAGGAGAATTGCTTGAACCCAGGTGGCAGAGGTTGCAGTGAGCCAAGATCATGCCATTGCACTCCAGCCTGGGCAACAAGAGCAAAACTTCGTCTCAAAAAAAAGAAAAAAAAAAAATTAGAAACGAGACTGCATACTGTAACATACCACTTTTATGAAACTCTAAAATAGACAAAATTAATCTATGGTGATAGAAGTTAGAAAAGTGGGCCGGGCACGGTGGCTTATGCCTGTAATCCTAGCACTTTGGGAGGCTGAGGCGGGTGGATCACTTGAGGTCAGGAGTTCAAGACCAGCCTGACCAACACAGTGAAACCTCGTCTCTACTAAAAATACCAAAAATTAGTAGGGTGTGGTGGCAGGCGCCGGTAACCCCAGCTACTCAGGAGGCTGAGTCAGGAGAATCACTTGAACCCGGGAGGGAGGCACAGGTTGCAGAGAGCTGAGATTGCACTCCAGCCTGGGCAACAGAGTGAGACTCTATCTCAAAAAAAAAAAAAAGTATGGTTACCTGTAGGTAGGCACAGATTGGAGGGGCAAGAGGGAGACTGCTGAGTTACTGGAAATCTTCTGTCTCCTTATCTGGATCATAGTTATGTGAATCTATCCGTCTATCCATATGTAAAAATTTATTAAACTGTAACCTTAAGAATTGTACACTTCACTATATGTAAGTTATACCTCAATAAACAAACAAAAATAAAGAAAATTGTGATAGCCAAACTTTAAGACTTGAATTGTTATTTAAGCTGTTTATTGTACATATGAAAGTTTCAATAATACCAGTTTTTGGTGTTTCCAAACAGCATATTAGTCTGAAGAAATAATCTAATAATCTCTTTTTCTCCCCTGACACTTTTCAGTTTTATTTTGATTCTCTCTCTCTCTCTGTTTCTTTCTCTCTCTGAATTTGCTCGTGGATCTGATCCAGTCCTGAAAGACACTTTGAAGTCAGACAGCTTGTCTGTGCTTTATCCAGCCTCTTCTGGGGAATACTGGACAGATAACAGGGTTGTCTCTAAAGAAAATTAGGTTTCATTCACCAGTGGGGGCCATTCTTAGGAGAAGGATGTGCCTGAGCTAAGGGAAGGTCCCAGCTCTGATGTCACTTCCTTCAGGAAGTCCTCCATGATTGATGGAGGCAGATTAGATGCCTGTTCTAGGAATGTCACAGCCCCTGAGCTACCAGGGGGAGATCAGTACCATATACTGTAGACAACATCGACTTGGCCATCAGCCAGGCTTTGAACTTCATTCCTGTCTCTGTCACTTAAGCTCCCTACATTTTCTCTTTTTTTTTTTTTTTTGAGACAGAGTCTTGCTCTGTCACCCAGGCTGGAGTGCAGTGGCACGATCTCAGCTCACTGCAACCTCCGCCTCCCGAGTTCAAGCAATTCTCCTGCCTCAGCCTCCTGAGTAGCTGGGACTACAGGTGCCCACCACCACAGCTGGCTAATTTTTGTATTTTTAGTAGAGATGGGGTTTCACCATGTTGGCCAGGCTGGTCTTGAACTCCTGACCTCAGATGATCCACCCACCTCGGCCTCTCAAAGTGCTGGGATTACAGATGTGAGCCACCACACCTGGCCACATTTTCCATTTCTATAAAATGAGTGTAACAGTTTCTTGCAGTTGTTTGTGGAGTTTAAGTGAGGTAATTTTTATAAAACAAGAGTGCTCTCCAAATGTTTATAAATTGAAAGAAAAATATCTCCTAGTTCAGGGCTTCCCAAGCTTCTCTCAAGAAAGTACCACCTCACAGTTTTTTGTCAATTCGATGTGTATTATTAGTATTACTTTTTATTGATTGATTTTCCTCAAACATACTAACTTGTTTACTTAGATGGTCACTGTAGCTTTATCCTAAGCAATACCTACATACAATACAATTGCAGATTTTTGTCCTGATATTTTACTGCACATTAAAATATGTAATTATATTAGTTTCAACACCAGAGGGAAAAAAAAGAAGAAATTCCAAAGATTTAAAAATATGTAATTTTTATATGTAATATTAATTAATATGTAATATGTAATTACTAAAACAAAATACATATATTGCCTCAAATTATCTCTAATATGTCCATGGTTGGTGGATATTACAGAACTTAGAAAAGTTTTGCTAGTTGAGAGCTGAGGCTCAAACCTGAAGTTAGTGGTGCTCTCCTTGTCGATATTGTTTCATTGTTATTTTTATTAACTTTTTTCTTTTCAAAAACATTTTTTACAGCATTTAACAATTTTTTAATTTTTATTTTTTTAAAACAAAGTCTCGCTGTGTCACCCAGGCTGGCGAGCAAGGGTACAGTCGCAGCTCACTTGCAGCCTTGACTTCCCTGGCTTCAGCTAGCCTTCCACCTCAGCCTCCTGACTGGCTGGGACCACAGTCATGTACCACGATGCCCGGCTAATTTTTATATTTTTTTGTAGAGATGGGGTTTTGTTACGTTGCCCAGGCTAGTCTTAAACTCCCGAGCTCAAGCAGTTCACCTGCCTTAGCCTTCCAAAGTGCTGGGATGACAGGCGTGGGCCACCGTGCCTGGCCAACTTTTTCATTTACATTCAGATAAGCTGCTTGGCATGCACAGAAATCCTCCCTTAAAATCCATTTTTAGCTACTCAAACACATGAATTTTCTGCTACTAGAAGTTTGAGTACACATACCACAAGCATACCTCCGTAGATTTCACAAATGCCTCTCACAAACAAAAGGGGCAGAGAGGACAGAAAGGGCAAACCAGAGGCATGAAGAGGAACCAAATCCCAAAGAAAAGGCTGATTGAATTCTAGAGACTGAGATCCCAGGGAAATCGTACGAGGGTCCAGGTAGGAAGAGGGTAGGATCAGAATTACAGGGTGGGGCCAGGTGCGGTGGCTCACACCGATAATCCCAGCACTTTGGGAGGCCGAGGCTGGTGGATTGCTTGAGCTCAGAAGTTCACGGTTCTACCGTGTTGCTCAGACCAGCCTGGACAACATGGTAAGACCTCATCTCTATTTAAAAAAACATGAATAAAATAAGTATAGAGTGAGAAGACACAATGCAGTTCCAGTTATTTGTGGCTGTATAACACATCACAACAAAACTCAGTGAGTCAGAAACTCAGAACAACAGTAGTGCTTTTAGTATCTCTGTGGGTCAGGAAATTGGTGGTGGGCTCAGCTGGGTGGTTGTGGCTCAGGATCTCTTCTGTGCTGACTAGAGCTGGACCTCCAGGTGACTGAAGCAGCTGGAGCCCACCCGCCACCTCTCTCTTTTCATGCTGTCTCAGGCCCTCCCCATGTGTCGTGGGCTAGGTGGGGCGCCCTCACAACATGGCAGCCTCTGGACAATGGGACAGCTGAGGGGAACTGAGGCCTTCGTGCAAATAAGGGGTGGGTTGTATCGTCTTTTCTGACCTAGCCTCATGAGTCACGCAATGTCCCTTCTGCCACTTTCTGTTGGAGACAAGCGAGTCACAGCCCTGCCCAGATGCAAGGGGACAGAAATCCAACTCCACCCCTTGAGGAGGACGTGACACGTTTGAACAGATCAGGTGGGAGACTGTTGTGATCGTCTTCAGAAACCACAGCAAGCGTGTTTGTGTGTGTGTCACCCC
>NW_012105697.1:2489760-2501320 GCF_000951045.1 Mandrillus leucophaeus | reverse complement strand
GGGAAGTGGTGGGAGGCAGGAGCCAGGTGTGAGTCTTGTAGACTCTCCCTGCGCCCGTGTCTAAGAAGATTGGGAAGTGGTGGGAGGCAGGAGCCAGGTGTGAGTCTTGTAGACTCTCCCAGCGCCCGTGTCTAAGATTGGGAAGTGGTGGGAGGCAGGAACCAGGTGTGAGTCTTGCAGAGTCTCCCAGCGCCCGTGTCTAAGAAGATCGGGCAGTGGTGGGAGGCAGGAGGCAGGTGTGAGTCTTGTAGACTCTCCCTGCGCCCGTGTCTAAGAAGATCGGGCAGTGGTGGGAGGCAGGAGCAGGTGTGAGTCTTGCAGAGTCTCCCTGCGCCCGTGTCTAAGAAGATTGGGAAGTGGTGGGAGGCAGGAGGCAGGTGTGAAAGGGGACCAGCTCTTCAGCCCGGTAACAATGGTGGGCATCTCGCTCCCACATACCAGTGATCTGTTTAGTACTGCAGGGACGCTGCAGTCCATATCCTAGGGACAAATGTTCCGTATCCTCCCATGACATCTCTTGGGAACATGGAGATCAGCCCTTGGGTTAATCTCCACCTGCCTCCCTTTGTTCTCCTCCCAGCCCTGATCAGTCACCCGGTTCCAGGGATTCTAATGTCTAAATCTCACTCAAATCTCTCCTTTTGTGTCCATTCACATTGCCTCTGTCCAAACTCGGGATGCCCCTGGTTCCCCACTCCCCTGCCATCACTCCTTCTGCAAACTCGCCCTCTCGGACCTAAGCCTGACATGCGGCTCTTCTGTCCACACTCTCTCTTTTGAGGGGCTATCTAACCCCTCTAGAAGCAATGGCCAAGTCGGGTGTCTATTCCAGAGCCTTTATCCAGGTATTTCCCTGATGGCAATTCTGATTTTTCCACTGTTTCCCAAACATTTCCTCTGCTTCATCAATAGCCCTTGCCTGAACTCAGGACACAATCGTCACATGCCTGGATGTTGGGGATCAAGCCTTAGGTGACCTGCCCACTGGTCCCTGCCACTAGAGGCTGCCCCTATATCTGTCTCCACACTAACTGCCAGAATGATACGAAATCTGAATCATGCCACACCCATGTTTAAATCTCCTCAGTGTCTCCCCCAGTTTTTCCGCATCTTCAAATACATGTCTGTGGATATGTGCACATACATATATAATGCGTGTATGTATATATGTATACATGCACACACCTGAAAAAATATAAGGACATGCACTACATATTAAAAATACGGGCTGAGCACAGTGACTCACGCCTGTAATCCCAGCACTTTGGTTGGGAGGCTAAGGTGAGTGGATCACTTGAGCTCAGGAGTTCAAGACCAGCCTGAGCAACATGACAAAACTCCATCTCTACAAAAACCAAAAAAATTAGCTGCATGTGGTGTGCACCCATCATCCCAGCTACTCAGGATGCCAAGGCGGGAGGACTGCTTGAGCCCAGGAGGTCAAGTTTGCAGTGAGCTGTGATTGCACCACTGCACTCCAGCCTGAGCAACAGAGTAAGACCCTGTCTCAAACAAAAAAACCAAAAAATATAAAATCATCTCTATGTGGTGGGATTATGGATGACATATATTCTCCATTATCCTTTTCTCTGTATTTTAAAGCATTTCCTCCTGACTGTTCTTTTTATTGTGTTTTAGTTTTTTAGTGTGTGTGCATTTTCTCTTCTGAACTTCACCAGCTGGTTAACAAGTTCTATTCAAATATCTCATTAAAAGTTTCATGGGAATGCAATTTCCAAATGTATTCACTACAGGCATGTATGTTATCTTCAGGATCAGAAACAGGCAATAATTACTGTTTGTTTATATATATATATACACACACACACATGCACACACTTTAAGTTCTAGGGTACATGTGCACAACGTGCAGATTTGTTACATATGTATACATGTGCCATGTTGGTGTGCTGCGCCCGTTAACTTGTCATTTACATTAGGTATATCTCCTAATGCTATCGCACCCCACTCCCCCCACCCCATGACAGGCCCCGGTGTGTGATGTTCCTCGCCCTGTGTCCAAGTGATCTCATTGTTCAATTCCCAGCAATTAACAAATCATGTTTTCTGCCTCCTCAGAGTTAACTTTTTGATGCCAATTTAGCAGCTCAACGGGCAGAAATAGAGCCAGGTGCTTTGGGAGTCATTCAAACAACCCTAACAACCCTCCTAGGGACCCTGAGAGTAGATGACACTGTGTTTTTTCATCCATCCAGGCAGGCTGTATAATTATGATCAATTTATTCAGCCCATCTCAGGGCTGGCAAGAAAAAGAGCTTCTTTCAGGGAGAGAAAAAAAAAAAAAAGCCAAAGGAGAAAACCGCCTTGGGTCACAGGCAAGAGGGGTTTGGGAATTAATCAGCGTGGACCCGTTAGAGGGAGTGAAACAGTGAGATGGCAGGTGGAGAGCTGCACCGGGCTACGGCACAGAGTCGGCCTTGGGCACTGAGGCAGGTTTGGTTTTTGGTTTTTCTGTTTGCTCGTTGGCAGCAGCGGGCGGCAAACTTTCTAATCCTGCGGCCGACTGGGCAAAGTCTTCCCACCACAGGCAAATCCATCGCTTCCCTCCCCACTCTCCGCCTTGGGCGCTCAGCCGGCTATTGTCCACGCTTTGCTCAATATAGACATTCTTGGAATCGTACATTAGATATCACTTTGTGTATTTTTTGGACCATCTAAATATTATTCAAAAGCTTTCCTCACGAAAATGGAAGTTCCTTTCCTGTTTCCAATGGGAGCAGCTTTAACAATGCAGAAAGCCCAGGTCTCCCTGAAGATTCCTCTCCCCCAATTCTCTTCCCCTCACTGCAACCTTCTCTGCAGCCTGGTGTCGGTTTTCACGTGCTTGCATGGACAGGCACGCTGACGCTCACACGCCTGCACTCACGTGCCTGCACGCGCACACCTGCACTCACGCGTGGTGCACTCACACACCTGCATCACGTGTACCTGATTTGCAAATGGGACCGCGTCATGCTTATGGTTAGGTAACCTGGTTTTTCTGTTACTTCATTATCAATTAGTTGTGGGCATTTTTCCAGAACAGTAAATGAAGATCTATTGTATTCTTTCTCCATGGCCATATACTGTTCCATTCTATGAATACACCACGCATGTATTCACTCCCTCAGCAAATACTTAAGGGGCATGTAACATATGCTAAGTACTGTGCAATACAATGGTGAAGAAAAAGTAAAAAATACATTCCTGGAGATATGGTTGTAAAGAAAAAGTGATACAAAATATAGTTCATCTCAAAATCTGGGTATTTGGTAAAAATAAAAGAAAGAGAAAAGATATATTCCACTGGAACTTTTAATGGGATATTTGAATAGAATTTGTTAAGTAGCTTCTAAAGTTCAGAAAAGAAAGTGCACACACACCCCCCAAAAAAAAAAACTGAAATAAAAAGAAAAACAGTGAGGAGAAAAATGCTTTAAAACTGCAGTGATTGAAACAATGTTTTACTTGAGCAAGGACACATAAATAGATCAATAGAACAGGAAAAAAAATTCTGAAAACACACCCACATATACAGGAAGATATTGCACATAATAAAAAGTCACATTTTACAGCTCGTGTCCATTAACAGATAAAGAGAGAAACGGTGTGTCATATTTATCCAACTGAATAATCCTCAACGAGAAAACAAATGAATTCTTGAAACAGAGGATACTAGGGGTGAATCGCCAAACTGGAATTCCCAGTGAAAGAAACCACACTAAGAGAGGACGCACAGAGTGCACAATGAGATTTATTTAACATTCTGAACAATGCAAACTAACCTATAGCAGCCGAAAGCAGATCAGTGACCGCCGGGATGTGAGGAAGGGGTGGGTTGCACGGACCCACGTGGAAATGTTTGGGATGAATGGGATTTGTTATGTTCACTGTGACAGTTGGTTTCACAGGTCCACATGGATGTCAGCACACGATAAATCACAAACTGATAACACGTGCCATTTACTGTACCTCAATTATACCTACATAACATTGTAATAAGGAAATATATGTTTTAAAACTCACAGTTGTTGCGTCAAAGGTCACAATCAACAGAGTGAAAGCAACCAATGGAATAGGATACCGTATTTGCGCTTCACATATCTGAAAAGGGGTTCATAGCCAGAGTATATAAAGAATGTATAACTCATCGACAAAACACTAACAACATGGTTTTAAAATGGGCAAAGAACTTAGACATTTCTCCAAAGAAGGTCTACACATGGCCAACAGTCACAGGAAAAGGCACTCCACATCACTAATAATTAGGGAAATGTAAATCAAAAACACACCATCACTATCAAAAAACAGAAAATAACAAATTTTGCCAAGGATGTGGGAAAATTGGAACCCTTGTGCGCTGTTAATACACAAGGAAAACAGCATGGCAGCCCCCCAAAAAATTAAACATAGAATTACGATGTAATCTAGGAATGCCACTTCTGCATATGTACCTCAAAAAATTGGAAGCAGGAACTCACACTCCTGTGTTCATTGCAACGTTATTCACAACAGCTCAAAAGTAGGAGCTACCCAGGCGTTCATTGAAGAAGGAATAGATAAAATATGGTCCATCTGTACAATGGAATGTTGTTCCCCTTTCCAAAGGAAGGACATTGTGACACGTGCTACAAAGACCTCATTTGACACCAGAAAAAATAATATAATGTTAGCAGTTTATCCTAGAATTTGTTACAACTAATAGGTAAGTTGATGAAAACCTTGGTCTCCTAAAATTGTATAATAAATAAAATAGGCTATACACTAATTAGAATATAATTATATATAGCGACCACAGTTTATGTAATACTTCGGGACTAACAACAATGATTTGTATAATAATAAAATATTTCATTATAAAATTTGAATATACCATTCCAGTACAGTACAAGAAAAAAATGCCAGATCGTGTGAACCATCATATGAACCACCAAATTTAGCTTCACAGTAACAGGAGAGGAAGCCTTATTTAAAAAAAAAAAAAAAAAGACGCTTATTCACTGGTATATCAGTTAGAATAACCTTTTTTTGTTGTTTGACGCTTTGGTTATGTTTAATGTCAGACAGAAGCAGAACCATCTAGCTGTATCTGTTAGAACAAGATCTTTTCTGCCATCCGCCGGACATCTGTCATAACTATACAAATTAACTACAAAATCATTCTAACCTTAAATTTTTAACATAAGCTGGGTGCGTATGATGCTAGTGGCACCGGCTTAGACACAGCCACCTTGCCCCGTGCAAAACCTGAATTGACAAAGAGACACTGAATCCCTACTTTCTCCAGTTCTCATCCACGCAGGTCTTCAACTTCTTATTGTAAGAGAAAAAAATATATATTTAGTGTCTATAACACAGGATAACTTCTCCCCACACGTCCTCATTCTGTTGACATCCCAACATTCAAAACTGTTCACCTCAGTCCTTGTTACTATCACAACCCTCACCTCCAGCCAGTGTGTGTCTTGCCAACACACCGATGGGAGCCACTTGTTCACGTTCCTTCACTGGGGTGCACAGACTGCCACCCCGGTGGTCAGCTTTCTGGAATTTTCCTGTTATTTGCATGCTTTATTTGGTGCATGGGATTCTTTTACAAGTTCTATGATCCTGTGGACAAGAAAGTACCAAGCCACTACTTCCATTTCAGGTGTTCCAACCTTTCTAGGTGAGCTATATTCTTGGGGTCCACAAATTTCTCTTTCCATCTTTTTTTCTCTCCCCCTCCACCCCCCATCCCGCCCACCTTCTGTTGCTCTCCCTTCCTCTGTCCTCTCCTGACTATCCAGAGGCTGTTTTTTTTTTTGACAGGATCTTGCTCTGTCACCCAAGCTGGAGTGGCACAATCACAGCTCACTGCAGCCTCAAATTCCCAGGCTCAGGTGATCCTCCCACCTCAGCCTCCAGAGTAACTGAACCTATAGGCTCACACCTCTGCAAGGGAAAGGAACAGGGCTTCTGTGTCAGTTACCAGTCAATTGCCTCCCAGCTTCTAAGTCCACAGGTTCAGTGCCGGCCCTGCAATGACGGAGCTGTCCTGGCTCCTGTGCAGCGAGCGCAGTGCTAAGCTCTGCCACTAGAGGGGGCGGGAGGGATATCCCAGAAGGAAGAGGCACCACTGCGCCGCCATCTTGTCTGTCTTCTTGCTCCTGTTACGGCCTTGTCAGCCCTACAGGAATGGAGCCCCCTGGCCTGTTCACAGCCCTAGCTCCTGCCTGTGACTGCCTCACCACAGGCCTCTCCATACTCCAGCCACTAGCCTTGGCCCCTGGACCCCAGAGGGCTGCTTCCTATTTCCCTGGTGACCATGGTCCCACCCTTGCCCAACTAGAGGCCTCACCCAGACTCCCCCATTGAGGTTCATACCTCCACTGTTGACTTGCACTTTCCTTGGGATTATTAAAAGTTTGACCATGTTTGATGTTTGTTTCTTATCACCCCACAGCTGGATAAGCTGATAAGAAAACCTGGGTACTCCCTCTTCTAGTGCCAGTGGGGAGTTCAAACCCTGTGCAGTACCCCTGGCTGTGGCCCATACCCTAAGCACCATAAAACCCCAACCCGAAACCAACCTGCTTTCTCTGCCCTCTCAAGCCATGTTCAGACCAGCTTGGGAAAGCCCACTCTGCTCTCTTCAGAAATCCTGTTATGTAATAAGCTTCATACCCTCTTGGAGTGTGTGTGTGTGTGTCATCAGTGTGAACATTCAAACCCAATTTTGGGTGGCTGTAATCCTTTTTCTCCAGGGTGGCCCCAACCTTTGCGTTGTTACAGCTTCTCACCTGCTTAAGCCAGGTTTGGGTAGGTGCACCTGAATCCTTCAGTTCTCCTTTTTCTCTCCCAGAAAACCATAAGAGAATCTTGATTGCTCCCGTATCCTCTCTTACCCAGCACCCTCCAATCCATTATTACTTGACAGGCATGTTGAGCTTTAAGTTAGGCCAATTAGGCTGCTACATTCTTTAAAATTTGTCGATGGATTCCCATTCCTCTGAGAAGGCTTCCTCCCTAGGTATCCTTCAGAGTTCTTTTTTCTTTATAGTTAGGCCCATGTTGTGGTTAATAAATCTTTATTTCGGAGGTCAGAAAGCTTTTCCATAAAGGAGCAGAGAATATATATTTTAGGTTTTGCAGTTTATTTGGTCTATGTTGGATATTCTTCTCTGGTTTTCTCATATTACAACCCTTTAAAAATATAAAAAACAATTCTTGTCCAGGTGTGCTGGTTCACATCCGTAATTCCAGCACTTTGGAAGGCCAAGTCAGGAAGATCACTTGAGCTCAGGACTTTGAGACTAGCCTGGGCAACATAATGAGACCCTGACTCTACAAAAAAATTTAAGAATTAGCCAGGCTGAGCAGGCAGGATCACTTGGCCTGGCTTATTTCACTTAACATAATCACCTGCTGGAAGCTGGGACCCAGGAGGTCAAGGCTTCATAAGCTGTGATCATGCCACTGCACTCCATCCTGAGTGACAGAATGAGAACCTATCAAAAAAAAAAAAAAACTACTTTCTAGCTTGTGGGCTGTTGAAAAACTACGTAGCAGGCCATTGTGTGCCAGCCTCTGCTTTATATTAAATGCTGCTTGTGCAAATTGCTGTGGGTTTTTTCTCTTCATTGGACCCTGACTGATACAGTTTCTCAATACAGATTCTCTTTCGAAACTCCGCAATCATTTTTCCCCAGAGAAAGAATGCGTTAGAAAGTGGATAAAGCCCAAAAGTCCAAAACTAGTACATCTTCAACTACACAGAAAAGCACGAACAGTGGGCCTTAGACGTCCCCCATTCAACAAAATTAAACATCATGGAGAAAGGCGCCCCTAATCAGTCACTGAACACAGAAGGGTCTTGCTGGAGTACAGAGGGTAACAGAGACTGACAGTCTGACAGTCACAAGGGTTATCAGTGGTTTGTTGTTTTTTGTTGTTTTTGTTTTGTTTTGTTTGTTTGTTTGTTTTTGACACGGAGTCTCTCTCCGTCGCCCAGGCTGGAGTGCAGTGGCACGATTTTGGCTCACTGCAATCTCTGCCTCCTGGGTTCAGGTGATTCTCCTGCCCCAGCCTCCCAAGTAGCTAGGACTACAGGCGCATTCCACCATGCCTGGCTAATTTTTTGTATCTTTAGTAGAGACAGGATTTCACTGTGTTAGCCAGGATGGTCTTGATCTCCTGCCCTCGTGATCCGCCTGCCTCGGCCTCTGAAAGTGCTGGGATCAGTGGTCATTTAGTTGAGTAGCTTAGGCTACATAAAGCACGTGGTCTTTTCACTAAAAAGAATAGAATCCATAGAAAATAAAATGTAAATAGTGTAATAGAGCAGGATTAGATTTGCTCACTTTCATACTCAATATGGCTGCCATGTGATAATGGGTGGAAGGCCATTGGGTAGGAGTGGATGTGGGAGAAATAAAACACTTAGTATAGTATTCTGGGTAAGAAACCAGAAGGATTGAATATTTCAGATGCGCTTATCAGACACCGGCCTCAAGATGCTGACTTGAGCAGTAAGAGATGGTAAGATTTCGCTCAGTGGATGCAAAGCTGGAACGCAGAGGAGCCTCCCTCCCCATCACTTAAATGAGAGTCCATTGATGAGCAGCCTGTGCCTCACCTGGAGCCTGTCACTGTGAATCAGACCCTGCATTTTAACAAGATCTGAGGGTGAATTATATGCACATTAAAAATGTGAGGGCCACAGGTTACAGCAAATGAAGCAGGATGCTAGAAATTTCTTTTTTACGGTACACCACTGATTTTCAACCTTTGTTGCACATTAGAACCACCTGGAAAAAATTTTTAAACCTGATTTTCAAGCATCAACTCAACCTGGTATCTCCTGAGGGTGGGAATCAGGCATCAATGTGTTTCAAAACTGTCTGGGGTTGGAGAAAGGGAGTCTCTCTCCAGCAGGTCTTTGCTATCTTATCCTTAGGAGCAGCCAGGCTTAAATCTTTTCTCTCAGGGTGTGCTGTCTATTCTGCACTTAACTTTCAAAATATTCTTATTCCATTGCAATCAGTTACTCTATGCTACATCTCTTTTGCTGTGTGTCTATTGTTTACGTTCCTTTAAATTAAGAAGACAAGAACCGAGGTCTCACAACAGTGAACTTTAATAAATGAATCCAGCCTGTTCAGGAAGTGACCTTTCGGGAGCTCTGAGGATCGCTGGTGTCCGCCTGTGAGCTCAACCAGCCATTCATAAAATGCGCTCCCGAGACCAGCAGCATCAGCATCACTGAAAATGCAGATTCACGGGTTATTTAAAACAAGTAAAATCTGAGAAATTGTCACCAAGAGGAGCCTAGGGAGACGTGACAACTCAAGGCAAGGTGGCGCCTTGGATGGAAAAGAAGGAAGAGGAGGGCATTGTGTGAACACGAAGGAGGTCTCAATAAAATATGCACCTTAGTTCACAGCAATATATAGAGTCAGCTCTTTGCTTGTGGCAAATGTGCCGTACTAGTGAACCATGTTAACAGTGGGGGAAATGGTGTGGAACATTGGCGAACTCTGTGGACTTTTGAAAGGTATTCTAAAATGAAATCTAAGGCCAGGTGTGGTGGCTCATGTCAGTAATCCCAGCACATTAGCAGACTGAGCCAAGAAGATCACCCAAGATCAGGAGTTCGAGACCAGCCTGGCCAGCATGGTGAAACCCTGTCTGTACTTAAAATACAAAAATTAGCCAGGCGTGGCGGTGGCACACCTGTAATTCCAGCTACTCAGGAGGCTGAGGCAAGTAAATTGCTTCAACCCGGGAGGTGGAGGTTGCGGTGAGCCGAGATTGCGCCACTGCACTCCATCCAGCCTGGGTGACAGAGGGAGACGTGGTCTAAAATAAAATAAAACGGAGTCTGTTTTTTAATGCACACTCTAAGGCCACACCCTTGATCTACTAAATTGGAAGCTCTGAGATCAGGGCCCACACTTTTGTAGATTAACAAAGCCTTCAGGATATGGTACTATCATTAAGATCAACTAAGTCCCTAAGACCAGAGACTCCGAATGCCTCAGTAGTTCAAGAGTCAAATCAGGAATTTAGACATTGCCAAATTTAGGCCACAAAATACACCATCTGGGGCAGGGAGATACACAGGCAGAACAGAGAGGATTCGGGGGGCAGTGAAAATACCCCCCACAATACTCCAGTGGTGGATCCTCATGAGGCCTTTGTCCAAACCCACAGAATGTACGACATACAGAGCGAGCCCTAATGGACACCATGGACTCTGGATGCTGGTGATATGTCTGGGCAGGCTCACTGATGGAACAGGTGCACCGCTCTGCTGGGGATGCTGGGTGGGGAGAGGCTGTGCCGTGTGGGGAGGGAGTCTAGGGGAACTCTGTGCTGTCCACTGAATTTCCCTGTGAACCTAAAACAGCTCTGAAAAAGAAAGTCTAGAGCCAGGCGTGGTGTCTCACACATATAATCCCAGCACTTCTAGAGGCCAATATGGAAGGATCACTTGAGACCAGGACTTCAAGACCAGCCTTGGCAACAAAACCAGATCCCATCAACTACAAAAACTTATTTCAAAAAATTTGAATAAAATAATACTCATAAAGCCTAATACAAACAATACAGGATGCAGTGGCTCACCCTTGTAATAACTCTTTGGGAGGCCGAGGCAGGCAGATCATTTGAACTCAGGAGTTCAAGACCAGGCTGGGCAACATGGCAAAACCCCCTCTTCAAAAAATACAAAAATTAGCCGACATGGTGTGGTGTGTTCTTCTAGTCCCAGCTACTCCAGTGGCCAAGACGACAGAATTGCTTGAGCCTGGGACGTCAAGTCTGCAGCGAGCTGTGATTACGCCACTGCACTCCAGTCTGGGTGAAAGAGTGAGACCCCATCTCAAAAAAAAAAAAAGAAAAGAAAAAAAAGAAACCAATACAGGATGCCCAATAGAAGCTGACTTTCAGATAAATAATGAATAATCTAGAACAAGCTGATACTTTAAAAAATTGTTTATTTGAAACACAAATTTCTCCAGGCATTGTGTATTTAATCTGGACACCCTACTTTGACAATTTTACTTTACAGCAAAACAGTGGGTAATAGCATGTCAATCAGAAGGCTCAGTTTTTTGTTATAAAATACTGAAAAACTAATTAAACTAATTAGATGTTTATTGAAACAACAGCAACACAAACCCAATAGGCATAATGAAACAAAACAAAACTCAGTGGGGAGAATATTTCCTCGGACATCCTGGCGATTCCTACCTAGGGCACTCCCTCTGTGTGCTGGGTGGCCATGCACCTGTGTTATAACATCAATGAAAAATCATCCTTCTCATTCTCTGGGTGCAGTGGTTTCTGGATGTGTTTTCTGGTGGTATTTTAACGTTTCAGGCCGACGAAAGGCTCTCGAACACTTGGAACACTGATAGGGTTTCTCTCCGGAGTGGATGAGTTTGTGCTCATTCAGGTTCTTCCTGTAGGTGAAAACTTTCTTGCAGTCTTTACATTTGTAGGGCTTCTCTCCTGTGTGGCTCCTCTTGTGACATTTCAAGGAGAACCTCCTGTTGAACCGCTTGTGGCAGACGTC
>NW_012105697.1:2484928-2485445 GCF_000951045.1 Mandrillus leucophaeus | reverse complement strand
AAAAAAAAAAAAAAAAAGAAAAGAAAAGAAACCAATACAGGATGCCCAATAGAAGCTGACTTTCAGATAAATAATGAATAATCTAGAACAAGCTGATACTTAAAAAAATTGTTTATTTGAAACACAAATTTCTCCAGGCATTGTGTTTTTAATCTGGACACCCTACTTTGACAATTTTACTTTACAGCAAAACAGTGGGTGATAGCATGTCAATCAGAAGGCTCAGTTTTTTGTTATAAAATACTGAAAAACTAATTAAACTAATTAGATGTTTATTGAAAGAACAGCAACACAAACCCAATAGGCATAATGAAACAAAACAAAACTCGGTGGGGAGAATGAATATTTCCTCGGACATCCTGGCGATTCCTACCTAGGGCACTCCCTCTGTGTGCTGGGTGACCATGCACCTGTGTTATCTAATAACATCAATGAAAAATCATCCTTCTCATTCTCTGGGTGCAGTGGTTTCTGGATGTGTTTTCTGGTGGTATTTTAACGTTTCAGGCCGACGAAA
>NW_012105697.1:2468369-2478653 GCF_000951045.1 Mandrillus leucophaeus | reverse complement strand
TGTGTCTGGAAAGGCAAAATCACCGCAGTTGAGAAACCCTCCTCAAATTAAGAAATCAACAGTCTGAGACAGTGGGTTCCTTGCTGAATGACTTCATGAAATGTCTTTGTGGAAACTAGGTGGGGAAGGGATCTTCAGTTCATTCATCTGTGCCAACTGCCTCCCTCACTTCACTGAGACCATTTCTTACCCCTCGCCCTCAATGCTAAAAGCTCTCATGGTGGAGAGAAAAGTAGATGTAGCTTCCCTCTCTGTGATGGCTCAGGAATGTCTAAGGATGTAACACATACATGGGGAATGTCTCTATTCTTGTCCTGTGCCAAATCTGTCAGTCAGTCCAGTGGACACATGATTTCCTCCTATTCCTTCTCCCACCTCTGCCCAGACACCAAGGCCTCACACACTCACCTGCCTCCTGGACAGCGCAGGGACCCTGGGCAGGGTCTGCAGCTCTCGGCGGGCCTGGCCTTCCCCCGGACGCGTCTGGTTCACAGAGGAGGCCCGCTGGCTGGACATGCCTCTCGGATCATCCCTGACACTGGTGGGGCCTTCAGCCATCTCAACATCTGAGTCCTGCACAATATATTCCTTTCCCTGGAAGGTGACTACACACTGTAGAGGGAAAAAAGACAATCAGACTCACTATGAGAACCTGAAAGTAGCTCTTATATTCCCTGGGTCCTGCCATAATGCTCAAACTTTACTGTAATTAATGTTCAAATCTGCCTTCCCGATGCAGAGTCAGCTCTGTGGACACAGCAATCCTGTCTGAATGTTTTTCTTCTCTAGATAAGTACATAAATATGAGTCCTTTGGATGAAAGAGTCTCTAAACCAAAGAGAAGAGAAGGAGAAATATTCTGGGTGAATCCCACTCAATTGGCTGATGGCAGCTCACCTTGTGTTGGAACTTAGGGGTTCATTTGGGGACCTGGAAACAGATCCCTGGATCTCTGATACCAACCACTTTCCCTGCCTCAGGGTGGGACTTTTGGGCCCCCCTTGAGTTCACTCTAATGCCTCCTTCCCTACGTTCCAATGTCTTTCTTTCATGTTGGCCTCACACAGTGTGTAGATCCCTGTATTCCCTCTGCCTGTCCATCGCCTACACCAGGAATTGGCCATCTCAGCACAGCTGATATTTGAATCTGGATGATTATTTGTCATGGTCGGTTGTCCTGAGCTTTGGAGAAAGCTTAGCAGCATCTCCTGACCTCCCCGTTGTGACAACCAAAAACTGTCCCCAGACACTGCCATGTGCCCCTGACGGGCTAACTCTCCTCTACTTGGAAGCCCCGACCTAGAGCAGCCCCTCGGGTCCTCTCCAGTCCAGGTGCACCGTGCAGCCCCCATCCCAGCTCCCCTTCCCTGAGCCAATCAGGAGGGTCCCACTCACCCATTTCTTGGGTCTTCTGTTATTTCGCAGCAGGTCCTCCAGGTCTTTGCAGCTCTGCACGCCGTTCATCATGACTAAGACCTGGAGCTCCTGGGGCATGGAGATCATGAACTGCTCCATCACCAGCATGTCCAGGATCTGCTCTTTGGTGTGGAGGTCGGGCCTCAGCCACAGATGGCACAGCTCAGTGAGTTTCCTCAGAGCCTGGATGGGGTCCGACTCCTCTGGGCAGCTGAACATCCTGAAGTTCACGTGAGAAATCTCAGGGTCCACGTCGTAATTTCCAAGTTGAGTTTCTGAGGATGCCATAGACTGTGGCAGCTCCAACCCAGGTCTGTTGCAGGGTTCTCTCTGACGCCATGAGGATGTGCAATTTGCAGCCATATCTAATGGAGAATATTCCAATCAGTCTCTGAGAAAGCTCTTCTAGTAGCTGGTGTCTAACTGAGACCTATCTACACAGGCCTCCTTTGGTTTTCCTCAGTAATAGATTCACTGTTCAGAAGTCTGCAAAAAAAAAAAAATCATGAGCCCGATCAGTTTAAGCTTCTAGTCTATCCACCCATCCCTTCCAAAACCCTCATCCCAATCCTGGACGCCACTTCTTCAGCAGCATCGAATTCAGCACAGTGGAAATCAACCCACCCTGTTATTCTTCCAGTGTCTACACCTGACTATATGTTCTGATTTAAAATCTTAATGCTCCCCTGGATCCTGATCTCCAGGAAATCATTGTGCAGAAGTGGAATCAGTATTTTTTTTTTTTCAGTTGGAACAACATGGTTCCCAACTGTAAATTAAATAGGATAGTTATGTAAAGCTGCTAAGATCTGATGCAACAATAACTTAAGTTCTTCACGTTTGCCTGTCCAGACAAGATCCAAGGTAAAGCCCTTCATCATAATTATGCACAAAGATAGAGAAAAATAGTTACAACCTACAGTTTTCCCCCCAACACCTTTTCTTGTTAACCCCAGGACATTTGTTTGCTCCAGGGAAGGGAGAACTTTAAGTAATCATAAGAGAATTCAAGTCCTACACAGATATTGTTATTTTGGTAAAATGCACATTCATAAATTTCATCATTTTTACCCTCTTCAAGTGCACAATTTCTTGGCACTAAGACATGCACCATGCTGTGCAACCATCACCACTGTTTAGTTCCAGAATTATCAGGCCAAAAGGAACCCCATCCCCATCAGTGATCACCCCCTGCCCACCCACCCCAGCACCTGGCAATCACTAATCTACCTTCTGTCTCTAAGGGTTTCTCTATTCCTAATCTCATCTCAGAAAATGGATTTAAAGTCTAGTGCTCTATAAAATGTTCAGGAAGTGAAGTAATACAATAGAAAGATTTTTTGAGGCCGGGTGTGGTGGCTCATGCCTGTAGTCCCAGCACTTTGGGAGGCTGAGACGGGAGGATCACTTGAGGTCAGGAGTTCGAGACCAGCCTAACCAACATGGTGAAACCCCATCTCTACTAAAAAATACAAAAATTAGCCGGGTGTGGTAGCATGCGCCTGTAATCCCAGCTACTTGGGAGGCTGAGGCAGGAGAACCACTTGAATCCGGGAGGTGGAAATTGTAGTGAGCCGACATCACGCCATTGCACTCCAGCCTGGGCAACAAGAGCGAGACTCTGTCTCAAAAAAAAAAAAAAAAAAAAAACAAAGAGAGAAAGAACGATTTTTTGAAATTTGGTTCTAAATGTAATTTCATTAGGCAGGAGTCACTGTGTGATAACTCTCCAGGCATCAATTATCCAAGTTCAACAGCTATGAGAACGCAGCCCTGCCTTCCTAGCCACAGGTGAGGGAAGCAACCTGAAGGTCTTCAGAAAGAAGAAAGAATTGACAGGAGGGTCTCAGGAAAGGTCACTGGAATCCCGAAGGATGGGAACCCTATGCTTCCTGGAAGGAATCTGAACAAGTGCAGAACAGAGAGACAGCCAGGGAGACAATCGGCAGAGGGGGAAGATAACCCAGGAGACAATATTCGCAAATCACACATCTGACAAGCAGTTCCTATGCAAAACATTAGCAACTCAAACGACTTCATAGCAAGAAAACACATAACCCACTAGAAGGAGGGCAAGGCGCCTGTGTGGACATCTCAGATGAAGACATGTGAATGGCCAGCAGGTCTAGGAAAAGGTGCTCATCGTCACTCATCATCAGGGACACGCAAATCCAAACCACAAGGCACCCTTCACGCCTGCTAGAGTGGCTGTTCCCAAAAAGACACATGGATCTAGTGTTGGTGAGGATTTGGAGGAAAGGGATCCTCTGCGCCCTGTGTTGGGACGTAAATTAGTGCAGCTGATATGGAAGACAGTATAGAAGCGCCTCAGAAAATTAAAAGTACGACAACTGCATGATCCGGCAATCCCGCTCCTGGGCATGTATGCAGAGGAAAGGGAATCAGGACGTGGACTCCAAAACAGTGAAACTCTGGAGGGACAGAGGGAGGGAAGATTGAAAACCTATCCATCGGGTACTCTTCTCACATCCTGGGTGATGGGTTCAGTCATACCCCAAAACTCAGCATCACTCAATATACTCATGAAACAAGTCTGCACAGGTACCCACCGAATCTAAAATACAAGTTAAAATCACTTTAAAATTAAAAAAGAAGTAGATGATATAAATAATAATTTTTAAAACCTAGTGGACTCACAGTAGCAGTTAGTAGAATGTAGTTACCAGGGCTGGGGTGGGGCTGGGGAGATACAGGTCAGAGTACAAATTTCAGTAGAAGAAATGAATTCAAGAGAATCCAACATGGTGCCTTCAGTTCATAACAATGTATTGTATACTTGGAAATTGCTAAAAGAGTAGATTTCAATCAAGTACTCTCACCGCCAAAAATGATTAGTACTTTAAGTAAGGCATATGGATATTAGCTCAATTTAGCCATTTTACAGCGTTTATATCCTACAAAGCACATTATGCTGTACACCACAACTACATACAATTTTTAGTTTTCAATTTGAAAGCAAATTAATTTTTTTTGAAAAAAGCATACAAATATGAGAGAGAAAAGAGAGCCTAAGATTCTGGATTTAAAAGTGGCTTTGCCACAGGGTGCCTGCTGCTGCTCGGGAGGCTGAGGCAAGAGGATCACTTGAGCCCAGGAGTTTGATAACAGCCTGGGCAACGTAGTGAGAACCTGACTGTTGAAAAAGTGATTTCATGTTCCTAGAAATCGCTGTGTATTCACTCTCAGTTCTTCTCCCATTAAAGCAAGCAATGGAACACGGGAAAAAAATACAGGCAGGTACGCAGGTTAGTATTCAATTCTGGGAGTATATAGCACACAGGACACCCAGGTAGGGACACAGCTCAGATTCTCATTGGCCTAGTGGGTTGATGCCCATTCATTAATGGCTTGATTTTACCCTGTGGAAAGGGAAAAATCCAGTGACACTTTTTAACAAGTGGTGTGCAGCCGGGCAAGGTGGCTCACGCCTGTAATTCCAACTGTTTGGAGGACCCAGGTGGGATGGTCGCTTGAACCTAGGAGTTCAAGACCAGCCTGTGCAACATACCGAGACCCCAGCTCTACAAATAAATTTAAAATGTATCTGGGTCTGTTGGCAGGTAGGTGCCTGTCGTCCCAGCTAGTCGGGAAGTGAAGTCCCACCAATGGCTGGAGACCAGGAATTCCAGCCAGCCTGGGCTATGAGCAAGACCCTGTCTCTAAAATGTAACCTACCCACGAAGAGAAAGTTAATACTATTTACAGAAGGGTTGCATAACAAGCCAGAGCTAACGATGGGGTGCAAAGGAGACCCACTGCCTTCACGAGGTCTCCAAGCAAATGCATGAGAAAATAAACCCAAATCTTTCTGAAACCAACCCCCCTGCACGCCAGCTCCTAAACCCCCCAGACATCGCCGCTGGACACTTGCCTCCTTCCCGCCTTCTGCCTCCAACCTCCTTGCATCTGGGATGCGCTCTCCAACTGGCCTGGAGCTGAACTGCGTGTATTTATGGAGAAGCGGAGGGACTCCAGGCCCCGTTTCCTGTTCCCTGCGCCGCCCCATGATTGGTTTAGGGCCATGTAATCCATTTTAGGTGATCAGCGTTGATTACATTTCCCAATAAAACTCCACCCATAGGAAATTAATGTATTAAACATGCCTACTGTGCAAAAAACATAGGTTTTCCCGCTCTACTCAATTATTTGTCATATTGCTGAAGTATTTGGAGACCTCAGAAAATATAGATCCGCAAGGGATTTTGTTTGGTTTTGTGGTTTTTTTTTTTTTTCTTTTGATTTTTTTTGAGACAGCTTCTCACACTGTCCCCCAGGCTGGAGTGCAGTGGCGTGATCTTGGCTCACTGCAACCTCCGCCTCCTGGGTTCAAGCGATTCTCCTGCCTCATCCTCACGAGTAGCTGGGATTACGGGTACACAGCACCACGCCTGGCTAATTTTTGTGTTTTTAGTAGAGACGGAATTTCACCATGTTGGCCAGGCTGGACTCGTGATCTGCCCGCCTCGGCCTCCCAAAGTGCTGAGATTACAGGCGTAAGACACCGCGCCTGGCCCTAGGTCCGCAAGTTTTAATCACTTTGGGTCCCCTTGTGCCACCCAGACAGTAATATCCTAACAACTAAAGTAAAGGACATGTTGAGAGTTGTTGGATTAATATCAAACCAGTGATGTAATCCAGTTTAAGGAAAGCCTTTCACATGTGAATGTCACGATATTGAAAAATACAGTCATTGCTGGTCTATAATAAATATTAGTGATGATTATTTACTTTTCTTTTTCGAACTCTTGGAATTCACACGGGAAAGCTTTGCTGGAAGTAGTCTAAATCACTGGTTTGGTATCAGCCAACCTACCCTTAGGTGAAAACAGTGGGAACCAGAGAAAGGCACGTGGTCCCTACTTTGCATTCACTCCAGGACGGTGCGAGGGTGGTTTATAGATACACTGAGGGTCCTGTGGGGTTCCCTAGGTTTCAGCCCCCTGACTGAGGCCTCTCCAACATGAAAAGCCTTAACGGTGGGTGTGAATTTTACTGCATGGATCATGGAGTCATTGTGGAATGACAAGTACTAGGCATGATTAGATTACAATTGGAGAGGTCGACAGCATCAGCTGACTGACTCACAAATCCATTCAAATTGTGGCTCATTCATTTTTAATTCAGAGTAAGCTTTCTCATCTAACATTGAAGATACATTGGAGGGCTATTAATATTACACTGATTCTGGTTTAAATCATTGGGAAATCTTAGGCAAGCCACTGAATTTCGGGAACTTCAAACTCCCTGTGAATAGAACCAGGGAATTATCACCTTCCTGATGTGCTGTTTTGAAGATGAAAAAAGACTGTGTCAGTAAAGTGCCCGACACAAGGTCATTTTGCCAAAAAGTTCAGGCACATGTTTCCTGATGCATTTTCTCATAGTTTGTGATATTTTTCCTTGTTAATAACTGAAGTGTTGATGGTGAGTCAGAGTTCAGAATGGAATTATTAAGGGGAATGAACTGGAATCTGCCTAAAACCACCATCTACCTACCCAATTCCCTCAAATCTTCTCCTCTTGGGACATATAATCTGTTCCCATGAAGAATGTGTTTGTCATTTTGGTGGGGATTGTGATGGGTCTGTAGATCTCTGTTAATAGTGTGGTCATTTTCACAATATGAATTCTTCCGATTTATGAACATGGAATATCTTTCCATTTTTGTGCCCTCTTCATTTCCTCTCATCAGTATTTTATAGTTTTTCTGGTAGTGATCTCCTACCCCTGTGGGTAAATTTGTTTGTTTGTTTATTTTTAGAGCCAAGGTCTCACTGTGTCACCTTGGCTGAGTGCAATGGAAAACTTATAGCTCACTGCAGCCTCAAACTCCTGGGCTCAAGGGAGCCTCCTGTTCCAGCCTCCTGAGTATCTGGAATTACAGGCAAGCACCTCCACACTTGGTTAATTAACAAACGTTTTTTGTAAAGATGGGGGTATCGCTATGTTGCCCCGGCTGCTCTCCAATTCCTGGCCTGTATCCGTCCTAAGGTCACCATGCTGGTGTTTACATATCCCTATACATGGTGTAATTATCACTACAATCAAGCTAATTAATGTATTCATCATTTCACATAGTGACTATTTTCATTATTTATGTTTAATTCGTGGGCTCAAGCAATCCTCCTGCCTCAGCCTTCCCAATAGTGGGGACTAGGAGCATGTGCCACGACCCCGGCTTGCTTTTTTTTCCTTTGATTTGTGTATGTGTGTCCGTGTGTCCGTGTATGTGTCCGCGTGTGTGGGTGTGTTCGTATGTGTCCATGTGTTCGTGTGTGTTTCCGTGTGTCCGTGTGTGTCCATGTGTGTCCCCATGTGTGTGTTTCCGTGTGTCCGTGTGTGTCCATGTGTGTCCCCGTGTGTGTGTCCATGTGTTCGTGTGTGTCCATGTGTTCGTGTGTGTTTCCGTGTGTCCGTGTGTGTCCGTGTGTGTGTCCCCATGTGTGTGTTTCCGTGTGTCCGTGTGCGTCCGTGTGTGTCCCCATGTGTGTGTTTCCGTGTGTCCGTGTGTGTCCGTGTGTATCCCCGTGTGTGTGTGTGTGCATGTGTTTGTGTGTCCGTGTGTCCATGTGTGTCCGTGTGTATCCCCGTGTGTGTGTGTGCATGTGTTCGTGTGTTTCCGTGTGTCCGTGTGTGTCCGTGTGTGTCCCCGTGTGTGTGTCCATGTGTTCATGTGTGTGTCCGTGTGTGTGTCCACATGTGTGGGTGTGTTCGTGTGTGTGTCCATGTGTTCGTGTTTCCGTGTGTCCGTGTGTATCCCCGTGTGTGTGTGTGCATGTGTTCGTGTGTGTCCGTGTGTGTCCCCACATGTGTGGGTGTGTGTCCATGTGTTCCTGTGTGTTTCCGTGTGTCCGTGTGTGTGTCCCCGTGTGTGTCCATGTGTTCGTGTGTGTCCATGTGTGTGTCCACATGTGTGGGTGTGTGTTTGTGTGTCCATGTGTTTCCGTGTGTCCGTCCCCGTGTGTGTCCATGTGTTCGTGTGTGTGTGTGTCCACGTGTGTGGGTGTGTGTTCGTGTGTGTGTCCATGTGTCCGTGTGTGTGTGTATCTGTGGTGAAACAATTACGATCTATCATTTTTGTTTTTTTTTTAATTTTTGAGACAGAACCTCACTCTGTCACCCAGGCGGGAGCACAATGGTACAATCTCAGGTCACTGCAACCTCCGCCTCCCGGGCTCAAACGATCCTACTGCCTCTGCCTCCCAAGCAGCTGGGAATACAACCACCATGCCTGGCTAATTTTTATATTATCTGTAGAGATGGGGTTTCACCGTGTTACCCAGGCTGGCCTCAAACTCCTGGGCTCAAGCAATCCGCCGGTCTCAGCTTCCCAAATTAATGGATTACAGGCAGGAGCCACCGTGCCCGGCCCATGATCGATCTTCTTAGCAAATTTCGAGTATAGGATACTGTATGGATGCTCTTCAATTTACAGTGAGGTTACATCCTGATAAACCCACTGTAAATTGAAAATATAGAAGATAAGAAATGCATTTAATATTACGTCACCTACGAAATATCATAGTTTAGCCTGGCCTACCCTAAACCTGCCCCGAACACGTACCTTCCCCTACAGTGGGGCAAAATCGTCCAGCAGAAAACCTATTTTATAATAAAGTGTTGACTCTCTCCTGTAGTTTATTGAACACTGAACTGAAAGTGACAGCATGGCCATGTGGATCCTGCTCGGCAGTGTGCACAGCTGAAAGCACCACTGTAAAGAAGAAAAAATTGTACGTGGATCTGTCACCAGATGGAGTTGTCCACGTTCTAGGCATGTTGAACAAAGAATTGAATGAAACGCACAAAGTAACAAAAGAACAAAGCAACAAAAGACAGCACACAAAAAACGGAGTAAGGAAAGCACAGATTTATTGAAGACAATTCACAAACTGGGAGCGGGGCTCCAGCAAGAGGCCCAAGAGCTTCCTCAATTAGGGTTTTGATTAACAAAAGGAACCCGGCAACACCCCTCGGTGCCTTTGAGAGGCCTCCCATTGGCCACACCCCATGAAGGACTGACCTGCGACCAATCAGAGGCTGACGTGGAGACTTGGCCCCACCGTCCATCAGAGGCTGGAGTGGAGGCTTCTGTCTCGTTATCACAGGAGTGAGGATGTGGCCTGTGTGCTGCCTAATCTTGCCTAGAACTGGCTGCCTCTGCTGTTCTTTTGCTTCTACCTTAACCCCTGGTTACCCTAATTCCCTGTTTTCCTGCCTCGGAGCCATCGGAAGTCGGGGACGGTCTCTAACATTGATTACAGCCCCTAGTCGGTATAACACATCTTCAGAGCTTGTTCACCCTGCATGGCTGCAAACTTTTCTCTTTTCTTTTTATGAACCTGAACCTGGGAGCGCAGGAATTCTGTACTCTTCACGAGAACTCTTTCCTCTTCAATAGTTTCTTCCTCCCCACTCTGTGAACCAGGAAGACCTGGAAAATGGGAATATCCTTCTTGTTTTCACTTTCCTTCTTTTTACCAATTTCTCTGCCTCATTCACTGAGGAATTGGTTGCTAGCCCACACATCTCCTCTCCTACCGACATTCTGAAATCCTTGTGAGTTTAGCATCCAGATACACAATCTCTTAAGTTATTTGTAGAGTCGGGCCTCACTACGTTGCCCAGGCGGGTCTCAAACTCCTGCTCTCAAGAAATCCTCCTGCCTCAGCCTCCCAGAGTGCTGGGATTACAGGTGTGAGTTACCGTGTGTGTTCACGGTGCCTGGGCCAGGTTCCTTTTCTGCCAGCTTAGAAGGGCAGCCCCGTGACTGAATGGGATTCTGAGGGTGACTCCGCAGTTAGATCCTTGTTGCAGTGTATCCCACCTGAAACGCTGCACATCTGA
>NW_012105697.1:2466521-2467468 GCF_000951045.1 Mandrillus leucophaeus | reverse complement strand
TCCACAATGTTGAACTAGTTTACAGTCCCACCCACAGTGTAAAAGTGTTCCTATTTCTCCACATCCTCTCCAGCACCTGTTGTTTCCTGACCTTTTAATGATTGCCATTCTAACTGGTGTGAGATGGTATCTCATTGTGGTTTTGATTTGCATTCCTTATCTGTCTAGAAGTGACTGATCCACCCACTGCCAGGACGGCTCATCAAACAATGGAACCATTTACCTATATGGTGCACAGCTGTAATATCCAATGATCTCCAGGTGCCAAGCATGTCCTCTCTTTTCACTGTCAACACAATAACAAGCGGAGGGTGGGGACCATTTGAAAGACAAAACGTGGACACCGTTTTTACAGATGGTGATGTTTGGACTAAATGAATATCATGACCTGACTTTCTCAACAGTCCGAAGCTAAATAGAAACAAGCAGAAATCTCATCTCAAGCCTGCCAGGCCCCATCCTGTAGGCACATGTGAGATGCAAAAACTTGACCATTGTACTAGTAGGTGGAGCTGCCATTATCTGAGTCATTGAATAGTGTTGAGACATAGAATTAGTTGACACTGCCAACTCCTAGAATTAGGATCTAGGCATTGCAGGTACATCACTCACAGCTCCAACAAATGCCTCTGCCTTCATAGAGTAGCTTTCTGACTTCTGTTTAACATTTTCTTGGAATAAAGTCTTGGAAATAAGCCCATATAGCCAGACATGATGGCTGACGCCTGTAATCCCAGCACTGGTGTAGGGGGATTGCTTGGGTCCAGGAGTTAAAGACCAGCCTGGGTAGCATGGTGAAACTCCGTGTGCTCAGGAGTTAAAGACCAGCCTGGGCAACATGGCAAAACTCAGTGTCTACAAAAACATACAAGACAATTAGCCAGGCCTGGTGGTGCACACCTGTGGTCGCAGCTACTGGGGAAGCTGAGGTGGGAGGATTGCTTGAG
>NW_012105697.1:2451794-2465541 GCF_000951045.1 Mandrillus leucophaeus | reverse complement strand
AAGCGTTGGAGGATGGTGGGAATGCTGAGCTTCTCGATGACGGTAATGACTTCGTGAGTATGTACAGATGTCAGAACTTGGACTCTGGACATGCAGGCACAGGAACCAGCTAGAGGAGCTGCTGCACAGCAGTGTGAATGCACCAAACGCCACTAAACTGTGCAGATAAAACAGTTAGTTCTATGTTGCGTGAAATTCATGTCAATAAACACATGAATCGAGGTATAGGATTTGTTGAGAGACTGAGTTTATCGTGTGAGGGAAATGCAGGAATCAAGGATAACCCCACAAATCTTGTGGATTGCACATGAAGGGGGCTGGAGCCACCTTTACCTGAGGTAGGGAAAGATATAGTCGGTCTGGGATGTGTGGTGATTGACAGGTCTGTTAGGCATCCGAGACGAGGGAAACTCCAATTCCCGTGAGGGAAGGATGGTGGTTGGTCACACATTCTTAGAGAAGCTTTAATTCTTTGTGTCATTATTATTATTGACTTTATAAATTTACAAATACAAATAGTACACATTTCTGGTGTACAACACAATGTTTTGATACATATATACAACATGCAATGGCTAAGGCAAATAACTTGACATATGAGTGACCTTGCATACTTATCTTTTTTGTATGAGGGGAATATTTATGTATTCATTTATTTTTCAAGAAAGGGTCTGGCTCTGTCGCCCAGGCTGGAGTGCAGTGACGCGATCACAGCTCACTGCAGCCTTGACCTCCCAGGCTCAAGCAATTCTTCTGCCTCAGACTCCTAGGTGGCTGGGACTGCAGGCTCGCACCATAATGCCCAGCGATCTTTCGTGTTTTTTGTATAGACTGAGTTTTGCTGTGTTGCCAGCCTGATCTCAAAATTCTGCTTTCAGTTGTGTACATTACTGAGAAGTATTCACACACCATTGTGATTGTCACTTTCAGTACAATGTTCAATAAATGACATGAGATATTCAACACTATTATAAAATAGGTTTTCAGTGGATGATTTTGCCTGACGGCAGGGGAATGTAAATGTTCTGAGCAAGTTGAAGGTAGGCTAGGCTAAGCGCTGAAGTTCAGTAAGTGACCTAATAGTAAATGCATTTTTATTTTCTATATTTTACATTCACAGTGGGTTTATCAGGATGTAACTTCATTGTAAGTCGAGGAGCATCTGTACTGTATACTTGAAATTTGCTCAGAGGGTGTATCTTAAATGTTTCCTACACACACACACACACACACACACACACATATCAAGAAATAAAAAGAAAGATGTAGCTCGTGCCTATAGCCCCAGCTGCTAGGGAGGCTGAAGCAGGATTGCTTGAGCCCAAGAGTTAAAAAATAAATAAGAAGGAAAGAACATGGTATCTATATGAGGTGATGGAGACGTTAACCAGCTTGGTTCTGACGATTGCATCACAATGTATACATGTTTCCAAACTTTAGCCTGGTGACCTTCGTTAATATGTTGGGGCCTGGCGCAGTGGCTCATGCCTGTAATCCCAGCACTTTGGAAGGCCAAGGTGGGTGGATCACGAGGTCAGGAGTTCAAGATCAGCCTGGCCAAGATGGTGAAACCCCATCTCTACTAAATATACAAAAATTAGCTGGGCAGTGGTGGTGGGTGCCTGTAATCTCATCTACTTAGGAGGCTGAGGCAAATAATGGCTTGAACCCAGGAGGTGGAGGTTGTAGTGAGCCAAGATTGTGTCACTGCACTCCATCCTGGGCGACAGAGCGACACTCTGTCTCAAAATAATTAATAATAATATTAAAATAATAATGTGTTGGGAAAGTCTTAGCCAGAGCAAGGAATAAAGGTCATCCAAATTTGGAAGGAGGAAGTCAAATTGTCTCTCTTTGCAAACAACATGTCATCTATAAAAACTCCTGAAACCTCCACCAGTAAAACTGAGAACTGATAAAGGAATTCAGTAAAGCTGCAGGATACAAAGTCAACATGCAAAAATCAGTAGTGTTTTTATACACCAACAACAAACGAGTGGGACAAAAACCAAGAAAGGAATCCCATTTACAATAGCAAAAGAACCCCTAAAAACCTGGTAATAAATTTAACTAGGGAGGTGAAAGATTTCCACAAGAAAAACTATTAAGCACTAATGAAAAAAAACTGAAAAAGACCACCAAAAATGGAAAGACATGTTCATAGAATGGAAGAATTAATATTGTGAAAAAGACCATACTGTTCATAGACATCGACAGATTCGATGCAATCTCTTCCAAAATACCAACAACATCTTCAAAGAAATAAGACTATGAATTTCCAGAGGGGAGGATTTGGGAGAATTGTGTAGCCTGATGGTGGTTTAGGCAGCTCCCAGTTAATTCCAGTAAATAACTCCATTCTTAACTCTAACTCATTGTCAACACCTCAGTGGTAAACCAGAAAAGTTATGAGAATCTGCATCAGAAAATAATTGTTTCAACTTCTTGGCAAAATGACCTTGTATCCAGCACTTCCCTGACAGTCTTATTTCTTCTTCAAACAACACATCAAGAAAGTTCTACTCCCAAGAAATTTGAAGTTCCCAGAGTGAAGTGGCTTAAGATTTCCCAGGGATTTAAACCAGAATCAGTGTAAAACCAGCAACCCTCCCATGTATCCTAAAGGTTAGAGAAGGTTTCCTCTGAAATTAAAATGAATGAGTCACTATTCAAATGGATTAGTGTTACCCAATTGATGGTGTGAACTTCCCAAATTATAGTCTAATCTTGCCTAGCATTTAATTATCATTCCACATTAACTCCATGATCCATACAGTAAAATTCACACCCACCATTAAGGCTTTTAGTGCTTGAGAGCCCTAACTGAGGGGGCTGAGAACTAGGGAATCCCATGGGACCCTCAGTGTATCTATAAACCACCCTCATAGCGTCCTGGAATGAATGCAGAGACGAGACCATGTGCCTTTCTCTGGTTCCCACTGTTTTTATATAAGGGTAGGCTGGTTAATAGCAAACCAGTGATTTAGTCTAGCTCAAACCAAGTTTTCCCATGTCAATTCCAATATTCTTTTTAAAAAAGTGAAAAATTATCACCAATATTCATTATGTATCAACAAAGACTGTCTCTTTTTTTTCAGTATCTTGACATTCGCATGTGAAAGCTTTGCTCAAACTAGATCAAATCACTGGTTTGATATTAATCCACCAGCTCTTAACATGTTCTTTACTTGTTAGGATATTAGTCTCTATGACATGAGGGGACCCAAAGTGGTTAACACGTGCGGATCTGTATTTTCTGAGGCCTCCAAATACCTCAGCAATATGACAGCTCAGTAGAGCGGGAAAACCTGTGTTCTTTGCACAGTAGGCATGTTTAATACATTAATTTCCTGTGGGCGGGGTTTCAGTGGCAAATGTAATCAACGCCGCTTACGTACAATGGGCTCTATGGCCCTAAACCAATCATGGGGCGGCGCAGGGAACCGGAAACGGGGCCTCAGTCCCTTGGCTTCTGCATAAATTGACGCAGTTCAGCTGCAGGCCAGTTGGAGAGCGCATCCCAGAGCCAGGAGGTTGGCGGCGGAAGCCGGGAAGGAGGTAAGTGTCCAGTGGGCATATGTCTGTGGGGTTTAGGAGCTGGCGTGCGCGGGGGTTGGTTTCAGAAAGTTTGGGTGTATTTTCTCATGCATTTATTCGGAGACTTTGTGCAGGCAGCGGATCTCCTTTGCACCCCATGGTTAACTCTGACTCGTTATGCAATGCTTGTGTAAACTAGGAATAATGATAACTTTCTCATCATAGTTAGGTTATATTTTATTTTATTTTATTTTAGAGACAGGGTCTCGCTAGAATTCCAGACTAGCCTGGAATTCCTGGACTCAAGCGATCTGCCCACCTCCACCTCCCGAGTAGCTGGGACTACAGTCATATGCCACAACGATCGGATAAATTATTTATTTATTTATTTATTTATTTTGCAGAGATGGGGTCTCGGTGCGTTGCCCAGTCTGGTCCTGGACTCCTGGGCTCCACCATGCTCCCGTCTCGGTCTTCCAAAGTGTTGGAATTACAGGTGTGAGCCACCTTGCCTCCCACACACCCTTCTTAAAAAGCGTTGCTGGATTTTCCCTTTGCGCAGGGTAAAATCAAGCCATTGATGAAGGAGCATCAACCTACTAGGCCAGTGAGAATCTGAGCTAAGTGTCCCTACCTGGGTGGCCCGTGTGGTATATTCTCCCAGAACTGGATACTAACTCCTGTACCTGCCTTTATTTTTTCCTGTGTCTTGGTTCTTGCTTTAACGGGAAATGAACTGAGATCAAATACAAAGTGGTTTCTAGGAACATGAAACCACTTTTTTTTAAGAGACAGGATCTCACTATGTTGCCCAGGCTGTTATCAAACACGGGCTCAAGTGATCCTTCCGCCTCCCTGAGCAGCAGCAGGCGCCCTGTGGCAAAATCACTTTTAGTTCCAGAATTTCGGGCTCTCTTTCCTCTCTCATATCTGTATGCTTTTTCAATAAAAATTAATTTGCTTCTAATTGAAAACTAGAAATTGTATATATTTATGGCATATAGCATAATGTACTTTGTAGTATCATAAACGTTGCAAAATGGCTAAATTAAGCTAATATTCATATGCCCTACCTCATGTACTAACCATTTTTGGTTTTGAGAATACTTAAGTCTACTTTTTTTCACCATGTTGGACAATTGCTTTGTTGAATTGATTTCTTCAACTGAAATTTGTACTCTTTGACCTGTATCTCTCCAGCCCCCACCCCAGCCCTGGTAACCACATTCTACTCACTGCTACTATGAGTTCCACCGGGTTTTTAATTATTATTTATGATATTTACTTCCTTTTAAAATTTTTTTATAATTGGAACTTTTATTTGAGATTCGGTAGGTACCTGTGCAGGTTCGTTACATGAGTATATTGAGTGGTGCTGAGGTTTGGGGTATGACTGAACCTGTCACCCAGGATGTGAGGATAGCAACCAATAGGTAGTTTTTCAACCTTCCCTCCCTCTGTCTCTCCAGTGTTTCACTGTTTTGGAGTCCACGTCCTGATTTCCTTTCCTCTGCGTACGGGTCCTGGAGCAAGATTGCCGGATCATGCAGTTGTTGTACTTTTAATTTTCTGAGGAGTTTCTATACTGTCTCCCGTATCGACTGCACTAATTTACATCCCAGCACAGGGCGCAGAGGATCCCTCTCCTGCGAATCCTCACCAACACTGGTTCCATGTGTCTTTTTGGGAACCGCCGCTCTAGCAGGCGTGAGGGGAGCCTTGTGGTTTGGATTTGCATGTCCCTGATGATGAGTGATGATGAGCACCTTTTCCTAGACCTGCTGGCCATTCACATGTCTTCATCTGAGATGAAGCGTTCTCATAGCTGTTGAACTTGGACAATAATTGATGCCTGGAGAGTATCACTCAGTGGCTCCTGCCTGATAAAGCTAGGTTTAGCAATTAAGTTTTAAAAACCTTATTATTGTATGAACCCACTTTAAAATATCATAGAGCACTAGACTTTAAATCTGTCTTCTGGGATGAGACTAAGAATAGAGAAACCCTTAGAGAGAGAAGGTAGATTAGTGATTTCCAGAGGCTGGGGTGGGTGGGCAGGGGGTGATCACTGATAGAGACGGGGTTCCTTTTGGGGTGATGAGATCATTCTGGAACTAGACGGTGGTGATGGTTGCACAGCAATTGCCATGAAATTGTGCACTTGAAGAGGGTAAAAACGATGAAATGTATGAATGTGCATTTTACCAAAATAACAAAATATCTGTGGGAGCTTAATCCTCATAAGATTCTTTAGTGCTGTCCTTTCCCTGGAGCAAGTAAATGTTCTGGGGTGAACAAGAATATATGTTGGGGGAAAATATTACGTTCTAACTCTTTTTCTCTATCTTTTTGCATAACTATGACTAAGGGCTTTGCTTTGGATCTTGTCCTGATGAGAAAACATAAAGGGCTTACTTTATTGTTACATCAGATTTTAGGAGCTTCACTTAACTGTCCTATTTAATTTAGAGTCAAGAACCACGTTGTTCCAACTGACAGGAAAACTGATTCAACCTCGGCACAGTGATTTCCTACAAATCAGAATCCAGGGGGCATTAAGATTTTAAACCACAATATGTAGTCAAGTATAGACACGGGAAGATTTCCACTGTGTTGAATTCGATGCTGCTGAAGAAGTGGCGTCCAGGATGAGGGACTTTGAAGGGAGGGGCGGATGGAGTAGAAACTTAAACTAATCAGGCTCATGCTTTTTCCCCCCCAGACGTCTGAACGAACAGTGAATCTGTTACTGAGGAAAACCAGAGGAAGCCTGTGTAGATAGGTATCAATTAGATACCAGCTACTGGAAGAGCTTTCTCAGAGACTGATTAAAAAATTCTCCACTAGATATGGCTGCAAATTGCACATCCTCATGGCGTCAGAGAGAACCCTGCAACAGACCTGGGTTGGAGCTGCCACGGTCTATGGCATCCTCAGAAACTCAACTTGGAAATCACGACGTGGACCCTGAGATTTCTCACGTGAACTTCAGGATGTTCACCTGCCCGAAGGAGTCGGACCCCATCCAGGCTCTGAGGAAACTCACTGAGCTGTGCCATCTGTGGCTGAGGCCCGACCTCCACACCAAAGAGCAGATCCTGGACATGCTGGTGATGGAGCAGTTCATGATCTCCATGCCCCAGGAGCTCCAGGTCTTAGTCATGATGAACGGCGTGCAGAGCTGCAAAGACCTGGAGGACCTGCTGCGAAATAACAGAAGACCCAAGAAATGGGTGAGTGGGACCCTCCTGATTGGCTCAGGGAAGGGGAGCTGGGATGGGGGCTGCACGGTGCACCTGGACTGGAGAGGACCCGAGGGGCTGCTCTAGGTCGGGGCTTCCAAGTAGAGGAGAGTTTGCCCATGAGGGGCACATGGCAGTGTCTGGGGACAGTTTTTGGTTGTCACAAGGGGGAGGACAGGAGATGCTGCTAAGCTTTCTCCAAAGCTCAGGACAACCCACCATGACAAATAATCATCCAGATTCAAATATCAGCTGTGCTGAGATGGCCAATTCCTGGTGTAGGCGATGGACAGGCGGAGGGGATACAGGGATCTACACACTGTGTGAGGCCAACATGGAAGAAAGACGTTGGTGAAATATTACACCTGATGGAATGTAGGGGAGGAGGCATTAGAGTGAACTGAAGCGGGGCCCAGAAGTCCCATCCTGAGGCAAGGAAAGTGGTTGGTATCAGAGATCCAGGGATCTGCCTCCAGGTCCCCACATGAGCCCGTAAGTTCCAACACAAGGTGAGCTGCTATTGGCCAGTTGAGTTGGATTCACCCAGGATATTTCTCCTTCTCTTCTCTTTGGTTTAGAGACTCTTTCATCTAAAGGACCCATATTTGTGTACTTACCTAGAAAATTCCAGGTGCAGGCAGGTGCTGGAGTCTAGAGAGGAGAAAATTCAGACAGGATTGCTGTGTCCACAGAGCTGACTCTGCATCGGGAAGGCAGATTTGAACATTAATTACAGTAAAGTTTGAGCATTATGGTAGGACCCAGGGAATATAAGAGCTACTTTCAGGTTCTCATAGTGAGTCTGATTTTTTTTTTTCTCTCTACAGTCTGTAGTCACCTTCCACGGAAAGGAATATATTGTACAGGACTCAGATGTTGAGATGGCTGAAGGCCCCGCCAGTGTCAGGGATGATCCGAGGGACATGTCCAGCCAGCGGGCCTCCTCTGTGAACCAGACGTGTCCGGGGGAAGGCCAGGCCCGCCGAGAGCTGCAGACCCTGCCCAGGGTCCCTGCACTGTTCAGGAGGCAGGTGAGTGTGTGCGGCCTTGGTGTCTGGGCGGAGGTGGGAGAAGGATCAGGAAGAAATCGTGTGTCCACTGGACTGATTGACAGATTTAGCACAGGAGAAAATTGGAACCATTCCCCATGGAGATGGTACATCCCCAGACATTCATTCCTGAACCATCACAGAGAGGGAAGCCTCATCTACTTTTCTGTCCACCATGAGAGCTTTTAGCATTGAGGGTGGGGGGTAAGAAATGGTCTCAGTGAAGTGAGGGAGGCAGTTGGCACAGATAGATGAACTGAAGATGCCTTCCCCATAGCCAGTTACCTCAAAGCCATTCCATGTAATAAATCAGCAAGGAAACCATTTGCTACAGATTGTCAATTTCTTAATTTGAGGAATGTTTCTCAGCTGGGGTGATTATGCTTTTCCGGACACATGGCCATGTCTGGAGACGTTCTTGTTTGGCATTCTCGGGGGTGGTGGGGTGTTAGTAGCATCTAGAGGGTGGAGGCGGGGCCTCTGCTCTGCACAGCAGCGCCCCCTCCAGGAGGGTGATGCAGTTGCAATGCCAATGGTGCCAGGGCTGAGGGGCCTCCACCTAGAGTCATGCTCCTTCCAGCCTCAGGGGCAGGGAGAGGTTGGCACGGCGGGAAGAAATATGCTCAGAGAACCACAGAGTGAAAACCACCAGGCACAGGAGCTGATTTAGAATATGGAGGGTGCAGATTAGGGACAGACTCAGACGTGAGGTGGTGATGTTTACTTGGGGTGATGGGGTGGTCCATAGGAAGTCTGGTGTATCCAATGAGGAGGGGACAGACATGTCTGTGCTTCCACCGGTGTAGACACGGAGTCATTGCCCTTGGTTTTTCATCTTCAGGGAGAGGACTATCTGCTACACAAGAGTATTGACATAAAAGGTGACCCAAAGTCTCCGGGACCCAAGCCGACCTTGGAGAAGGATCTGAAGGAAAACAGGGAAGAGAACCCAGAACTTACATCCCCAGAGCCTCAGCTTCCAAAGCGTCCCAGTGAGTATGAAGACTTGGATCCAGAGGGGTTAGCCCCTCTCTTCTGGGGTGCAGGGCTGGGGGCCCAGCATTATCATCCCCTGGGGGAGTTGGCACTCAGCTGCCAAAGCCTCCCCATCCTCCACTTGCCAGAGACCTATGGTCCAATGTCTTAGGCTTGAGGTTGAGGGGAAGTTGTCAGCCAACATCAGTGTTTGGTTGCAGTGAGTTTGGTGTATTGAAAATGCGCTTTATTAACTGTTGTGTGTGGAATCCCTTCTTCCAGCAGATCTGGTGAGAGCAAAGGAGGGGAAGGAACCCCAAAAAAGAGCCGCTGTGGAAAATGTGGATGCCGACACACCTTCTGCCTGCGTTGTGGAGAGAGAAGCTTCGACTCACAGTGGGAACAGAGGAGACACTCCGAATCTCAGAGGTCCCAAAAGAAGCAAACGGGACGCCTCCTCCATTTCCCAAGAAGAACCTCAAGGAGAAGCCACACCTGTGGGCAACAGAGAATCCCTGGGACAAGCTGGGATGAATTCAATTCATTCCCCAGGCCCTGCGAGCCCAGTCAGTCACCCTGATGGCCAAGAAGCCAAGGCACTGCCGCCCTTTGCATGTGACGTGTGCGATAAGAGGTTTACCTGTAATTCCAAGCTAGTTATCCACAAGAGATCACACACAGGAGAGAGACTCTTTCAATGTAATCTCTGTGGGAAGCGTTTCATGCAGCTCATTAGCCTCCAATTTCACCAGCGAACCCACACCGGCGAGAGGCCCTACACGTGTGACGTCTGCCAGAAGCAGTTCACCCAAAAGTCCTACCTGAAGTGTCACAAGAGAAGCCACACAGGGGAGAAGCCCTTCGAATGTAAAGACTGCAAGAAGGTTTTCACCTACAGGGGGAGCCTGAAGGAGCACCAGCGCACCCACTCTGGAGAGAAACCCTATAAATGCTCCAAGTGTCCAAGAGCCTTCGGTCGGCTGAAATTGTTAAGACGCCACCAGAAAACACATCCAGAAGCCACTTCTCATTGATTGCATAATCCGGTCTATGCCTTCTGCACCAAGAAGAAGTGAATGATGATTTTTCACTGATGTTACCAGAGTACATTTGACACGTGCAAGGGCGCCTGGCACACAGAGGGAGTGCCCTAGATATGAATTGCCATGATGTTTGAGTAAATACGTATCCTCCCCACTGAGCTTTGTTTTCTGTTTCATTATGTCCATTGTTTTCCTATAGGTTTATTTTGGTTTCTATTGCTGTTCTTTCAATAAACGATCATCTTATTAGTTTTCAATATTGTGTAACAAAAAACTGAGTTTCCTGATTGACATGGGGTTACCCACTGTTTTGTTGTAAAGTAAAATTGTCCAAGGAGGGTGGCCATATAAAATACATAATGCCTGGTGAAATTTGAGTTTCAGATAAACAATTTTCTTCAGTATCAGCATGTTCTAAATTATTCGTTATCTGAAACTCACAGTGGTATCCTGTGGAGTTTTCGTTTTCTTTTTTTTTTTTTTCTTTTTCTTTTCTTTTTTTTTTTTTTTTTTTGAGATGGCATCTCCCTCTGTCACCCAGGCTGAGGTTCAGTGGTGCAATCACCGCTCACTGCAGCCACAACCTTCCAGGCTCAAGCAATCCTCCTGTCTAAGCCTCCCGAGCAGCTGAGACTACAGGAGCATGTCACCAACTTAGCTAATTTTTGTGTTTTTTTGTAGAGATGGAGTTTTGCCATGTTGCCCGGGCTGGTCTTGAACTCATAAGTACAAGTGATCCATCTGCCTTGGCTTCTTTAAGTGCTGGTATTACAGGCATGAGCCACTGTACCCTGTATTGTTTTTATTAGACTTTAATTATTATATTCAAATTTTTGGAAATAATTTTTTGTAGTGATGGGATTTCTTGTTGCCCAGGCTGGTGTGGTGTGAGCCACCACGCCTGTCTCTAGACTTTCTTTTTCAGAGCTGTTTTAGGTTCACAGGGAAATTCAGTGGACAGCACAGACTTCCCCTAGACTCCCTGCCCACACGGCACAGCCTCTCCCCGCCCAGCATCCCCAGCAGAGCGGTGCACCTGTTCCATCAGTGAGCCTGCCCAGACACATCACCAGCACCCAGAGTCCATGGTGTCCATTAGGGCTCGCTCTGTGTGTCGTACATCCTGTGGGTTTGGACAAAGGCCTCATGAGGATCCACCACTGGAGTATCATGGGGCATACTTTCACTGCCCCCTGAATCCTCTCTGCTCTGCCTGTGTATCTCCCTGCCCCAGATGGTGTATTTTGTGGCCTAAAGTTGGCAATTTCTAAATCCCCAATGTGACTCTTGGACTACAGAGGCATTCGGAGTCTCTGGGGACTAGTTGGTCTTAGTGATAGTCCCATCCCCTGAAGGCGTGGTTAATCCACAGGTGGGTGGGCCCCAAATTCAGAGTTTCTGGTTGAGTAGACCGGGGATGGGGCCTGAGAGTGTGCATTAAAACATAGAATTCATTTTAGAATAGCTTTCTAAAGTCCATAGAGCTCCCTAATGCCCCACACCATTTCCCCCATTGCTGACTGATTCATTAGTATGGCACATTTGCCACAAGCGATGAACTGACTGAATACATTGCCGTGATCTAAGGGCCATACCTTATTGAGGCCTCCTTAGTGTTTACACAATGCCCTCCTCTTCCTTCCTCCCCATCCAGGACACCACATCGCCTTGAGTCGTCACGTCTCCCTAGGATCCTCTTGGTGACAATTTCTCAGGTTTTACTTGTTTGGGATCACCTGAGAATGTGCATTTTAGGTGGTGCTGATGCTGCTGGTCTTGGGAGGACATTTTATGGATGGCTGGTTGAACTGACAGGCGGAGTCCTGCAATCTGCAGAGGTCTGGAGAGGTCCCTTCCCGAATAGGCTGGATTCATTTATTAAAGGCCACTTTTGTAAGACTTTGGTTCTTGTCATTTTAATTTAAAGGAATTTAAACAAGAGACACACAGCAAAGAGATGCAGCATAGAGTAACTGACTGCAAAGGAAATAGGGCATTTTGAAAGTTAAGTGTGGAATAGACAGGACATCCTGGGAGCAAGGATTGAGGGCTGGCTGCTCCTGAGGATGAGACAGCGAAGACCTGCTGTCTTTATGGGAGTCTCGGATGACTACACCTAGTGGGGTGGGACGAGGTGTTACTAGTAAGCACGTTCGGGGTGGTCCTCTGGGCGCACAGGTGCAGTAGCTGTGCACACATCTCATTAGCGTCTTTAGTCTCCACCCAGGGGTGTGCTTTTTACTATCATAACAAGCAAAGTGTCAGTGTGTGGATGGGTAAGATCAAAGTGTGCAGGCTCTCAGAAATTCCTTACAGGAGATGGCTTTGCTTGAACTCAAATCCAGTGTGAGGCTTATTTTGTTCACTGTATCGTCACCACGCGTGCAGCATCCTAAGGACGTGGTCATTTCCTTGACTGCCTATCCTGCCTCACCCAGGTCCCTTTCGGAGTAGCATTCTTTGAGGCAGGGGCCTAGAATCCAACATAAAATGTACATGGACTCCCCTTTCATTCAAGAAGTGGAGGTAGGCGTGGGTGGTGGTTCTCTCTTTTGGTGATTGTGTTCGACCTTCTTCACCAGATGTAGAAAATGTTTTGATGATACTACCTGCCCGTTTAATTTCAATCATGGTGCTCTGTGATCCATTAATGACTTCCAGTGTTTCCTTAGAGCTTCATTTTCTAATTTGGCTACATGTTGGAGTCACTTGAAGAGTTTTTTATTTTTTTAAAAAAAAGCAATGCCTGGGGTCCAGCCCTAAGATAATGATGTGATTGGCTGAGGATGTGGCCCCTGTGTTGAGAGTTTATAAAACTCCCCAGGTGATCTAATGTGTGGCTGAGTCTGGCAGGCCGATTTTCTGATTGCCTGGACACTCCAATTCCTGTCCTCTCATGGGGATGAGTGAGTTCATTTCCATGACAGGATCATGCACCTCTATTCCCAGTCTAAAGACGGTAGACTCATGAGCAGTGGCTCATGCCTGTAATCCCAGCACTTTGGGAGGCCGGGGCGGGTGGACCACAAGGTCAAGAGATCGAGACCATCCTGGCCAACACGGTGAAACCCCGTCTCTACTAAAAATACAAAAACTAGCCAGGTGTGGTGGTGTGTACCTGTAGTCCCAGCTATGCAGGAGGCTGAGGAAGGAGAATCACTTGAACCGGGGAGGTGGAGGTTGCAGTGAGCCAAGATCACTCCACTGTACTCCAGCCTGATAACAGAGCAAGACTCTGTCAAAAAAAAAAAAAAAAAAAGAAAAGAAAAGAAGAAGGTAGACTGCACTGACCAACCCTGGATGGGTGTCTCTCCTGCCATATCTGGCTGCCTGAACCACTCCAGGGACTGCCCCTCACAGGGACTGCCCCTCATGGCTAAGGGCGCACCTGACCTCGGGCTGCCTTCGCACTACTGCTCCTCAGCCGCCTACGTGCTCTGGTGGATGCTCCAAGCCAAGATACCCACTGCAACCCCAAAAAGCCATGTGCTAGAGATGACTTTGAGTTGAATTTAGAAGGTGCCTTTTTTGGCAGAGAAACAACAATGCAGCACTGCCTAATCCTCCCAAGCTGGAGCTAAATCTGCACCAGCCAACCTGGCCCACCTGGTGGCTTTCAGACTCCGACCTTGCTGATGGGACATCAGGTGGGGAGGGAGGCTGTGGCACGGCCATGGGAAGGAGGAGGAAGACAGCAGCTCCCCTGGCATGATCCCTGGGATCATGGAGGCTGGGCGGGTCAACATGGTTGGAGTTGATTCTAGCTTTCTGTCTTCCCAGAAAAAGGAGCTGGGAAGCTGGGCTTAAGCGAGTATCCTGCCTCAGCCTCCCAAGTAGCTGGGACTACAGGTGTGTGCCACCACACCCAGCTAATTTTTAAATTATTTATAGAGTCGGGGTC
>NW_012105697.1:2432753-2451029 GCF_000951045.1 Mandrillus leucophaeus | reverse complement strand
CGCCTGGAGGAGCTCGGGGTGGCCGGTATGCACAAGAAGGTGGCCCGGACCACCGGCGTTTCTGTGGATCGGAGGAGGCGGAGTCCCTGCAGGCCAACACGCAGCGGCTGAAGGAGCCCCGCTCCAACCTCATCCGCTTCCCCAGGAAGCCCTCGGCGCCCAAGAAGGGAGACAGTTCCGCTGAAGAACTGAAACAGGCCACTCAGCTGAGAGGACCGGTCATGCCCATCCCGAATGCCCATAAGGAGAAAGCTGGAGTCATCACTGAGGAGAAGAATTTCGAAGCCTTCGCTAGTCTCCGCGTGGCCCGTGCCAACGCCCGGCTCTTCGGCATCCCGGCAAAAAAGAGCCCAGGAAGCTGCAGAACAAGACGTTGAAAAGGAAAAATAAAGCCCTCCTGGGAACTTGCAATCAGTCAGCAGTTATGCTGGGTCTCCACGTGATGTGTTTCCCAGGAGCAGCGGGGCCTGGGATGGGGCTTCGTGGCTGTGACTTCCTGGCAGGGCGTTTGGGGTTTTCTTGAAAGACAGTCCAAGCCCTGGATTATGCCTTACTTTCGTGTTAAAGCACTGTTGGTCGTTTTTGTTTTCTTTTGGTTTTGTTTTTTAAGAAAGAAAAAGAAAAGTAGCGGGATTTGCCCCGCACGGTGGCTCACGCCTGTAATCCTATCACTTTGGGAGGCCGAGGCGGGTGGATTGCCAGAGCTCAGGATGTTCAAGACCAGCCTGGGCAACACAGTGAAACCCTCCCTGTCTCTACTAAAATACACAAATTAGCCGGGCGTGGCGGCGGGCGCCTGTAATCCCGGCTCCTCGGGAGGCTGAGGCAGGAGAATGGCATGAACCTGGGAGGTGGAGCGTGCAGTGACCCAAGGTCGCACCACTGCACTCCAGCCTGGGCGACAGAGCAAGACTCCGTCTCAAATAAATAAACTAATTAATTAATTAATTAAAATAAACGTAGAGGGATTCCGTGTGGGTAAATTAATTAATTAATTAATTAAAATAAACGTGGAGGGATTCCGTGTGGCTGAGTATGCTTCAAGTTGGTTTGGCACAAGAGCTTTCTAGCCATTCCTTATCTGTTTAGAAGTGACTGATCCACCCAGCGCCAGGACGGCTCATCAAACAATGGAACCATTTACCCTTATGGTGCACAACTGTAATAGCCAATCATCTCCAGGTGCCAGGTATGTCCTCTCATTTCATTCTCAATACAATAACGAGCGGAGGGCGGGGACCGTTTCAAAGACAAAACGTGGACACCGTTTTTACACACAACGATGTTTGCACAGAATGATTGAAATGACTTGGTTTTCACAATTATCCAAAGCTAAATGGAAACAAGCATAAATCTCAACTCAAGCCTGCCAAGTCCCATCCTGTAGGCACATGTGAAACGTGAAAACTTGACCCGTTGTACTAGTAGGTGGAGCTGCCGCTATTTGAGTTGTTGAATTGGTCTGACAGGTAGAATTGGGTTGACGTTGCCGACTCCTAAAATTAGAATCTAGACATTGCAGGTACCTCACTCACAGCTCCAACGAATGCCTCTGCCTTCATAGAGTAGCTTTCTGACTTCTATTTAACATTTTCTCAGAAGATACCTTGAAAATAGCCCATAGCGCCGAATGCGGTAGCTCATGCCTATAATCTCAGCACTCTTGAGAAGCTGAGGCAGGGGGGTAGGTTGGGCTCAGGAGTTAAAGACCTGCCTGGGCAACATGATGAAACCCCATCTCTACAAAAACATACAAAAAGAAAAAGAAAAAAAAAAAGGCCGGGCACGGTGGCTCACGCCTGTAATCCCAGCACTTTGGGAGGCCAAGGCAGGCGGATCACGAGGTCGGTAGTTCGAGACCAGCCTGGCTGATATGGTGAACCCTGTACTAAAAATTCAAAAAGTAGCCGGGCATGGTGGCACGTGACTGTAATCCCAGCTACTCAGGAGGCTGAGGTGGGAGAATCGCTTGAACCCGGAAGGCGTAGGATGCAGTGAGCTGAGATCGTGCCATTGCACTCCAGCCTGGGCAGCAGGGCGAGACTCCTGTCTCAAAAAAAAAAGAAAAAGAAAAAAAATTCTATGTTAGCAATTTTCAGACAAGCAATACATTGCTAATGGCTGCAGTCTCCATGTTGTACAGTAGATTTCTTAAACACTTTTCCTGTCTAACTGAAATTTTGTATCCTTTGACCAACATCTCTGCTATTTCCCCAGTCTCCTGCCTCCCTCAGCCTAGGTTACCAGAGGCTTGAGAGTTCTAGGCTGAGGATCTGATTTAGAGATCCTCAGTTGGAGAAAGTTTTATGACACCACATACAGCCTGATGCCAGGAGCACCCATCTCAAGCTAGAGGTATGGGTCTTATGTATCTGCACGGAAACAGACTCATACTCTAGGGTTAGCTGTCTATTTATTGGACCAGAAACCTCTTGAAGGCAAGGACTGTACTCTGTACCTCTTTTTATCTTTTTTTTTTTTTTTTTTTTTTCCTGAGACAGCCTCGCTCTGTCCCCCAGGCTGGAGTGCAACCTCTGCCTCCTGGCTCCAAGCGATTCTCCTGCCTCAGCCTCCTGAGTAGCTGGGATTACATGCATGTGTCACCACGCCCAGCTAAGTTTGGTATTTTTAGTAGAGATAGGGTTTCACCATGTTGGGCAGGCTGGTCTCGAACTCCTGACCTCGTAATCCGCCCGCCTTGGCCTCCCAAAGTGCTGGGATTACAAACATGAGCCACCGCGCCCGGCCTATCCTCTTTTTATCTTAAACTCTCATTGTGATTGGTAAGCTGAACTTCAATTAAGCAGATAATACAGAAAACTCAGATAACCTGGCCCCACTCTTCTTTTCCTGCCTTAGCATTGGTTCTTTATTCTGCAAGTTTTATGAGAACAAAGACTTTGTCCTACTAATTTTTTCATACTTTTTTCTTTTTTATCTTTCTCTTTATTCTGACACATTACGGCTTTAAATACATTTCTTTTTTCTTCTTCTTTTTTTTTTTTTTTCTTTTTTTTTTTTGAGACGGAGTCTCACTCTGTCGCCCAGGCTGGAATGCAATGGCGTGATCTTGGCTCACTGCAAGCTCCCCTTCCCGGGTTCAAGCGATTCTCCTGCCTCAGCCTCCCAAGTAGTTGGGATTACAGGTGTGAGCCACTGTGCCCAGCTGCACTGGGCTTTTTTGAGGTTGCAGTGGGTATCTTGTTTTCATCGTCAGTCAGGACATCAGGTAAATCAAGCTCTTAGCTCAGAGCACATAGGTGGATAAGGAGCAGCAGTGCAAAGGCCACCCAGTGCCAGGTACATCCTTAGCCATGAGGGGCAGTCCCTAGAGTGGTGCATGCAGCCAGCCACAGCAGGAGGGATCCCTGTTCAGGATGGGTAGGAGCCAGCAGTGGAGTCTACCTTCTTTAGACTGGGAATGGAGATGCATGACCCCACCATGGAAATGAACTCACTCATTCCCATGAGAGAACAGGAATTGGAGTGACCAGACAATCAGAAAACTGACCTGCCAGACTCAGTCACACGTTCGATCACCTGGGGAGTTTTATAAACTCTCAACACAGGGGCCACATCCTCAGCCAATCACATCATTGCCTCAGGGTTGGACCCCAGGCATTGCTTTTTAAAACATATTGAAAAAACTCCTCAAGTGACTCCAACATGTAGAAAAATTGGAAAATGAAGCTCTAAAGAAATGTCGGATGTGGTGAATGGATCATAGAGAACCATGATTTAAATTAAATGGGCAGGTTGTATCAGCAACACATTTTCTGTGTCTGGAGAAGGATGTTGGACTCAATCATCTAAACGGAGAACCACTACCCACCCAACGTCCACTTCTTGAATTAAACGGGAGTCTGTGTACATTCGATGGTAGACTCAAGTTTCTACCTCAAGGAATCTTTCTCCTAAAGGGACCTGGGTGAGGCAGGATAGGTAGTCAAGAAGGTGACCATATCCTCCAAACACAGCACCGGCGGGGACCGTACAGCCAACACAATAAGCCCCAGCCTTCACTTTCTAATTGAATTCATTCACACAAAGCCATCTGCAAAGGAGAGTTTTCCCTGTAGAGAGCATGAGCATTTTGATTTTACCTGTTCACAAACTGACCCTTTGCTCATTATAATAGTAAAAATACACCCCTGGATGGAGACTTAAGATGCTAAAGAGACATGTGCACAGCTACGGCCCCTGTGTGCCCAGAGGACCACCCAGAACAAGCTTACTAGTAATGTAGCAGGACACGCCACAGACAAAACTCCTCAGACACCAGATTAAAGAAGGAAGAGCTTTTTTATTCAGCTGGGAGCATCGGCAGACTCACGTCTTAAGAGCCAAGCTCCCGGAAAAAGAAATTCTTGGCCTTGTTAAAGGCTTACAACTCTAAGGGGTCCATGTGAAAGGGTTGTGACAAATCGAGCAAGCGTGGGAAACGTGACTGGGGGCTACATGCATCAGCTAACAGAACAGAAAGTTTTACAATGCTTTTTTCATGCAGTGTCTGGAATTTACAGATAACACAAGTAGTTTAGGTCAAGGGTTGATGTAATAATTATTATTACTTTTTTTTTTTAACTCCTAGGGCTGGTGGTGGTGCCAAGGTTGTCTGGCTATTTATCTTACTTTTGTTTCTTTATAACTTTTTGTTCTCTCTCTTTCCCCCTGTCTTGTGAACTAGGCAAGGTGAGGGGAGGAGGACGGCAGGAGGGGTAGTGGTCTCCTTCCTTAGTAACACCTCTTCCCACCCCCTTGTGTGTGATCATCCGAGACTCCCATAAAGAGGAGTCTCCCTTGAGCAGGTCTTTGCTGTCTCATCCTCAGGAGCAGCCAGCCCTGAATCCTTGCTCCCAGGATGTCCTGTCTATTCCGCACTTAACTTTCAAAATACCCTATTTCCTTTGCAATCAGTTGCTCTATGCTGCATCTCTTTACTGTGTGTCTCTTGAAGAAATTCCTTTAAATTAAGATGACAAGAACCAAAGTCTTACAAAAGTGGCCTTTAATAAATGAATCCAGCCTATTCGGGAAGGGACCTCTCCAGACCTCTGCAGATTGCAGGACTCCACCTGTCAGCTCAACCAGCCATCCATAAAATGCCCTCCAAGACCAGCAGCATCAGCACCACCTAAAATGCACATTCTCAGGTGATCCCAAACAAGTAAAACCTGAGAAATTGTCACCAAGAGGATCCTAGGGAGACGTGACGACTCAAGGCAATGTGGTGACGTGGATGGGGAGGAAGGAAGAGGAGGGCATTGTGTAAACTCTAAGGAGGCCTCAATAAGGTATAGCCCTTAGATCACAGCAATGTATCCAGTCAGTTCATCGCTTGTGGCAAATGTGCCATACTAATGTACCATGTTAACAATAGGGGAGGCCGGGCACGGTGGCTCACACCAGTAATCCCAGCTCTTTGGGAGGCTGAGGTGGGCGGATCACTTGAGGTCAGGAATTCGAGACCAGCTTGGGTAACATGGTGAAACCGCATCGCTGCTGAAAAAATACAAAAATTAGCTGAGTGTGGTGCACACCTGAAGTCCCAGTACGTGGGAGGCTGAGGTAGGAGAATCGCTTGAACCCAGGAGGTAGAGGTTGCAGTGAGCCGAGATCACGCCTCTGCAGTCCAACCTAGGTGACTGAGTGAGACTCCATCCAAAAAAAAAGAAAGAAAAGAAAAGAAACAAAAGAAAAGAAAACAAACACATAAAAATATAGGGAAAATGGTGTGGGGACAGTAGGGAGCTCAATGGACTTTAGAAAGCTATTCTAAAACAAATTTTATTTTATTTTATTTTATTTTATTTTATTTTATTTTTATTTACTTATTTTTTTGAGATTGAGTCTGGCATTAACTCGGCTCACTGTAACTTCCGCTTCCCAGGCTCAAGCAATTCTCCTGCCTCAGCCTCCTGAGTAGCTGGGATTACAGGCACTTGCCACCACGCCCAGCTAATTTTTATATTTTAGTAGAGACAGGGTTTTGCCATTTTGGCCAGGCTGGTCTTGAACTCCTGACTTCAAGTGATCTGCCCACCTCAGCCTCCCAAAGTGCTGGGATTACAGGCAAGAGCCACCGCACTCAGCCTAGGAATTTCACGTTTTAATGCACCCTCTCAGGCCCCACCCCCAGCCTACTAAATCAGAAGCTCTGAGTTTGGGGCCCACTCATCTCTGGATCAACAAAGCCTTCAGGATATGGTACTATCACTAAGACCAACTGGTCCCCAGAGACTCCCAATGCCTCTGTAGTCCAAGAGTCAAATCAGGAATTTAGAGATTGCCAAATTTAGACCAAAAAATACACAATCCAGGACAGCAACATAAATAGGCACAGCAGAGAAGATTCGAGGGGCAGTGAAAATAGCCCCCATGATACTCCAATGGTGGATACTCATGAGGCCTTTGTCCAAACCCACAGGATGTACGACACACAGAGCGAGCCCTAATGGACACCATGGACTCTGAGTGCTGGTGATGTGTCTGGGCAGGCTCACTGATGGAACAGATGCACCGCTCTGCTGGGGCTGCTGGGCGGGGAGAGGCTGTGCTGTGTGGGGAGGGAGTCTAGGGGAACTCTGTGCTGTCCACTGAATTTCCCTGTGAACCTAAAACAGCTCTGAAAAAGAAAGTCTAGAGCCAGGCGTGCTGGCTCACACCACACCAGCCTGGGCAACAAAAAATCCCATCACTACAAAAAAATTTCAAAAAATTTGAATATCATAATTATAATAAAGCCTAATAAAAACTATACAGGGCACAGCAGCTCATGCCTGTAATGCCAGCATTTAAGGAGGCCAAGGCAGGTGGATCATCTGTACTCGGGAGTTCAAGACCACCCTGGGCAACAAGGCAAATCTTCATCTCCACAAAAAACACGAAAATTAGCCGAAGTGGTGGTATGATCCTGTAGTCCCAGCTACTTGGGAGGCTTAGACGGGAGGATTGCTTGAGCCTGGAAGGTCACGGCTGCAGTGGACGATGATCCTGCTACTGCAATCCAGCCTGGTTGAGAGAGGGAGACCCCATCTCAAAAAAAAAAGAATAGGAAAAAAAAAAAAAGAAAACTGTTTAGGATACCAAATAAAAGCTGAGTTTGAGAAAAATAACGAATAATTTAGAACATGGTGATACTAAAAAAATGTTTTACTGAAACCCACATTTTCCCAGGCATATTGTGTATTTCATCTGGACACCCTCCTTGGACAATTGTACTTTACAGCAAAACAGTGGGTAACAGCATGTCCCTCAGGAGACTCCGTTTTTTGTTACAAAATATTGAAAACTAATAAGATGTTTGTTTATTGAAAGAACAGCAACACAAACCAAAATAAGCCTATAACAATAGACATAATAAAACAAAAACCAGAATTCACTGGGGAGGAAAAAAATTTAAACAAACATCCTGGGAATTCCTGTCTAGGGCACCCCTGTGTGTGCCAGGCGCCCTTCGTGTGTCAGATGTCATCTGATAACATCGGTGAGAAGTCATCATTCACATTTTCTTGGTGCAGAAGACGACCCGAAGACGAAGTCACTGTGAAGTGGTTTCCGGATGTGTCTTCTGGTGGCGTCTTAAGGTTGCAGGCCGACCGAAGGCTCTTGAACACTTGGGACATATGTAAGGTCTCTCTCCGGTGTGGGTGCGCTGGTGCTCCTTCAGATTCGCCTTGTAGGTGAAAACTTTCTTGCAGTCTTTACATTCGAAGGGCTTCTCCCCTGTGTGGCTTCTCCTGTGACACTTCAGGTAGGACTTCTGGGTGAACTGCTTCCAGCAGATGTCACACGCGTAGGGCCTCTCGCCGGTGTGGGTTCGCTGGTGAAATTGGAGGCCTATGTGCTGCCTGAAACGCTTCCCACAGAGATTACATTGAAAGGGTCTCTCTTCTGTGTGTGATCTCTTGTGGGTGGCTAGCTTGCTGTGATATTTAAACCTCTTACTGCACACCTCACATGCAAAGGGCAGCAGTTCCTTAACTCCTTGGCCATCGGGGTGAATGACCAGGCCCGCAGGGTCCAGGGAATGAACTGGATTGATCTCAGCTTGTCCCGGGGATTCTCTGTGGCCCACAGGTGTGGCTCCTCCTTGAGGCTCTGCTTGGGAAATGGAGGTGGCATCTGGTTTGCTTCTTTTGGGGCCTCTCAGATTCAGAGCCTCTCCTCTGTTCCGGCTGTGAGTCGAAGCTTCTCTCTCCACAACGCAGGCAGAACGTGTGTCGGCATCCACATTTTCCACAGAGGCTGTTTTTGGGGGTTCCTTCCCCTTCTTTGCTCTCACCAGATCTGCTGGAAGAAGGGATTCCACACACAACAGTTAATAAAGCGCATTTTCAATACACCAAACTCATTGCAACCAAACACTGACCTTGTGTGAGAACTTCCCCTCAAGCTCAAGCTTAAGACATTGGACCGTAGGTCTCTGGAGAGTGGGTGGTGGAGAGGCTTTGGCAGCTGAGTGCCAGCTCCCCCAGACATGATAACGCTGGGACCCCACTCCTGCACGCCAGAATAGAGGGGCTATCTCCACACAGGTCTAAGTCTTCATACTTACTAGGACCATTTGGAAGCTGAGGCTCTGGGGGTGTAAGTCCTGGGTGTTCCTCCCTGTCTTCCTCCAGGTCCTTCTCCAAGGTCGGCTTGGGGCTCAGAGCCTTTGGGTCACCTTTCATGACATTAGTCTCTGGAAGCAGGAAGTCCTCCTCCTGACAATGAAAAACCAAGAGCAATGACTCCGTGTCTAAACTGGGGGAAGTTTAGGCATCTCTACCTTTTCCTGATTGAATGCACCAACATTCAAAACCACCACACCAATGATACAGGTGTGGTGGTTTTCACTCTTTGGTTCTCTGAGCATATTTCTTCCTGCCCTGCCAACGTCTCCCTGCCCCTGAGGCTGGAAGGAGCATGACTCTAGGTGGAGACCCCTCAGCCCTGGCACCACTGGCACTGGGGCTGCATCACCCTCCTGGAGGGGGCGCTCCTGTGCAGAGCAGAGGCCCCGCCTCCACCCTCTAGATGCTACTAAAACCCCACCACCCCCGAGAATACCAAACAAAAGTGTCTCCAGACATGGTCATATGTCCGGAAAGGCAACATCACCAGTTGAGAAACATTCCTCAAATTAAGAAATTGACAATCTGTAGAAAGTGGGTTCCTTGCTGAATTATTACATGAAATGTCTTTGAGGTAACTGGCTATGGGGAAGGGATCTTCAGTTCATTCATCTGTGCCAACTGCCTCCCTCACTTCACTGAGATCATTTCTTACCCCCCACCCTAAATGCTAAAAGCTCTCATGGTGGAGGGAAAAGTAGATGAGGTTTTCCACTCTGTGATGGTTCAGGAATGAATGTTTGGGGATGTACCATGTCCATGGGGAATGGTTCTAATCTTGTCCTATGCCAAATCTGTCAATCAGTCCTGCAGTCACACGACTTCCTCCTGCTCCTTCTCCCACCTCTGCCCAGACACCAAGGCCTCACACACTCACCTGCCTCCTGGACGGTGCAGGAACCCTGGGCAGGGTCTGCAGCTCTCGGCGGGCCTGGCCTTCCCATGGACGCACCAGCTTCACAGAGAAGGCCCGCTGGCTGGACACGTCTCTCAGATCATCCCTGACACTGGCGGGGCCTTCAGCCATCTTGACATCTGAGTCCTGAATGAGATATTCCTTGCCGAGCAAGTTGACTACAGACTGTAGAGGGAAAAAAGACAATCAGACTCACCATGAGAACCTGAAAGTAGCTCTCATGTACCCTGGGTCCTGCCATAATGCTCACACTTGACTGTAATTAATGTTCAAATCTGCCTTCCCGATGCAGAGTCAGCTCTGTGGATACAGCAATCCTGTCTGAATTTTTTCCTCTCTAGACTCCAGCACCTGCCTGCACCTGGAATTTTCTAGATAAGTACACAAATATGGGTCCTTTAGATGAAAGAGTCTAAACCAAAGAGAAGACAGGGAGAAATATTCTGGGTGAATCCAATGCAATTGGCTGATGGCAGCTCACCTTGTGTTAGAACTTAGGGGCTCATATGGGGACCTGGAGGCAGATCCCTGGATCTCTGATACCAACCACTTTCCCTGCCTCAGGATGGGACTTCTGGGCCCCCCTTCAGTTCACTCTAATGCCTCCTCCCCTACATTCCATCAGGCATTGTATTTTACCAACGTCTTTCTTTCATGTTGGCCTCACAGTGTGTGGGTCCCTGTATTCCCTCTGCCTGTCCATCGCCTACACCAGGAATTGGCCATCTCAGCACAGCTGATATTTGAATCTGGATGATTATTTGTCATGGTCGGTTGTCCTGAGCTTTGGAGAATGCTTAGCAGCATCTCCTGTCCTCCCCGTTGTGACAACCAAAAACTGTCCCCAGACACTGCCATGTGTCCCTGACGGGCTAACTCTCCTCTACTTGGAAGCCCCGACCTAGAGCAGCCCCTCGGGTCCTCTCCAGTCCAGATGCACCGTGCAGCCCCCATCCCAGCTCCCCTTCCCTGAGCCAATCAGGAGCGTCCCACTCACCCATTTCTTGGGTCTTCTGTGATTTCGTAGCAGGTCCTCCAGGTCTTTGCAGCTCTGCACGTCGTTCACCTTGACTAAGACCTGGAGCTCCTGGGGCATGGAGATCATGAACTGCTCCATCACTAGCATGTCCAGGATCTGCTCTTTGGTGTGGAGGTCGGGCCTCAGCCACAGATGGCACAGCTCAGTGAGTTTCCTCAGAGCCTGGATGGGGTCCGAATCCTCCGGGCAGCTGAACATCCTGAAGTTCACGTGAGAAATCTCAGGGTCCATGTTGTAATTTCCAAGTTGAGTTCCCAGGGATGCCACAGACCATGGAGTCTCTGACCTAGGTCTGTTGCAGGGTTCTCTCAGACCCCATGAGGGTGTGCAATTTGCAGCCATATCTACAGGAGAATATTTCAATCAGCCTCTGGGAAAGCTCTTCCGGTAGCTGGTATCTAATTGCGACCTATCTACACAGATCGCCCCTGGTTTTTCTCAGTAACAGATTCACTGTTCCTTCAGAAGTCTGCAGGGAAAAAAAGCATGAGCTCTATTAGTTGAAGTTTCTACTCTACCCACCCCTCCCTTCCAAATCCCTCATCCCAATCCCAGACCCCATTTCCTCTCTAGCATTGGACTCAGCACCATGGAAATGAATCCACTCTATTCTTCTTCCAGTGTCTACACCTGACTACATGTTCTGGAGTAAAACCTGAATGCTCCCCTGGATCTGATCTCTAGGGGATCATTGTGCAAAGGCTGAATTGGTTTTCCTGCCCATCGAACAACATTGTTTTTGACTGTAAATCAAATAGGACAGTAATGTGAAGCGCCTAAAATCTGATGCAACAATCATGTCAATTATTTATGTTTTCTTATCAAGATAAGATCCAAGGCAAATCCTTAGTCATAATTATGCAATAAGACAAATAAAAATAGTTACAATGTAAGATTGTCCCCCAACAAACCTTCTTAACCCCAGAATTATTCGCTCCAGAGAAGGGACAGCACTAAAGAATCCTATGAGGATTAAGCACCTACACAGATATTTTGCTTTTTGGTAAAATGCACATTCATAAATTTCCTCATATTTATCTTCTCCAGGTGCACAATTTCATGGGACTAAGACATGCACCATGCTGTGCAACCATCACCACTGACTAGTTCCAGAATTATCTCATCACCCCAAAAGGAACCCCATCCCCATCAGTGATCACCCCCTGCCCACCCACCCCAGCCCCTGGAAATCACTAATCTACCTTCTCTCTCTAAGGGTTTCTCTATTCTTAGGCTCATCCCAGAACACGGATTTAAAGTCTAGTGCTCCTTGATATTTTAAAGAAGTGGGTTCATACAATAATAATGTTTTTCAAAGTTAATTGCTAAAGCTAGCTTTATTAGGCAGGAGCCACTAGGTGATACTCTCCAGGCATCAATTATTGTCCAAGTTCAACAGCTATGAGAATGCAGCCCTGCTGTCCTAGATACAGGTTGGGGGAGCAACCTGAAGGTCTGCAGAGAGGATAAAAAACTGCCAGGAGGGTCTCAGGAAAGGTCACTGGTAGCCTGGAGGACGAATACCCTACACTTCTTGGAAGGAATCTGAGCAAGTGCAGAACAGAGAGACAGGGAGACAATCAGCAGAGCGGGGGGACTACCCAGAGGAGGAGGCAATATTTACACACCACACATCTCACAAGAGGCTCCTGTGCAAAACATTAGCAACTCAAACGACTCCAAAGCGAGAAAATACATAACCCACTAGAAGGAGGGCAAGGTGCCTGTGTGGACATCTCAGATGAAGACATGTGAATGGCCAGCAGGTCCAGGAAAAGGCGCTCATCATCACTCATCTTCGGGGACATGCAAATCCAAACCACAAGGCACCCCTCACGCCTGCTAGAGTGGCTGTTCCCAAAAAGACACATGGAACGAGTGTTGGTGAGGATTCGCAGGAGAGGGATCCTCTGCGCCCTGTGTTGGGATGTAAATTAGAGCAGCCGATATGGGAGACACTATAGAAGCTCCTCAGAAAATGAAAAGTGCAACAACTGCATGCTCCGGCAATCCTGCTCCTGGGCATGTACACAGAGGAAAGGGAATCAGGATGTGGGCTCCAAAACAGTGAAACTCTGGAGGGATGGAGGGAGGGAAGGTTGAAAAACTACCCACTGGTTGCTGGCCTCACATCCTGCGTGACGGGATGAGTCATACCCCAAACCTCAGCATTACTCAATATACTCATGTAACAAATCTGCACAGGTACGCCCCAAATTTAAAATAAAACTTGAAATTACAAAATAATTTTAAAAATAAAAGAAGTAAATAACATAAACAATAATGAAAAACCCAGTGGACTCAGGCGGAGCGCGGTGGCTCACGCCTGTAATCCCAGCACTTTAGGAGACCGAGGCAGGCGGATCACTTGAGGTCAGGAGTTCAAGACCAGCCTGACCAACATAGAGAAACCCCATCTCTACTAAAAATATAAAATTAGCCGGGTGTGGTGACACATGCCTGTATTCCCAACTACTCGGGAGACTGAGGCAGGAGAATTGCTTCAACCCAGGAAGCTGTGGTTGCAGTAAGCAGAGATCGAGCCATTGCACTCCAGCCTGGGCAACAAGAGCAAAACTCTGTCTCCCAAAACAAACAAACAAACAAAAACCCAGTGGACTCATAGTAGCAGTGAGTAGAATGGTGGTTAACAGGGCCGGGGTGGGGGTTGGGGAGATATAGGTCTAAGGGTATGAATTTGAGTTGAAGAAAGCAATTCAAGAGAACAATTGTTCAACACGGTGACTTCAGTCCATAACAATGTATTGTATAATTGGAAATCGCTAAAAGAGTAGATGAAAAGGCAGCTGGAAATTCTGGAATTAAAAGTGATTTTGCCAAGGGGCACCTGCTGCTGCTCAGGAGGCTGAGGCAGGAGAATCACTCGAGCCCAGGAGTTTGAAAACCGCCTGGGCAACACAGTGAAAGCCTGTCTCTAAAAACAGACTTTGTATTCCTAGAAACCACTTTGTTCCTAGAAACCACTTGGTATTTGCTGTCAGTTCCTAGAAACCACTTTGTACTCGCTGTCAGTTCATTTCCCGTTAAAACAAGCAATGGGACACAGGAAAAAATAAAGGCAGGTACGCAGGTTAATATTCAATTCTGGGAGTATATAGCAAGGTGTCTGGGCAAATGCCTGGGAAAATGAACCCAAATCTTTCTGAAACCAAGGCCCCAACCCAAATCTTTCTGAAACCAACCCCCCAACCCAAGTCTTTCTGAAACCAACCCCCGCAGGCCAACTCCAAAACCCCACAGACATTCCCACTGGGCACTTACCTCTGTCCCAGCTTCTGCCTCCAACCTCCTCTCTTCTGGGACGTACTCTCCAACTGGTCTGGAGCTGAACTGTGTCTATTTATAGAGAACCCGCGGGACTCCAGGCCTCTCTTCCAGTCCCCTGGGCCCCCACATGATTGGGTTAGGGCCATAGAATCCTTTGAAGGGGGATCAGCATTGATTACATTTCTCATTGAAACCCCACCCACAGGAAATTTAATGTATTAAAATGCCTACCGTGCAAATAACATAGGTTTTCCCACTCTACTGAGTTATATTTCATATTTCTGAAATATTTGGAGGCTTCAGGGACTGTAGATCTGCAAGTTTTAACCACTTTTGGGTCCCCTCAGGGCACAGACAGTGATATCCTAATGAGTAAAGGACGTGTTAAGAGTGGGTTGAATAATATCAAGCCAGTGATTTGCTCTAGTTTGAGGAAAGCTTTCACTTGTGAATGTCAAGATATTGAAGAAAAAGGACAGTCATTGTTGATACGTAATGAATCGTAGTGATAAGTTTTTACTTTTCAAAATCTGGGAATTGACATGGGAAAACTGCTTGAACTAGGCTAAATCACTGCTTTGATATCAGCCAACCTACCCTTAGGTAAAAACAGTGGGAACCAGAGAAAGGCACATGGTCCCCTCTCTGCATTCACTTTAGGATGGTAGGAGCTGGTTTATGGACACACGGAGGGCTCCCTAATTCTCAGCCCCCTCAGTGAGGCCTCTCGAGCGAGAAAAGCCTTAATGGTGGGTGTGAATTTTACTGTGTGGATCATGGAGTCCGTGTGGAATGACAATTAAGTACACTTTATACTGATTCTGGTTTCAATCCTTGGGAAATCTTAAGCCGCTGAATTCCGGAAACTTCAAACTCCCTGTCACTAGCACCAGGGAATTATTACCTTCCTGATGTGTTGTTTTGAAGATGAAATAAGATTATCTTGGCCGGACGTGGGGGCTTATGCCTGTAATCCCAGCACTTTGGGATGCCACGGAGGGCGGATCACAAGGTCAGGAGTTCGAGACCAGCCTAACCAACATGGAGAAACCCTGTCTTTACTAAAAATACAAAATTAACCAGGCATGGTGGCACATGCCTGTAATCCCAGCTACTCGGGAGGCTGAGGCAGGAGAATCACTTGAACCCGGGAGGCAGAGGTTACGGTGAGCTGAGATCGCACCATTGCACTACAGCCTGAGCAACAAGAGTGAAACTCCGTCTCAAAAGCAAAAAAATAAATAAATCAGTCAACAAAACAAAACAAAACAAAACAAAAAAAGATTATGTCAGTAAAGTGCCCAATACAAGGTCATTTTGCCAAAAAGTTCTGATACTTATTTCCTGATGAATTTTCTCATACTTTGTGAATTTTCCTTGTTAATAATTTTTTTTCCTTGTTAATAATTGAGGCGTTGATAGTGAGTCAGAGTTCAGAATGGAGTTCTTAAGTGGAATGAACTAGAATCTGCCTAAAACTACCATCTACCTACCCAATTCCCTCCAATCCTCTCTTCTTGAAACATGTCATGTTCCCATGAAGAATGTGTTTGTCATTTTGGTGGGGATTGTGATGGGTCTGTAGATCTCTGTTAATAGTGTGGTCATTTTCACAATATGAATTCTTCCGATTTACAAACATGGAATATCTTTCCATTTTTGTGCCCTCTTCATTTCCTCTCATCAATATTTTATAGTTTTTCTGGTAGCGGTCTCCTACCTCTGTGGGTGAATTTGTTTATTTATTTACTTATTTTTAGAGCCAAGATCTCACTGTGTCACCTTGGCTGGGTGCAATGGAAAACTCAGAGCTCACTGCAGCCTCGAACTCCTGGGCTCAAGAGATCTTCCTGCTCCAGCCTCCTGAGTATCTGCAGTTACAGGCAAGCACCACCATACTTGGTTAATTAACAAAGATTTTTTGTAAAGATGGGGGTATCGCTATGTTGCCCAGGCTGCTCTCCAATTCCTGGTCTCTATCCATCCTTGGGGACTAAGGTCACCATGCTGATGTTTACATATCCCTATACATAGTGTAATTATCACTACAGTAAAGCTAATTAATGTATTCATCAACTTACACAGTGACTATTTTCTTTTCATTATTTATTTATTTCCTTAATTCCTGGGTCAAGCAATCCTCTTGCCAGAGGTTGCAGTGAGCCAAGATTGCTCCACTGCACTCCAGCCTGGGTGACGGAATGAGACTCCATCTCAAAGAAAAAAAAAAAAAAAAGCTATCAAAAGAAAGCCAGATGTGGCTTATGTCTGTAGTCTTACCTGCTAGGGAGGCAGAAGCAGGATTGCTTGAGCCCCAATAATTGAGAAATAAATACATAAATGATAAAAAGGAAAGAACATGGTATCTGTGTGAGATGATGGAGATGTTAACTAACTTGGTCCTGGCGACTGCATCACAATGTATACCTGTTTCCAAACTTCAGCTTGGTGACCTTCGTTAATAGTAATGTGTTGGGAAAATCTAAGCCAGAGCAAGGAACAAAGTGCATCCAATTTGGAAGGAGGAAGTCGAATTGTCTCTCTTTGCCAACAACATGATGTCATCTATAAAAACCCCTGAAACCTCCAGCAGTAAAACTCATAGAATTGATAAACCAGTTCAGTAAAGTGGCCAGATACTAAGTCCATATGCAAAAATAAGTAGTGTTTTTATACACCAACAACGAACTAGTGGCAAAAAGAAAATCAAGAAAGCAGTCTCATTTACAAGAGCAAAAGACACCCCAAAAACCTGGAAATAAATTTAACCAAAGAGGTGAACGATTTCCACAAGGAAAACTATTAAATGCTAATGAAAAATACTAAAGCGGACCCCAGAAAATGGGAAGACATGTTCATGGGGTGGAAGAATCAATATTGTGAAAAAGACCATAGTATTAATAGACATCTACAGATTCGATGCGATCCCTACCAAAATACAAACAATGTTCTTCACAGAAACACCGTGAGTTTCCAGAGGGGAGGATTCGGGGGAATTGCATAGGCAGATGGTGGTTTAGGCAGCTCCCAGTGAATTCCAGTGAAAAATTCCATTCTTAACTCTAACTCATTGTCAACACCTCAGTGGTTAAGAAGGAAAAATATCATAAAGTATGAGAAAATGCACCAGAAAACAACTGTTACGGCTGTTTGGCAAAATGACCTTGTATTGAGCACTTTACTGACCCAGTCTCATTGCATCTTCGAAACAAATCAGGAAGATTCTATTCACAAGAAGTTTGAAGTTCCCAGAGTTAAGCGGCTTAAGATTTTCCAAGGATTTAATCCAGAATCAGTGTAAAATTGACAGCCCTCCATTTTATCCTAAAGATTAGATGAGGTTTCCTCTGAAATTAAAATGAATGAGTCACTACTTGAATGGATTAGTGTCATCCAATTGATAGTGCGAACTTCCCAAATTGTAATCTAATCCTGCCTGGCATTTACTTATCATTCCACATTAACTCCATGATCCACACAGTACAATTCACACCCACCGTTAAGGCTTTTCGTGTTTGAGAGCCCTAACTGAGGGGGCTGAGAACTAGGGCTGTCTCTTATACACATCTAGATGTGTATAAGAGACAGGTACATTGCTGTGAACTATAGTCACCATGCTGTGCAGTAGACCTATTTAATGTTATTTTTATTATTTTATTTTTTTAAAAAAGCTGTAATGGCCGGAAGCAGTGGCTCACACCTGTAATCCCAGCACTTTGGGAGACTGAGGCATGGGGATCACTTGAGGTCAGGAGTTTGAAACCAGCCTGGCCAACATGGCGAGACCCCGTCTCTACTAAAAATACAAAAATTAGCCGAGAGTGGTGGCTCACGCCTGTAATCCGAGCTACTCGGGAGGCTGAGGCAGGAGAATCGCTTGAACCCGGGAGGCAGAGGTGGCAGTGAGCCCAGATCGGCCACTGCACTCCAGCCTGGGGGATAGAGCAAGACTCTATCTCAAATAAATAAATCAAACGAAATAAAGATAAAAATAATTTTAAGTAGGCCAGGTGTAGTGCCTCACACTTGTAATCCCAGAACTTTGGGAAGCAGAGGCAGGAGGATCATTTGGACCCTAGAGGTCAAGGCTGCAGCAAGCCAGGATTGTACCACTGCACTCCAGCCTGGGCAACAGAGTTTAAAAACCCCGACCCTACTAAAGGTAGTAGTTTAAAAACAAGTTTAAAAACAAAAATAGATAACTTTTAAAAAATCCACTTTTATTTTAGGTTCCGTGGGTACCTGTGTGCAGATTCATTACATGAGTGTATTGAGTGATGCTGAGGTTTTGGGGATCACTGAAGCTGTTGCCCAGGATATGAGGATAGCACCCAATAGGTAGTCTTCCACCTTCGTGCCATCTATCACTCCAGAGTTTCAGTGTTTTGGATCCACGTCCTGATTTCCTTTCCTCT
>NW_012105697.1:2426186-2427052 GCF_000951045.1 Mandrillus leucophaeus | reverse complement strand
AAGTAATAATATTAACTTTCTCATCATGGTTAGGTTTTGTTTCATTTTTCAGAAACGGGGTCTCGTTCACAGCCCAGGCTGGCCTGGAACTCCCAGGCTCAAGCTATCTGCCCTCCTCGGCCTCCACCTAGCTGGGACTGCAGGAGCACACCACCACGCCGCCCGAGTGCATTTTTTGTTGACTGTAGAGACGTAGTCTCACTACTTTGCCCAGGCTGGTCTCGAACTCCTCGGCTCCAGCAATCTGCCCGCCTCAGCCTCGATCTCCGCCTCCTGAGCAGGGGCGCTTAGGGAACCTGGTGGGAAAACCTCTTTAATTCCTAGAATTTCAGGCTGCCTTTTCTCTCTCGTAGCTGTCTGCTTTTTAATAATGTATCGATTTACTTAATAAATAAAACGAGATGGCCTCTAGGTGTGTCTCCCAGGCTGGAGCACAGGGGCACAATCACGGTTCACTGCTGGGCTCAAGTGATCCTGCCACCTCCGCCTGCCTCCCAGAGCGCTGGGGTGACAGGCGTGAGCCACCGCACCAGGCCTAATTTACTTTCAAATTGAGAAATATAAATCTATAATTGTGTATATGTCTGGTGCACAGCAAAGGGTGTTAAGGTGTGTATGCATTGTGCAATGGCTAAATCGAGCAAACTGCCATAGGCTCTACCTCACTGTCTTATCATTTCTGGATAACTCTTGAAATCAACTTCCTTAGCAATTTCCAAGTATACTGTACATTGCTGTGAACTATAGTCACCATGCTGTGCAGTAGACCTATTTAATGTTATTTTTATTATTTTATTTTTTTAAAAAAGCTGTAATGGCCGGAAGCAGTGGCTCACACCTGTAATCCCAGCACTTTGGGAGACTGA
>NW_012105697.1:2419998-2421356 GCF_000951045.1 Mandrillus leucophaeus | reverse complement strand
CCGCCACCTCGCCCGGCTAGTTTTTTTTTGTATTTTTTAGTAGAGACGGGGTTTCACCGTGTTAGCCAGGATGGTCTCGATCTCCTGATCTCGTGATCCGCCCGTCTCGGCCTCCCAAAGTGCTGGGATTACAGGCTTGAGCCACCGCGCCCGGCCTGGAACCCTAGTTCTATATAAGGCTGATATCAAATCAGTGATTTCGTCTAGTTTGAACAAAGCTTTCACATGTCAATTCCAAGATTTTGAAAAAAAAGAAAAAAGTAAAAAATATCACAAATATTCATTACGTATCAACAATGAGTGTCCACTATTTTCAATGTCTTGCAATTCGCATGTGAAAGCTTCTCTCAAATGAGATTAAAAATGAGATTAAATCACTGGTTTGGTATTAATCAACCAACTCTATTTTGAATTTTTCTTTCTTTTTTCTTTTTTTTTTTCCATTTTGTTTCAATAAGCTAATTCCACCAGCTCTTAACATGTTCTTTACTTGTTAGGATATTACTGTCTGTGGCATGAGGGGACCCAAAGTGGTTAACACGTGCGGATCTGTATTTTCTGAGGCCTCCAAATACCTCAGCAATATGACAGCTCAGTAGAGCGGGAAAACCTGTGTTCTTTGCACAGTAGGCATGTTTAATACATTAATTTCCTGTGGGCGGGGTTTCAGTGGCAAATGTGATCAACGCCGCTTACGTACAATGCACTCTGTGGCCCTAAACCAATCATGGGGCGGCGCAGGGAACCGGAAACGGGGCCTCAGTCCCTCCGCTTCTGCATAAATTGACGCAGTTCAGCTGCAGGCCAGTTGGAGAGCGCATCCCAGAGCCGGGAGGTTGGCGGCGGAAGCCGGGAAGGAGGTAAGTGTCCAGCGGGCATATGTCTGTGGGGTTTAGGAGCTGGCGTGCGCGGGGGTTGGTTTCAGAAAGTTTGGGTGTATTTTCTCATGCATTTGTTCGGAGACTTTGTGCAGGCAGCGGGTCTCCTTTGCACCCCATGGTTAACTCTGACTCGTTATGCAATGCTTCTGTAAACTGGGAATAATTCCAACTTTCTCGGTCGGGCGCGGTGGCGCATGCCTGTAATCCCAGCTACTCCGGAGGCCGAGGTTGGCACATCACGAGGTCAGGAGTTCAAGACCAGCCTGACCAACATGGTGAAACCCCGACCCTACTAAAAATAAAAAAATTAGCCGGACGTGGTGGCGGGCGCCTGTAATCCCCGCTACTCAGGAGGCTGAGTCGGGAGAATCGTTTGAACCCAGGAGGCAGATGTTGCAGCGAGCCGAGGTCGTGCCATTGCACTCCAGCCTGGTTAACAAAGCAAAACTCTGTCTCAAAAAAAAAAAAAAAAAAAAA
>NW_012105697.1:2415891-2418680 GCF_000951045.1 Mandrillus leucophaeus | reverse complement strand
GCTGTTGCCCAGGATATGAGGATAGCACCCAATAGGTAGTCTTCCACCTTCGTGCCATCTATCACTCCAGAGTTTCAGTGTTTTGGATCCACGTCCTGATTTCCTTTCCTCTGTGTATATACCTAGAAGTGTAATTGCTGGATCATGCAGTTGTTGTACTTTTAGTTTTCTGAGGAGCTTCTGTACTGTCTCCCATATCGGCTGCACTAATTTACATCCCAGTACAGGGTGCAGAGGATCCCTTTCCTCCGAATCCTCACCCGTTCCATGTGTCTTTGGGAACAGCCCCTCTAGCAGGTGTGAGGGGTGCCTTGTGGTTTGGATTTGCATGTCCCTGATGATGAGTGATGATGAGCACGTTTTCCTAAAACTACTGGCCATTCGCATGTCTTCATCTGAGACGTCCACACAGGCTTCTTGCCCTCCTTCTAGTGGGTTATGTGTTTTCTCGCTTTGGAGTCGTTTGAGTTGTTTATATTTTGCATCGGAGCCTCTTGTGAGATGTGTGGCTTGTAAATATTGTCTCCTCCTCTGCCGATCGTCTCCCCCTCTCTGCCAATTGTCTCCCTGGCTGTCTGTCTGTTCTGCACTTGCTCAGAGTCCTTACAGGAGGCGTGGGTTTTCCATCCTCCGGGCTTCCAGTGAGCTTTCCCGAGACCCTCCTGGCAGTTTTTTCTCCTCTCTGCAGACCTTCGGGTTACTTCCCCCACCTGTGGCTAGGACAGCAGGGCTGTGTTCTCATAGCTGTTGAACTTGGATGATAATTGATACCTGGGGAGTATCACTCAGTGGCTCCTGCCTTTTGAAGCTACATTTAGAACCAAATTTAAAAAGAAAAAAAAAAAAAAAAGTCGGGCTGTGCATGGTGGAACACGCCTGTAATCCCAGCACTTTAGGAGGCCAAGGCGTGGGAATCACCTGAGGTCAGGCATTTGAGACCAGCCTGTTCAACATGGCGAAACCCTGTCTCTACTAAAATTAAGAAAAGTAGCTGGGCGGGGCCTGTAATCCCAGCTACTTGAGAGGCTGAAGAAGGAGAACCACAGGAACCCGCAGAGGTTGCAGTAAACTGAGATGGCACCACTGCCCTCCAGCCTGGGCAGCAGAGTGAAACTCTGTCTCAAAAAAACATAAATAAAAGAATAAAATTTTTAAAAAAATCTAGGCCAGCTGCAGTGCAGTCAAACCTGTAATCCCCGAATTTTGGGAGGCCGAGGCCGGTGGATCGCTTGAGCCCAGAGTTTGAGACCAGCCTGGGCAACATGGCGAAACCATATTTTATTACAAAAAATAACCTATAAAAATTAGCCTGGCGTGGTGATGCGCTTGTAGTCCCAGCTACTCGGGAGGCTGATGTGGGAGCATCACTGGAGTCCAGGAGGTTGAGGCTGAGGGAACCATGGCTGCGAATTTCCTTCCAGCCTGGATGACAGAGCAAAACAGAAAAAAGAAAAAATCTTTCTATGGTACGATCCCACTACCTGGAAATTTCATAAGACTTTAATCCATTTTATGGAATGAGATAAGGAGTAGAGAAACTCCTACAGACAATAAACAGATTAGCGATGGCCAGGGGCTGGGGTGGGTGGGGCAGGAGGTAATTATTGATGAGGATGGCATTTCCTTTTGGGGTGATGCAATAATTCTGGAATTAGAAAGTGGTGATGGTTGCACAAAATAGTGTCTGTTCTTAAGTAAAAGTGATGAATTTTATAAATGTGTGTTTTACCCAAACAACATCATATCTTTGCAGGAGCTTAATTCTCATAGGATTTTTTACTGCCACCTCTTTCCTGCAGCAAATAAATATCCTGGGGTTATTTGTAGAATAATAGAAAACAGGTGCTGGGGACAATCGTAGGTTGTAACTATTAATGTTTTTCTCTAGCTTTTTGCGTAATTATGACTAAGGGCTTTGCCTTGGATCTTGTCTTGACGGGAAAACATAAAGAACTGACATTATTGTTACATCAGATTCTAGGAGCTTCACGTACATATCCGATTTAATTTACAATCAAGAACAATGTTGTTCCAGTTGAAAGGAAGACCACTTCCACCTCTGCATAATGATTCCCTAGAGATCAGAATCCAGGGGAGCATTCAGATTTTACCCCAGAACATGTAGTCAGGTGTAGACACTGGAAGAATAGAGTGGCTTCATTTCCACAGTGCTGAGTCCGATGCCAATGGACAAGTGGGGTCCAGGATTGGGATGAGGGATTTGGAAGGGAGGGATAGGTAGAGTAGAAAGTTAAAATGGTCGGGCTCATATGTTTTTTTTCCCCTGCAGACTTCTGAACAAACCGTGAATCTATTACTGAGAAAAACCAGGGGCAGCCTGTGTAGCTAGGTCTCAAGTAGATACCGGCTACTGGAAGAGCTTGTTCAGAGGCGGATTGAAATATTCTCCAGTAGATATGGCTGCAAATCGCACACCCTCATGGGGTCAGAGAGAACCCTGCAACAGACCTAGGTCAGAGACTCCATGGTCTGTGGCATCCCCGGGAACTCAACTTGGAAATCACCGCAGGAACCCTGAGACTTGGCACCTGAACTTCAGGATGTTCAGCTGCTCGGAGGATTCGGACCCCATCCAGGCTCTGAGGAAACTCACTGAGCTGTGCCATCTGTGGCTGAGGCCCGACCTCCACACCAAAGAGCAGATCCTGGACATGCTGGTGATGGAGCAGTTCATGATCTCCATGCCCCAGGAGCTCCAGGTCTTAGTCAAGGTGAACGACGTGCAGAGCTGCAAAGAACTGGAGGACCTGCTACGAAACCACAGAAGA
>NW_012105697.1:2413767-2415121 GCF_000951045.1 Mandrillus leucophaeus | reverse complement strand
GGGGTTTCACCGTGTTAGCCAGGATGGTCTCGATCTCCTGACCTCATAATCCGCCCACCTCGGCCTCCTGAAGTGGTGGAATTACAGGTGTGAGCTATCGCGCCCAGCCATGAGAGCTACTTTCAAGTTCTCATAGTGAGTCTGATTGTCTTTTTTCCCTCTACAGTCTGTGGTCAACTTGCTCGGCAAAGAATATCTTATGCTGGACTCAGATGTCGAGATGGCTGAAGCCCCCGCCAGTGTCAGGGATGATCCGAGAGGCATGTCCAGCCAGCGGGCCTCCTCTGTGAACCAGATGTGTCCATGGAAAGGCCAGGCCCGCCGAGAGCTGCAGACCCTGCCCAGGGTCCTTGCACCGTCCAGGAGGCAGGTGAGTGTGTGAGGCCTTGGTGTCTGGGTGGAGGTGAGAGAAGGAACGGGAAGAAGTCGTGTGGCTGCTGGGCTGATTGACAGATTTGGCACAGGACAAGATTAGAACCATTCCCCATGGACATGGTATATCCCCAGACATTCATTCCTGAGCCATCTCAGAGAGGGAAACCTCATCTACTTCTCCCTCCACCATGAGAGCTTTTAGCATTGAGGGTGGGGGTTAAGAAATGGTCTCAGTGAAGTGAGGGAGGCAGTTGGCACAGATGAATGAAGATCCCTTCCCCATAGCCAGTTACCTCAAAGACATTTCATGTAATAATTCAGCAAGGAACCCACTTTCTACAGATTGTCAATTTCTTAATTGGAGGAATATTTCTCAACTGGGGTGATTATGCCTTTCCGGACACATGGCCATGTCTGGAGATGCTCTTGTTTGGCATTCTCGGGGGTGGTGCGGTGTTAGTAGCATCTAGAGGGTGGAGGCGGGGTCTCCGCTCTGCACAGCAGCGCCCCCTCCAGGAGGGTGATGCAGTTGCAATGCCAATGGTGCCAGGGGTGAGGGGCCTCCACCTAGAGTCATGCTCCTTCCAGCCTCAGGGGCAGGGAGACGTTGGCACAGCGGGAAGAAATATGCTCAGAGAACCACAGGGTGAAAACCACCAGGCACAGGAGCTGATTTAGAATATGGAGGGTGCAGATCAGGGACAGACTCAGACGTGAGGTGGTGATGTTTACTGGGGGTGAGGGGGTGGTCCACAGGAAGTCTGCACATATTTCCACACCTGTGTCATTAGAAGAGTTGGTGCATCCAATCAGAAGGGGACAGACATGTCCGTGCTTCCCCCGGTTTAGACGTGGAGTCATTGCTCTTGGTTTTCCGTTGTCAGGAGGACTTCCGACTGCCAAAGACTATTGTCATGAAAGGAGGTCCAAAGACTCTGAGACCCAAGCCGACTTTGGAGAAGCGTCTGAACGTAGACAG
>NW_012105697.1:2413086-2413717 GCF_000951045.1 Mandrillus leucophaeus | reverse complement strand
CTGGAGGACCTGCTACGAAACCACAGAAGACCCAAGAAATGGGTGAGTGGGACCCTCCTGATTGACTCAGGGAAGGGGAGCTGGGATGGGGGCCAAAGAATTCTCCAGTCTCAAATATCAGCACAGTTAATATTGCAAATCCCTGGTCTAGGAGATGGACAGGCAGAGGGAATACAGGGACCCACACACTGTGTGAGGCCAACATGAGAGAAAGACATTGGTAAAATATTACACCTGATGGAATGTAGGGAAGGAGGCATTAGAGTGAACTGAAGGGGGGCCCAGAAGTCCCATCCTGAGGCAGGGAAAGTGGTTGGTATCAGAGATGCAGGGATCTGTCTCCAGGTCCCCAAATGAGCCCCTAAGTTCTAACACAAGGTGAGCTGCCATTGGCCACTTGAGTTGTATTCACCCAGAATATTTCTCCTTGTCTTCTCTTTGGTTTAGAGACCCTTTCCTCCAAAGGATTCATATTTATGTACTTATCTAGAGAGAAAAATATTGAGACAGGATTGCTGTGTCCACAGAGCTGATTCTGCATCAGGAAGGCAGATTTGAACATTTATTAGTCAAGTGTGAGCATTATGGCAGGACCCAGGGGTTATTTGTAGAATAATAGAAAACAGGTGCT
>NW_012105697.1:2410502-2412757 GCF_000951045.1 Mandrillus leucophaeus | reverse complement strand
AAGGAGGGGAAGGAACCCCGAAAAAGAGCCTCTGTGGAAAATGTGGATGCCGACACACCTTCTGCCTGCGTTGTGGAGAGAGAAGCTTCGACTCACAGCGGGAACGGTGGAGAGGCTCTGAATCTGAGCAGTTCCAAACCAGACGCCACCTCCATTTCCCAGGAAGAGCCTCAAGGAGATGTCACACCTGTGGGCCACAGAGAATCCCCGGGACAAGCTGAGATCAATCCAGTTCATTCCCCGGGCCCTGCGAGCCCAGCCAGTCACCCCAATGGCCAAGAAGCCAAGGCCCTGCCGTCCATTGTGTGTGATGTGTGCAGTAAATCGTTTAAGTATTTTTCCCAGCTAAGCATCCACAGGAGATCACACACAGGAGAGAGACCCTTTCAATGCGATCTCTGTTGGAAGCGCTTCTTGCAGCCCTCCGACCTCCGAGTTCACCAGCGAGTCCACACTGGTGAGAGGCCCTACTCGTGTGATGTCTGCCAAAAGCGGTTTGCCCACGAGTCCACCTTACAGGGCCACAAGAGGATCCACACTGGGGAGAGGCCGTTCAAATGTAAATACTGCAGCAAAGTTTTCAGCCACAAGGGGAACCTGAACGTTCACCAGCGCACTCACTCCGGAGAGAAGCCCTATGAATGTCCCAAGTGTCAAAAGTCCTTCCGTCAGCTGGGGACGTTCAAGCGTCACCTGAAAACACACCAGGAAACCACCTCCCAGTGATTCCAGAGTCAGGTCCACATCCTGCACCCCAAGAGACAGTGACTGATGATTTTTCTCCGATGTTACCAGAGGACATATACACATAAAGCACTTGGTAGGAATTGCCCAGATGTTTGAGTAAATATTTATCCTCCCCCGTGAGTTTTGTTTTCTGTTTGATTATGTCTCTTGCTTTCTTATAGATTTATCTTAGTGTTGGTTGCTGTTTGTCTCCCAATGAGCGCACAAGTCTTATCATTTTCCAATATCTTAAAAGAAAAAACTGAGCACAGTAGCACACAAGCGTAATCCCAGCTACTGGGGAGGCTGAGGCAGGAGGATTGCTTGAGTCCAAGGGTTTAAGTCCAGCCTGGGCAACATAGTGAGACTCCACTGCAACTCCACCTCCCGGGTTCAAATGTTCAAGTTCAAGCGATTCTCCTGCCTTAGCCTCCTGACTAGCTGGGATTACAGGCACCCATCACCACATCTGGCTAATTTCTATATTTTCAATAGAGATGAGTTTTCACCATGTTGGCCAGGCTGACCTTGAACCCCTGACCTCAAGAGATCCACCCACCTCAGCCTCCCAAAGTGCTGGCATTACAGGTGTGAGCCACCATGCCTGACCTCCACCAGGAATTTATAATACTTATAAACTTAAATGATGCTAAAATATAGCTTCAAAATATGTAAAAAACAAAAAAAAAGGATCTAAAACTAATGAACGAATGAACAGGAAACAGGTCAGATATCCAGAAATTGCCAGAAATTAGAACTAAGGACCCTCTCATCAGGTAACTAAAGGAACTTAAAGTTGTATTAGTCTTGTTCAGGCTGCAGAAGCAATGGTAGGCCTGTGACCCACAAATGATCCCACGTGGGATACATGCCTAGTGGAAAGTAAACACCCACCAGTCCTGAGAAGCTTCAGATCAGAAAGGGATTGTGCAATGGAACTTCCCAGACCCTGGGAATCTGACCAATTCTCTAGGTTTCAGAACATCCTGAGACACACAAAGTTAAAAGATTCAGCATTATTGATTAAACCTTTGGAGCTGCTTATTTGCACATTGCTGATAATTTCAGCCGGCAGCTTAGTAACATAAGCTGGGATCCTCCGACTGCTCTCTGAAGTCTCGTCCATGGAGTGGACGTACTACCCAGGACTCGTTCCAACTGGGACTCCAGATGGCTGTTTCCAGATCTTCCCAGCACTGCTGGATCTGGATGTAGGTATTCTCCCCGGTTTGGTTAATACATATGTATGTATTTCCCTTTCCCCTTTTCTCACGTTAGCGTTTGCTAAGTTAACCCTTATACTCTTCTGCAAAGTTTTGATCATTAAACTTTTCTTTTGGCCAGGCATGGTGACTCGCGCCTATAATCCCAGCACTTTGGCAGGCCGAGGTGGGCGGATCACCTGAGGTCTGGAGTTTGAGACCGGCCTGACCAACATGGAGAAACCCCATATATACTAAACATACAAAATTAGCCAGGCATGGTGGTGCACGCCTGTAATCCCACCTACTCGGGAGGCTGAGGCAGGA
>NW_012105697.1:2405486-2407362 GCF_000951045.1 Mandrillus leucophaeus | reverse complement strand
TTGTATTAGTCTTGTTCAGGCTGCAGAAGCAATGGTAGGCCTGTGACCCACAAATGATCCCACGTGGGATACATGCCTAGTGGAAAGTAAACACCCACCAGTCCTGAGAAGCTTCAGATCAGAAAGGGATTGTGCAATGGAACTTCCCAGACCCTGGGAATCTGACCAATTCTCTAGGTTTCAGAACATCCTGAGACAGACAAAGTTAAAAGATTCAGCATTATTGATTAAACCTTTGGAGCTGCTTATTTGCACATTGCTGATAATTTCAGCTGGCAGCTTAGTAACATAAGCTGGGATCCTCCGACTGCTCTCTGAAGTCTCGTCCATGGAGTGGACGTACTACCCAGGACTCGTTCCAACTGGGACTCCAGATGGCTATTTCCAGATCTTCCCAGCACTGCTGGATCTGGATGTAGGTATTCTCCCCGGTTTGGTTAATATATATGTATGTATTTCCCTTTCCCCTTTTCTCACATTAGCGTTTGCTAAGTTAACCCTTATACTCTTCTGCAAAGTTTTGATCATTAAACTTTTCTTTTGGCCAGGCATGGTGACTCGCGCCTATAATCCCAGCACTTTGGCAGGCCGAGGTGGGCGGATCACCTGAGGTCTGGAGTTTGAGACCGGCCTGACCAACATGGAGAAACCCCATATATACTAAACATACAAAATTAGCCAGGCATGGTGGTGCACGCCTGTAATCCCACCTACTCGGGAGGCTGAGGCAGGAGAATTGCTTGAACCTGGGAGACGGAGGTTGCAGTGAGCTGAGATCGCACTATTGCACTCCAGCCTGGACAACAACAGTGAAACTCCCGTCTCAAAAAAACAAAAAAGCAAAACAAAACAAAAAACTTTTCCTTTAACTGCATTTGAGTGTAACACTGTGGTTTCTTTGGCCTGTGAATTCTCAAACTCAAAACGAAAGTAAAACTTTCAGCAAAACAATAATCCAAAATGGACTGCCTCCAATAGGTTATATTTTCCCAGTCCCTCACCTGACTCTGTCATCCTGGATTTCCCAGTCCCTCACCTGACTCTGTCATCCTGGATTTCCCAGTCCCACACCTGAGCCTATCATCCCGGATTCTGCTACCCCTAAAAAAATTCCCAGACTAATTAAAAGGGAAAAAATTGACTATTTGACAAGGAACATTTTGTTATCTGCATTCTGCTCCAAACTGCCTCTCCTCATTTTGAAGGAGACTCAGGTAGGTTGAAAGAATATGGAAGAGTAAGTATGCACTTTGAAGAATCTTTTCAAATCAAGACACAGACTCTCAGACTTAAGAGGGTTATTTGTATTATTCAATAGCTCGTGTGATAATTGGGACGATTCCAAAAGAACACAATTACTTTAAATGTGTTGCAGGAATATTCCCTGATTACCCCAGAACCTTCCAACTAGTCCTCGAATTACTATTAGTTTCATTAACGACACGTTATACTGACTCCAACGACGAATCAATAAAACCTAAGACACTCCAGAAGTTTTATAGAATAATTCAAATGCTTTACAATGTCTTCATGAGACCTGGGTATTTAACTTCAGGATCTTAGTCTCAACACAGGGTACCTAGAAAGGGTTCAGAGGGAACAGAAGGAGCTGGAGAAGACGGATATGAATAGGGATTCAGAGACATCTATGACTTCAGGACATCTTCCTCCTTGGGAATTTTCTTGCTGAGCACGTCCAGATCTGTGGGAGAGAAAGAGGTAAACTTTGAATGGTTTTTCTCACTGTCACTCCCCAAACCAGGTTCTTGAGGTTGGGAATGAAAATGGGAAGGAAGATCTCTTTAGTTCATCTAAGATCCAACAACCTTTCCTTTTCCCTCTCTCTTTTCTTTTCCCTTTTTTTTTTTTTTTTTTT
>NW_012105697.1:2400117-2404756 GCF_000951045.1 Mandrillus leucophaeus | reverse complement strand
TGAGGCAGGAGAATGGCGTAAACCCGGGAGGCGGAGCTTGCAGTGAGCTGAGATCCGGCCACTGTACTCCAGCCTGGGCGACAGAGCGAGACTCGTCTCAAAAAAAAAAAAAAAATGTAATCGAGGCGAGGATGGAAATTTGTGAATTCAGGGAGCGTATCACACCCAGCACGGTCCGATACATGCTTCTGAAATGAATTAGTGCCGTTGAAATAAGGACATAGCGTCTCCAAGAATTAGGTTAGGATTGAAGAAGGAGATGAGGGTTGGGGTGAACGTCCAACTAAAGGAAGGCAGGAAAAGCTGGGGTTTGGGCATCTGCTGAGTTCATGATCGGGTGTGAAGGTGGCAGCTGAAGGCTGTGTTTGGATAGTTTAATTCACTGATTTAACAAATATTTACCAAGTACTTACTATGCGTCATGCATTGTGCTGGGCAGTGTACAATACAAAGGTCCCAGGCGCAGTGGCTCACGCCTGTAATCCCAGCACTTTGGGAGGCCGAGGCGGGCAGATCACCTGAGGTCAGGAGTTCAAGACCAGCCTGGCTAACATGGCAAAACCCGGTCTCTACTAAAAATACAAAAATTAGCCAGGTGTGGTGGTGGGCGCCTATAATCCCAGCTACTCCAAAGGCTGAGGCAGGAGAATCGCTTGAACCTGGGAGGCGGAGGTTGCAGTGAGCCAAGATCACACCAGTTCACACCAGCCTGGGCAACAGAGAGAGACTCCTTAAAAAAAAAAAAAAAAAAGAATGAATGCTGGAAACAAAGATCTTATTTAGGAGAGAGGCTGATGTTAAAATTGAACCATGAGGCCAGGCGCGGTGGTTCATGCCTGTAATCCCAGCACTTTGGGAGGTCGAGGCAGGCAGATTACCTGAGGTCAGGAGTTCAGGACTAGCCTGGCCAACATGGTGAAACCCAGTCTCTACTAAAAATACAAAAATTAGCTGGGCATGGTGGTGGGTGCCTGTAGTCTCAGCTACTCAGGAGGCTGAGGCAGGAGAATCGCTTGAACCCAGAAGGTGGAGGTTGCAGTCTGCCGAGATCGCACCATTGCACTCCAACCTGGGCGACAAGAGCAAAACTCCATCTCAAATAAATAAATAAATAAAATTGAACCAAAAGGTCAAAGTGAGGGGTTTGACGTCAATGCTGTAGCTGAAGCTAAGCTTAAGGGGGTGATACTGGGGGACATCAAGGTTGGGTGTAGGGTCCTAATTGCAAAAGTGCTAGATGCAGGCTGGGAAATGAGAGTTGGAGCATGAGGTGGGATGGGCGGTGAAGGAATAGAGGTGAAAGGAGCGGTCGAGGCCGGGATGGGAATTCACCGTCGAGGCTGAGTGGTTGGGTAGGGGCTGTGGTTACAGGTGAGGAGGTCCCTCGTTTGTTCCAGTTTCGTCCCTTTCTTCCTTTACCCTCAAAGCTCTGCCTGCCACTTCCTTGCTCCCCCTCTCCTGTTGGTGTCTCTCTTCCGTGTTTCCTGGCTTTACCTCCAATCTCCGGTTTGGCAAACGTCTCCATCACGTTCCTCTTGGAGGGCTGCGGAGGGTGGGAATAGGGGAGCCCATCTAGAAACAAAGATACAACATTCACACAGACATTCGTAGTTATAAGTGGGAGCTGAGGGACAAGAACACACGGACACAAAGACGGGAACAACGGCCGGGCGCGGTGGCTCAAGCCTGTAATCCCAGCACTTTGGGAGGCCGAGACGGGCGGATCACGAGGTCAGGAGATCGAGACCATCCTGGCTAGTGAAACCCCGTCTCTACTAAATAATACAAAAAACTAGCCGGGCGAGGTGGCAGGCGCCTGTGGTCCCAGCTACACGGGAGGCTGAGGCAGGAGAATGGCGTGAACCCGGGAGGCGGAGCTTGCAGTGAGCTGAGATCCGGCCACTGCACTCCAGCCTGGGAGACAGAGCGAGACTCCGTCTCAAAAAAAAAGAAATAAATAAAAGACGGGAACAACAGACACTGGGTCCTTCCCGAGGGTGGAGTCGGGGGAGGAGGGAAAGGAGCAGGAAGAATAACGATTGGGGACTCGGCTTAGTACCTGGGTGATGAAATAATCTGTACAAAAAGCCCCATGACACAAGTTTTCCTGTATAACAAACCTGCACAGGCACCCCCGAACCCAAAATAAAATTTAAAAACTAAATAAGGCTGGGCGCAGCGGCTCATGCCTGTCATCCCAGCACTTTGGGAGGCCAAGGTGGGTGGATCACCTGAGGTCAGGAGTTCGAGACCAGCCTGGCCAACATGGTGAAACCCCATCTCTACTAAAAATACAAAAATGAGCCAGGCACGGTGGTGGGCGCCTGTAATCCCAGCTACTCGGGAGGCTGAGGCAGGAGAATCGCTTGTACCTGGGAGGTGGAGGTTGCAGTGAGCTGAGATCGTACCACTGTACTCCAGCCTGGGTGACAGAGTAAGACTCCGTCTCAAAAAAATAAAATAAAATAAAATAAAATAAAATAAAATAAAATAAAATAAAATAATGATGCCTTTATGACATTCAGCTTTAGAGCTTTATAGTATGCAACATGGTTTCACTTCCCTTATTTTTCTGGACACTTATGGCACTTCACGGTTCTCAGCCAGGAGTGGTTTTGCCCTGTGGTGATTTGGCTGTGTCTGGAGACATTTTTGATAGTCACAATTGGGAACAGGAGCCAGTCACAGTGGTTCACACCTGTAATCCCAGCACTTTAGGAGGCCGAAGTGGGTGGATCACTTGAGGTCAGGAGTTCGAGACCAGCCTGGCCAACATGGTGAAACCCTGCCTCTACTAAAAATACAAAATTCAGCCAGCTATGGTGACACATGCCTGTAATCCCAGCTACTCAGGAGGCTGAGGCAGGAGAATCACTTGAACCCGGGAGGCGGAGGTTGCAGTGAGCCAAAACTGTGCCATTGCACTCCAGGCTGGGCGACAGAGAGAGACTGTCTCAAAGAAAAAAAAACAAAAAAAAAATTGGGAATATGGAACATGACTAGTGTGTAAAGAGTAGAACCCATGGGCGCTGCTAAACATCCTATGATGCACAGGAGTGACCCCCACACCAAAGAATTATCCAGCCCCCAGTGTCAGCTGTGCTAGAGTTGAGAAGCCATGCCCTAAATTCTCTTAGTTTCCCACGTTTGTCAGGAGACAAGGATGAGGAAGCTTAGCTGAGGTCACGTGTCACATTCACACTGTGAACATTCAGCTGTCCAGACCCCTATGCACCTCCATGATTCTGTCCTTCGAGATGTAGAATGGGAAGCAGAGGGGAACCTCAGAAAGATTATTTGGTCACATGAGAAGACAAGATACGGGGATTAGGGATAAGCAAAGACATGGTGGACAGGAAGCTTGCAAGGATAAATATTGACTATAACAGCTGGGACCCATTTCATTTCTTTTCTTTTTTTTTTTTTTTTTTTTTTTCCTTTTTGAGATGGAGCCTCTGTTGCCCAGGCTGGAGTGCAGTGGCGCCATCTTAGCTCATCTCGGCTCACTGCAACCTCTGCCTCCCGGTTCAAGTGATTCTCCTGCCTCAGCCTCCGGAGTAGCTGGGATTACAGGCGCCTGCCATCACACCCAGCTGATACTTGTATTTTTAGTGCAGACGGGGTTTCACCATGTTGGCCAGGCTGGTCTTGAACTCCTGACCTCAGGTGATTCACCTGCCTCGGCCTCCCAAAGTGCTGGGATGACAGGCGTGAGCCACCGCGCCCGGCTGACCCGTTTCATTTCCACCATATGCCAGACACTTCTAGGAAATTCATGTGCATTTTCTCGCTGAGTCATACAACTAAATCATGAGATTATTCCATTTATGTCATTTCCACGTGGAGGAATTTTGTGCGGTCCAATGCAAAGGGAAAATAAGGGGCCCGTGGTTCAGACAGGATTCAGAATCTTAACTTGGTAACAAAAGAACATTAAACCAATCTGGGGCTCCAGGTGACGGCACAGAAGCTTGAAAGAAATGCATCACTTGCTCAGGGCTCCCCAAATAGTAAGCGGCAGGGGGAGGGCTGGAGTTCACATCTCCCAGTTTCCAAAGCCAGGAGAGAGCTGGCAGGGGAGGATGCGGGAGAAGACGTCTAACTCCCCGTTCACTCACCGATGGCCTTCCACAGGTCTAGGATCTCAAGGGCTGTCTCCCTCTTCCGGTCTTGGTCACCCATTTGGGGAAGGTGGAGGACTGGGTGGGGATGGAGAGAGCAAGACCAGGTGGTCGGTTAAGCAGAACTGAAATAACACATAATCCAGCAATTCAATAGCACGGCTCACTCAACACAGTCCCTCCACCAAGCCTGTCAGACCGGGTGCGTGTTGACCATCCCTACCTATCAGTGGGGAAATTGTGTAGCTGCAAGTGGAGTCACTTGCTCAAAATTACACTGTTGTTGCCAGGCGCGGTGGCTCAAGCCTATAATCCCAGCACTTTGGGGGACCGAGACGGGCGGATCACGAGGTCAGGAGATCGAGACCATCCTGGCTAACACGATGAAACCTTGTCTCTACTAAAAATACAAAAAACTAGCCGGACGTGGTGATGTGCACCTGTAGTCCCAGCTACTCGGGAGGCTGAGACAGGAGAATGGTGTGAACCCGGGAGGCGGAGCTTGCAGTGAGCCAAGA
>NW_012105697.1:2394162-2396942 GCF_000951045.1 Mandrillus leucophaeus | reverse complement strand
AGAGAGAGAGAAACAAAGAATAGCAGCTAATCGTTACACAGCACCCACTACACACCAGCTATTGTTCTATTAATAACTCAATCCTCACAACATTCTAGGATGTAAGGGCCATCATTACAGCCACTGTCACAGATGAGAAAACTGAGGCATAGGGAGATCAAGGTTGCAGCCAGGTGCGGTGGCTCACGCCTGTAATCCCAGCACTTTGGGAGGCCGAAAGCAAGTGGATCACCTGAGGTCAGGAGTTCGAGACCAGACTGGCCAACATGGTGAAACCCCGTCTCTACTAAAACTGCAAAAATTAGCTGGGCACGGTGGTGGGCACCTGTAATCCCAGCTACTCAGGAGACTGAGTTCAATCGCTTGAACTATGCAGGAGGCAGAAGTTGCAGTCAGTCGAGATTGCACCATTGCACTCCAGCCTGGCAACACAGCGAGACTCTGTTAAAAAAAAAAAGAGAGAGAGAGAGACAGCGAGAGAGAGATCAAGGTTGCAAACCAAGCAAGGGGCAGAGCTGGGATTTGGGCCCAAGGCTTTGGCTCCAGAGTCCACACACCCAACACTCTGCTTAGACACCCTCCAGACAGATCTGCAAATAAATCCATGGGCCTCTGTGAATGTGGGTGAGGGTCTTCACCAGTCACAAACTCACTGCCAGCAGCAACCAGGCAGACTCAGGCAGACTCAGGCCAGGGATGGAGAGCTGAGTGCAGCCTCACTCACCGGGACCCAGAAGGTAGCCAGCACTATTGAGGGTCCAGCCTCCTCGTCCCTGGAGAGAGATGTAGAAATCAACACTCAAGCAGACAGAAAGGAGGGTAGGCGTCCCACAGGTCCGGGTGACGTTGTTCGTCCTACCACTTTCCCACTAGGCTGTGGAGCGGGTTCATTTTAATCCCCATTTCACCGATGAGGAAATTGAGGACTTCTTAAGACAAAACCACTTTGCCTGGAAAGAAAGCTCAAAAGGTTCTGCTGTGAGAGGAGAAAGGTGATTACCAGGGGCTGGGGGAAAGGAGAAAAGGGGAATTGTTCCTCAACAAGTATAATTTCAGTTATGCAAGATGAAGAAGTCCTAGATATCTACGGCATGACGTGCCTACAGCCAGCAATACGGTGTTGTGCACTTCAAAGATATGTTAAGCCCGGGCTTGTAATCCCAGCATTTGGGGAGGCCAAAGCAGAAGGATGGCTTGAGAACAGGAGTTCGAGGCCAGTCTGGGCAACATGGAGAAACCCTCTCCTCTACAAAAAATACAAAAATTAGGCCAGATGTGGTGACTCTCTCCTGTATTCGCAGCACTTTGGGAGGCTGAGGTGGGCGGATCACCTGAGGTCAGGAGTTCAAGACCAGCCTGGCAAACCCTGTCTCTACTAAAAATAAAAAAATATTAGCTGGGCGTAATCCAGCTACTTGGGAGGCTAAGGCAAGAGAACCGCTTGAATCCAGGAGATGGAGGTTGCAGTGAGCAGGGATTGCACCCCGTACTCCAGCCTGGGCAACAGAGTGAGACTCTGTCTCAAAAAAAACAAAACAAAACAAAACAAAAAATACAAAAATTAGCCAGGCATGGTGGCACGCACCTGTAGGTGGGAGGATCACTTGAGCCCAGGAGTTTGAGGCTACAGTGAGCTATGATTTCACCTCTGCACTCCAGCCTGGGTGACAGAGCAAGACCCTGTCTCAATACACAAGTAAATAAAAATATGAGAATGGATCTCATGACAAGGGTTCTTACTAAAACACACACCGACACACACACAAGAACACCTGGGCATTTCTGGAGGCAGTGATGGATATGTTCAGTACCCTGGCTGTGGTGATGGTGTCACTGGTGTACGCATAGCGCCAAACTCATCAAGATGTATACATTAAATGTGTGCATTTTATGCATATTAATTATAGCATAATAAAGCTTTAAAGAAGCACCACAGTAAATTCTTTACCTGTGGAGGATATGGTCACAGGCCATCAAGTCCCTTTGAGGATGATAATGCCTGACATTGTGGGCTTACCCTACGCCAGCATCTGTTCTAAGCAGGACTGGCTACCGAATTTGTGGGGCCCAGTGCAAAGAGAAAATATGGGGCCCATTGTTCAAAAAGGATTCAGAATTTCATGCTGGTGACAACAGAACATTCAACCAAGCTCGGGCCCCAGGGAATGGCACAGGTTGCGCATGCACGAAGCCAGCTGTAGTTTCAAGCTCTTGATATATTTATTTAACGAATCCTCCCAACAACCCTAGTAGGTAAACTTGTATTAGCTTCATTAGAAAGAGGCTCTTCCTCCAACAACGCTAGTAGGTAAACTTGTTATTAGCTTCATTAGAAAGAGGTTCTTGGCCGGGCGCGGTGGCTCACGCCTGTAATCCCAGCACTTTGGGAGGCTGAGGCAGGCAGATCATGAGGTCAGGAGATCGAGACCATCCTGGTTAACACGGTGAAACCCCGTCTCTACTGAAAATACAAAAAATTAGCCAGGCGTGGTGGTGGACGCCTGTAGTCCCAGCTACTCGGGAGGCTGAGGCAGGAGAATGGTGTGAACCCAGGAGGCAGAGCTTGCAGTGAGCTGAGATCATGCCACTGCACTCCAGCCTGGGTTACAGAACTAGACTCCGTCTCAAAAAAAAGAAAAAAAAGAAATAAAAAGAAAAAGAAAAAAAGAAAGGGCCTATTGAGGCCTGGAAAGATTCGGCAAATTGCACCAAATTGCAATACACTAAGAAGCACAGCTGGGACTCAAACCCAGGCAGACTTCAGACTCTTTTTTTTTTTT
>NW_012105697.1:2393329-2394112 GCF_000951045.1 Mandrillus leucophaeus | reverse complement strand
AATATGAGAATGGATCTCATGACAAGGGTTCTTACTAAAACACACACCGACACACACACAAGAACACCTGGGCATTTCTGGAGGCAGTGATGGATGTGTTCAGTACCCTGGCTGTGGTGATAGTCTCACCGGTGTACGCATAGCTCCAAACTCATCAAGATGTATACATTAAATGTGTGCATTTTATGCATATTAATTATAGCATAATAAAGCTTTAAAGAAGCACCACGGTAAATTCTTTACCTGTGGAGGATATGGTCACAGGCCATCAAGTCCCTCTGAGGATGATAATGCCTGACATTGTGGGTTTACCCTACGCCAGCATCTGTTCTAAGCAGGACTGGCCACCGAATTTGTGGGGCCCAGTGCAAAGAGAAAATATGGGGCCCATTGTTCAAAAAGGATTCAGAATTTCAAGCTGGTGACAACAGAACATTCAACCAAGCTCGGGCCCCAGGGAATGGCACAGGTTGCGCACGCACGAAGCCAGCTCTAGTTTCAAGCTCTTGATATATTTATTTAACGAATCCTCCAACAACCCTAGTAGGTAAACTTGTTATTAGCTTCATTAGAAAGAGGCTCTTGGCCGGGCGCGGGGGCTCACGCCTGTAATCCCAGCACTTTGGGAGGCTGAGGCAGGCAGATCATGAGGTCAGGAGATCGAGACTCATCCTGGTTAACACGGTGAAACCCCGTCTCTACTGAAAATACAAAAAATTAGCCAGGCGTGGTGGTGGACGCCTGTAGTCCCAGCTACTTGGGAGGCTGAGGCAGGAGAATGGG
>NW_012105697.1:2388574-2392819 GCF_000951045.1 Mandrillus leucophaeus | reverse complement strand
CTCAAACTCCTGACCTCAGGTGATCCGCCTGCCTCGGCCTCCCAAAGTGCTGGGATGACAGGCGTGAGCCACCATGTCCGGCTGGTAGACTCCGGACTCTTAAGGAGGATGTGCACTGAATGTTTAAGCCACAGTGTTCCACTCTGTAAGATGGGAAGTAGCAAAATAGAACCAACTGCAAAGGGTTGTGCGGTAGAATCAGCTAATTCACATCAAGCGTTTCACACAACACCTAAGCGCCGAGAAAACCCTCCACACCTATTAGCTCTTGTCAAAACTCCTCGGACATCCCTATGGGATGGATTCCGTTATCCCTTAGTTATATAGAAAAAAAGGAGGCTCAAAGAAACGCTTATCCCTTAGTTATATAGGAAAACAGGAGGCTCACAGAAACAAATAGGTGGCTCAAGGGCCAAGCCAGCACCTGGAGGAGAGCTGCTATGTCAACTCAGGGCAGCTGAATGTCAAGCCGTAGTCCTCTTTTTTGTTGTTGTTCTTGTTGTTGTTAGCATTTCTTTTCTTTTCTTTTCTTTCTTTCTTTTTTTTTTTTTTTTGGCTTTTTTGGTTTTTTGTTTTTGTTTCTGTTTGAGGCAGGGTCTTGCTCTTTCGCCCAGGCTGGAGTACAGTGGCACCATCTCAGCTCATTGCAACCTCAGCCTCCTGGGTTCAAGCAATTCTCATGCCTCAGCCTCCCACGTAGCTGGGATTACAGTCACGCAAGACCATACCCAGCTAACTTTTTTTTTTTTTAAGAGATGAAGGTTCTCACTATGTTGCCCAGGCTGTACTATGTTGTCTAGGCTGGTCTTGAACTCCTGAACTCAAGCAATTCTCTAATCTTGGTCTCTCAAAGTACTGGGATTACAGGAGTGAGCCATTGGGCCTGGCCTCTTTTTTTTTTTTTTTTTTAATTGACAGAGAAAAACTGCATTTTAAATACAAGCATGGTGCACAACATGTGTGGAAATATGGCTACATTGCCGAGTGACTCCATCAAGCTAATTACCCTCTGCATTACGTCATGTGCTTAGCTTTCTTGTGGTGAGAACACTTAACATCCATCGACTCTCTTAGCAATTTTCAAGTTAATAACGTTGTTATTAACAACAGCCACCAGGCTGTACCAGAGATCTCCCTTATTCCCCCTGTCTAACTGAAACTGTGTATCCCTGGACCAACATCTCTTAATTATTTAATCCTCTTGGCTAAATAATGAGCGCTGCCTGCCATCTGAGTTAGCTGTTAACTCTCACAGTGCTGGAATTGGACAAAGAAGATCCACTCAGAGACCAGAGAGGTTAGGCAATGTGCCTGAAATCACGCAGCTAGAAAGCCGCAGATCTCAAATTTCAAACTCAACCCAGGCTCTATAGCCCGTGCTGTGGAGGTGTGCGATCAGAAGTTTTCAAAGTGTCGTCCCAGACTGCGTGCCATGGCCGACACCTGTAATCCCAGTACTTTGGGAGGCCAAGGTGGGTGGATCACTTGAAGCCAGGAGGTCGGGAGTTCAAGATCAGCCTAGCCAACATAGTGAAACTCCATCTCTTCTCCTTCTTCTTTTTTTTTTGAAACAGAGTCTCGCTCGGTCACAAAGGCTGGTGTGCAGTGGCACAATCTCAGCTCACTGCAACCTCCGCCTGCCAGGTTCAAGCGATTCTCCTGCCTCAGCCTCCCGAGTAGCTGGAACTACAGGTGCCCGCCGCCACACCCAGCTAATTTTTGTATTTTTAGTAGAGATGGGGTTTCACCATGTTGGCCAGAATGGTCTCGATCTCCTGACCCCGTGATCCACCTACCTCGGCCTCCCAAAGTGCTGGGAATATAGGCATGAGCCACTGCGCCTGGCCCATCTCTTCTAAAAGTACAAAAATTAGCCAGGTGTGGTGGCAGGCACCTGTAGTCCCAGCTACTCGAGAGGCCAAGGCAAGAGAATAGTTTGAACCTCAGAGGTGGAGGTTGCAGTGAGCCGAGATCACGCCACTGCACTCCAGCCTGGGCGACAGAGGCAAGACTGAGACTCTGTCTCAAACAAGCAAACAAACAAAAAACCAACAACGACAACCGGGTGTGGTCCCAGGACCAGCTCCTACCCTAGACTCACCCAATCAGAAACCCTGGGGATGGGTCCAGGTATTACTTTCAGCCTCCTTCCAGCTAATTCTCACACAGGCTGAAAAACAGGCGTGAAAGACACCCACCTCTGAAGGCATATTTTTGCATCTCTGAGCAATGCTCATCATGAGGAGGTTTTAGCTTGGGCACCCTGAACCCTGACTCTGTATTTTTCACCCATACTCTGCTCTATCCCCACAGCCAAGATGAGGTCGGTGTCTGACTTTCTCCTCATATTTTCAGGACTTGAGCTTCTTCCCCAGGAACCCCTGACGCAAGCCAGGAGCATTTTTAAAAACTCTTCCCAGAGGGCAAGGGATTTGGGGACGCCGTTGTTTCCGAGGAACTTAGGGAGGCGTTACCTGGTGGGCAGGCGCGGATGCTGGAGTCTCTGCCAGGCTCAGCAAGAGGACGAGGAGGAGGACCAGGGGGACGGAGGGAGCCATCGAAGGCAGGACGACAGATGCCTACAGCTGCGGAACACGCTGCAAGGAGAGAGCAGCCAGTCATTTTCTGAAGCAGGAGGCCAGGTGCATTTCCGACAAGGACAGAGGAATTTATTTTTTAGCTTTATGGAGGCATCATTGAGATGCAAAAGTGGTGCATATTTAAGGCACACATCTCGAGGAGTCTGGGCGGGTGCAAGCAACCATGATACCATTGCCACAACCAAGGAACTAAAACCTATTCATCACCTCCAGAAATTGCCCTGTGCTCTTCAATGATTTTCTTTCGGGTAGAGCCTTTCACCTGCCATCTCTCCTACTTTACTGTTTTTTGTTTGTTTTGTTTTTGTTTGTTTGTTTGTTTGTTTAATGGAGTTTCTCTCTTGTTTGCTTGCTTGTTTGTTTGTTTAATGGAGTTTCTCTCTTGTCCGGGCTGGAGTACAATGGCACGATCTCGGCTCACTGCAACCTCTGCCTCCTGGGTTCAAGCGATTCTCCTGCCTCAGCCTCCCGAGGAGCTGGGATTACAGGCACCCGTCACCATGCCCAGCTAATATTTGTATTATTAGTAGAGACGGGGTTTCACCATATTGGCCAGGCTGATTCGAACTCCTGATCTCAAGTGATCCGCCCGCCTTGGCCTCCCAAACTGCTGAGATTACAAGCATGGGCCACCACCTGTAATCAACAGAGTGAGACTCTGTCCCCAAAAAAAAAAAAAAAAAAAAAGAGAATTCCAGGGGAATTAACCCTCTACTTGCCCCATCATCGGATTGAACCCACCTGGTCCCCTAGTACCCATGCCTTCTGCCCCACTGCCTCCACCACTCCATCTTCGAACCTTTCGTCCCCTTACCTGCCCCTCACCTTTTCCCTGCCACCAATGCCTGGATTTCTTCTGTTATTGTCATCCCTTCGCGCCCCCCATCACTCTCCCAGGAGCCCCTCACTCCCTCCAGCCCTTGGCCCTTCTGGCCTAGGCTCTCACCTCGGTGCAGCTGGCAGCTCTCTGCAGCTCTCTCTGGCTCTGGGCTCCAGTGCCTGGACTCTTTCATGCCCCCTGAGCTTTTATGCCTTCTGAGGAGACAATAGAAGGGAGGGGGGAAAGGGAGGGGATTGGAAGAAGGGAGGGAGAGGGAGTGAAGTGGATGGAGGTGGGGGAACAGTCATCCACTCTAGGGGCTTTCAAAAGCTGGTCTGAGGTCAAAACAGATACCTCATCGCGGGAAATGCGGCTGTGCCTTGGTTTCCCCTGGTAGACCCTGCTCTTCCCCCTGCTTCTGTGCCCCTTTATCTTCCAGCTGTCGTGTTCCAGGCTTTGCAGCTGTTCGAGGGCTCCCTCCCTCCCTCTCTGCCCTCGGTGTGTGTCTTCCTCGGTTGTCTCCACCTGCCACTGGCGTCTCGGTAGCCCTGTCCCCTCTGCCCCCATCAATCCCTGCAAGCCTCGGCAGCTCCCTCGCTGAGCTGCACTTCTGTCTTGCGCGGTAGACCCTGTTTATTTGTTTACTTGTGAATTGTCTATCTCCCCACCCCCCACCTACCGCCCCTGGCTAGAGGAGACTCCATGAGGGGTGTCAACTGTGTCTCGTTAATGGCTGCGTCCCTAGCCCAGAAGCTCTCAACCAGGAGTGACTCTGCCCCGATGCCGCCCCAGCCTCACCCCAGGACATTTGATCAAGTCTGGAGA
>NW_012105697.1:2382980-2383254 GCF_000951045.1 Mandrillus leucophaeus | reverse complement strand
GCAGCCCCTAAAACAGTGGCCGGAGCTCACTCCACACTTGCTGGGTGAACGAATAAAGAGTGTGTCCTTGCTGCATCTCTCTCCTCTGTCATGTGCGTTGATGTAGCTGTCTCTGCAGCGTTTTCTCTCTCTCTCTTTGCCCTGACGTCAGCTGCTTTCCAGAGGAAAGAACCTTGGAAGAGGTTTTACTCCTGGCATTGCCCTTTGCTGTCTAAGGGACGGAGGGGACGCCCTGGTCCTGGCTGGGTTCTGTCTCCTCCTCTCTCTAAGGGAC
>NW_012105697.1:2381087-2382930 GCF_000951045.1 Mandrillus leucophaeus | reverse complement strand
AACTCCTGGTCTCAAGTCATCTTCCTGTCGAGACCTCCCAAAGTACTGGGATTACAGGCATGAGCCACCGCACCTGGCCCTTAATTTTTTTTTTTTTTTTTTTTGAGACAGAGTCTCGCTCAGCTGCCCAGGCTGGAGTGCAGTGGTGAGATCTCAGCTCACTGCAACCTCCACCTCCCAGGTTCAAACGATTTTCCCGTCTCACCCTCACAAATAGCTGGGATTACAGGCACCCGCCATCATGGCTGGCTAACTTTTATATTTTAGTAGAGACGGGGTTTCAGCATGTTGGTCAGGCTGGTCTTGAACTCCTGACCTCAGGTGATTCGCCAGCTTTGGTCTCCCAAAGTGCTGGGATGACAGGTGTGAGCCACCGTGCTCGGCCCTTAATTTTTTTCTTATTTTGAAGTAATTTCAGACTTACAGGAAAGTTGCCAAAAAAATTCCCAGATACTCTGATTTTCCAAATGCTTACATTTCACATTTCATTTCTCTGATCTGTCTCCCACTTCCCCTCTCCCTCTGCCCCTGTTCCTACTCCCCCTCCTCTCTCTCCCTCCCTCCCTTCCTGGACATTGCGGGAGAAGCCGGAAGCTGGGGAGCCGCTTTGTCTCCTGTCGCCAGGAGGGTGTGTTAAAGCCCAGGCTGCTGCTGAGCCCCGGGCATTGGGAGACACAGGGAGCTGGTCCTGGGAACTTGGCAGCTCCCATGTTTGCGCTTCCTGCTCCCTGCCACACTTCTGTTGCTTAAGCCATTTGAGTTAGATTTATTTTGAAAACCACATTATTGAGGCATAATCGGTGTGCCAAGAACTCACATAGTTAATGTTACCATTTGATGACTGTGGACACAAACGCCCCTGACACCATCACCACATCCCACAATTCCCTCGTTTTTTTTTTTTTTTTTCTAATTTGTTATTTAAAAAATATTTGTGATAGGCCGGACGCAGTGGCTCACGCCTGTAACCCCAGCACTTTGGGAGGCCAAGGTGAGTGGATCACCTGAGGTCAGGAGTTCGAGACCAGTTTGGCCAACACGGTGAAATCCCGTCTCTACTAAAAATACAAAAATTAGCTGGGCGTGGTGGCAGGCACCTGTAATCCCAGCTACTAGGGAGGCTAAGGCAGGAGAATCTCTTGGACCCAGGAGACGGACATCGCAGTGAGCCGAGATCGCGCCACTGCATTCCAGCCTGGGCGACAGAGTGAGACTCCATCTCAAAAGTAAAAATAAAATAAAAATAAAGTTTTGCTTTTACCAGAATGTTATACAAACTGGATCCTACAGTGTGCAGACTTTTCAGTGTGACTTCTTAACGCATGAGATTCATCCACCCTGCGGGCCTGTATCAACAGTTTACTCGTGTGTGTGTGTGTATGTGTGTGTGTTTTTTGTTGTTGTTGTTTTTTGTTTTTGTTTTTGTTTTTTGAGACAGAGTCTCACTCTGTCACCCAGGCTGGAGTGCAGAGGCGCAATCTGGATCTCGGCTCACTCTCATTGCAAGCTCCACCTCCCAGGTGCACGCCGTTCTCCTGCCTTAGCCTCCCGAGTAGCTGGGACTACAGGCGCCCACCACCATGCCCGGCTAATTTTTTGTATTTTTAGTAGAGACGAGGTTTCACCATGTTAGCCAAGATGGTCTCAATCTCCTGACTTTGTGATCCACCTGCCTCGGCCTCCTAAAGTGCTCAGATTACAGGCATGAGCCACCGTGCCCAGCCCAGTTCACTCTTTTTAATGCCATTCCTACAAATTTCTGACAAATTCTTTAGGTTTAAGTCCTAGAAGAAAAGCAACTCAATCAAAAGGTATAAACATTCTTGGATTTTTTTTTTTTTTT
>NW_012105697.1:2379333-2381037 GCF_000951045.1 Mandrillus leucophaeus | reverse complement strand
TGCCCTAGGGGTGAGAAGGAGACTGGCATCTGAACAGATCCTTCCCTCCCTCTTTCCTTCAGGATGGGTAGGTATCTTGGCACCCACATGTACCAGGTCCCTGCGGACAATCCAAATGGGCCTGTGGGCCCCTGTCACAATTATTCCAGCCAGGGAGAGTAGAAAAGACATTTGCTGGGGGGCTTATGAAAATAAACTAAAAACAAAGCTTCCTTGCTCTTTTATTTATTTGTTTATTTTTGAGACGGAGTGCCACTGCAACCTCTGCTTCCCGGGTTCACGTGATTCTCCTGCCTCAGCCTCCCAAGTAGCTGGGACTACAGGCATGCGCCGCCACACCCAGCTAATTTTTGTAGTTTTAGTAGAGACGGGGTTTCACCATGTTAGCCAGACTGGTCTCGAACTCCCGACCTCGAGCAATCCGCCCACCTTGGCCTCCCAAAGTTCTGGTATTATAGGCATGAGCTACTGTGCCCAGCCTCCTTGCTTTTTTTAAACTTATTTTTCCCCTTCGGAGTTTCCTTTCAATTTTCTTTTTTACTTTTTGTTTTTATTTATTTTTAAAATTTATGTATTTATTTATTTTTGAGACAAGGTCCCGCCCTGTCGCCCAGTCTGGAGTGCAGTGACACAATCACAGCTCACTACAGCCTCGACCTCCTGGGCTCAAGCGATCCTCCCACCTCGGCCTCCTGACTAGCTGGTACTGCAGGCCTGTGCCACCACAAGCGGCTAATTTTTATTTTTCTGTTTGTTTGTAGAGATCGGGTCTTCTTATGTTTCCCAGGCTGGTCTGGAACTCCTGGTCTCAAGTCATCTTCCTGTCGAGACCTCCCAAAGTACTGGGATTACAGGCATGAGCCACCGCACCTGGCCCTTAATTTTTTTTTTTTTTTTTTTTGAGACAGAGTCTCGCTCAGCTGCCCAGGCTGGAGTGCAGTGGTGAGATCTCAGCTCACTGCAACCTCCACCTCCCAGGTTCAAACGATTTTCCCGTCTCACCCTCACAAATAGCTGGGATTACAGGCACCCGCCATCATGGCTGGCTAACTTTTATATTTTAGTAGAGACGGGGTTTCAGCATGTTGGTCAGGCTGGTCTTGAACTCCTGACCTCAGGTGATTCGCCAGCTTTGGTCTCCCAAAGTGCTGGGATGACAGGTGTGAGCCACCGTGCTCGGCCCTTAATTTTTTTCTTATTTTGAAGTAATTTCAGACTTACAGGAAAGTTGCCAAAAAAATTCCCAGATACTCTGATTTTCCAAATGCTTACATTTCACATTTCATTTCTCTGATCTGTCTCCCACTTCCCCTCTCCCTCTGCCCCTGTTCCTACTCCCCCTCCTCTCTCTCCCTCCCTCCCTTCCTGGACATTGCGGGAGAAGCCGGAAGCTGGGGAGCCGCTTTGTCTCCTGTCGCCAGGAGGGTGTGTTAAAGCCCAGGCTGCTGCTGAGCCCCGGGCATTGGGAGACACAGGGAGCTGGTCCTGGGAACTTGGCAGCTCCCATGTTTGCGCTTCCTGCTCCCTGCCACACTTCTGTTGCTTAAGCCATTTGAGTTAGATTTATTTTGAAAACCACATTATTGAGGCATAATCGGTGTGCCAAGAACTCACATAGTTAATGTTACCATTTGATGACTGTGGACACAAACGCCCCTGACACCATCACCACATCCCACAATTCCCTCGTTTTTTTTTTTTTTT
>NW_012105697.1:2374788-2375938 GCF_000951045.1 Mandrillus leucophaeus | reverse complement strand
AGGAGAATGGCGTAAACCCGGGAGGCGGAGCTTGCAGTGAGCTGAGATCCGGCCACTGCACTCCAGCCTGGGCGACAGAGCTAGACTCCATCTCAAAAAAAAAAGAAGACAGAGTCTTGCTCTGTCCCCCAGGCTGGAGTGCAATGGTGCAATCTCAGCTCACTGCAACCTCTGCCTCCCAGGTTCAAGCGATTCTCCAGCGTCAGCCTCCTGAGTAACTGCAGGTGCCCTCCACCACACTCAGCTAATTTTTCCTGACCTCAGGTGATCCACCTGCCTCAGCCTCGCAAAGTGCTGGGATTACAGGTGTGAGCCACTATGCCCAGCCTCTAGGATTATTAGTATACACATCCAGGTTGCTTTTCGACAATCACATCCCGGTTTTCAGTTCCACCAGCACTGCAGAAAGATTCCCATTTTACTTGAGAAAGTTACAGTTTTTAGGGAAAGTTCGTGGTAGGGGCTGGACAAGACCTAAGTACTGGTGATGTGGGAGAAACACCTGATTGAATTATTGAACAAGAGGGGTTGAATTCTTAGCTTTTCAAAGAGGGGTGGGTGGGTGAGGCTGAAAATCCCGCTGTTGGAAAGATTCAGATGTGGGAGCGGTCACAGGATGGGAATCTGCCGTCAGGAAGAAAGTGTCAGCGTTCTCTCCCAGGAGCATTTCTGTACAGAGTTAAGGTGAGTCAGAGTGAAGCAGAGCCAGCGCAATGTCCAAAGCTGAGAACTGCATGTGAAATACATCATCGATGCTGACGCTGCATTCGCACGAGTGGTTCAAGTGGGGGCACATGGAGAGGAGAGGGTTGACTCACGGCGGGAGCCAAACAGGGCGGAAGGACATCCTGGAGTTTGGCCCATGACAATGGTGGGGAGGAGATGAAATAAGCAGATGCTTTTGCCTTCCAAAGGCAGTGGACATCCAGTTACAAAAACAGGAGTGCAGAAGCAGCCAGCAGCCTCCCATGACCTTGAATCAGAAGGAAAGCAGGAAACGGTGTACACTGGAGGCGGCCAGGTGGGAAATGACAGGCTCTCCCACATTGGTGGGCTGAGTTGTGTCTTTCTGGCTTTTGTCCTTCTCCCTCTTCTCCTTCTCCTCCTTCTCCTCCTCCTCCTCCCCCTCCTCCTCCTCCTCCCCCTCCTC
>NW_012105697.1:2370776-2373538 GCF_000951045.1 Mandrillus leucophaeus | reverse complement strand
AAAAAAAAAAAAAAAGAAGAAAAAAAATAAAAGAACCTGCAACACAGTAGACTTGGAAAAAAATGAAAAAGTAGAATAAAATGAGCTAAAAGAGCTCCATGGAAAGTTGGAGTAGGATGTTGATGTGAGTGTGGTAGGCTGCATCTTTCTTGTTAATAACGCTGGGTATCATAATGGCTTGAGGAAAGGCTATAGCATGGAGGTGTTGTTCAATGTTCAGATGTCAATGGGCCTATCTTCCTAAATAGACACATTTTACCCCTTGTGAGCTAGGCAGGCGCTAAAAATCCATGCCCACATTCTGTGTCATCCAGCAGTTTGGCATTCATAAAAAACAACTGGGTGCAGTGGTCCACGCCTGTAATCCCAGCACTTTGGGAGTTCAAGGCAGGCAAATTGCTTGAGCTCAGGAGTTTGAGACCAGCCTTGGCAACCTAGTGAGACCCCATCTACAAAAAATACAAAAATTAGCTGTGTGTAGTGACATGCACCCGTAGTCCCAGCTACTCCAGAGGCTGAGGTAGGAGGATCGCTTGAGCCTAGGAGGTCAAGGCTGCGGTGAGCCTTGATGCCACCACTGCACTCCAGTCTGGGAGACAGAGGGAGATCCTGTCTCAGAAAAACAAAAAACTCCTAAGATTTCAAAATGTAAACCTATATTTGTCTTTGCATCTCACCAAAGAATTCCCCACATATACACAAAATGAAACAATGAAAGGTGGGAGGGGATAGTCCTTGTACAGGTTAAAAACAATTCATATAGGGCCGGGTGTGGTGGCTCACGCCTGTAATCCCAGTGCTTTGGGAGGCCGAGGCAGTCAGATTACCTGAGGTCAGGAGTTCGAGACCAGCCTGGCCAACATGGTGAAACCCCATCTCTACTGAAAATACAAAAATTAGCCTGGCATAGTGGCACACACTTGTAATCCCAGCTACTCAGGAGGCTGAGGCAGGAGAATCGCTTGAACCAGGGAGGCAGAGGTTGCAGTGAGCCGAGATCACGCCACTGCACTCCAGCCTGGGTGACAGAGAAAGACTCCATCTCAAACAAAACAACAACAACAAAAAAGAAAACAGTTTATACAAAAGCTTTATTATTTCTCTTCCCCACCTGAGATGGGAGGTCAGCACTGGGGTCGGGGAAGTCTGCATTTCCCATAACTCAGTTTGGAGGAAATGTCTCTGTCCATTGTGCTGAATATTCCATCGTCTCACTGGATCAGTTCTTCCTTATCATGAACCCAAGTTAAGGGGTTACAGTTAACCCTCTGAAGGACAAAGGCATACTGTTGCTTAGGGTTGGGTATTTAGTTAGGATTAAGGCCCCGGGCCAGGCGTGGTGGTTCACATCTGTAATCTCAGCACTTTCAGAGGCCAAGGCGGGAGGATCACTTGAGGTCAGGAGTTCGAGACCAGCCTGGCCAACATGGTGAAACCCCATCTCTACTAAAAATATAAAAATTAACTGGGCATGGTGATGAGTACCTGTAATTCCAGCTGCTCAGGAGACTGAGGCAGGAAAATTTCTTGAACCTGGAAGGCAGAGGTTGCAGTGAGTTGAGATTGCACCTTGAATTCCAGCCTGGGCAACAAGAGTGAGACTCTGTCAAAAAAAAAAAAAAAAAAAAAGCCCCACATATTTCCTGCCCATAATCCAAAGGTCAGTGTCACTCCAACCTCAACCTCCTTGCCCGCCATTTCAACCACTTCATCCCCTAGAGAGGAGGGACTGGGGGCTCATCTTCACTCAATGCCAACTCTCAGACACAGCAATGAGGAAACAGCCTCACATTTCACTGGCCCGCTATGGGGTTGCAGGAAATTCACTGCAGACCTCTGGGCCTCCGTCTCCTCTTTGGTACACGGAGGAACCAGCTCAGAACTTGCAAATGGGCAGCCAAAACCAGACCCTCAGACGTGCTTTGGGTTTGCCTGTTTGTTTGCATTATGATTTTTGTTTGTTTTGGTGCCTTCATATTGTAGCTCACACAGTGCTTACTTGCTGTATGTATTTATGTATGTATGTATGTATTTATTTATATTGAGATGGGGTCTCGCTCTGTTGCTCAGGCTGGAGTGCAGTGGCACCATCTTGGTTCACTGCAGCCCAGGTTCAAACAATCCTCCCACCTCAGCCTCCCACATAGCTGGGACTACAGGCATGTGCTGCCACACCAGGCTAAATGCCCACACAGTGTTTTGAAAATTGCAAATCGAATCACGAGCATATAGGGTTTCAAAACTTTTACATAAAGATCTAGATTTCTGTGGTTTTTTTTGTTTGTTTTTTGAGACACAGTCACTGTCATTCAAGTAACTGGAGTGCAGTGGTGCAATCTCGGCTCGCTGAAACCTCCGCCTCCTGGGTTCAAGCGATTCTCCCACCTCAGCCTCCCGAGTAGCTGGGATTGCAGGCATGTGCCACCATGCCTGGCTAATTTTGTATTTTTAGTGGAGATGGGGTTTCTCCACATTGGTCAGGCTGGTCTCGAACTCCCGACCTCCCAACCTCAGATGATCCGTCCACCTTGGCCTCCCAAAGTGCTGGGATTACACCTGACCCAGCCAAAGTCAGGTTTTTTTTTAAATTAAAAAAAAAAAAAAAGCCTGCATTTGTACTGTTAGCCAATTCCCATAGTGTAAATATTCCATCAGGGCCAATTTCAACATACCAACACTTTAACAACTGTCTTACCACTGCCCGCCCCCCAAAAAAATCCTGAATATTTAGTGATTGGTTTTTGTTGTGCTTTTTTTTTTTT
>NW_012105697.1:2365024-2368649 GCF_000951045.1 Mandrillus leucophaeus | reverse complement strand
GCGCACTCTAAGGAAGGACCGCACACTCTTGTGGAAGGACCACGCACTCTTGTAAAAGGACCGCGCCTCTGAGAAAGGACCACCCACTCTAAGGAAGGACCGCGTAGTCTGAGGAAGGACCGCCACTCTGAGGAAGGACCACCCACTCTAAGGAAGGACCTAGTAGTCTGAGGAAGGACCGCCACTCTGAGGAAGGACCACCCACTCTAAGGAAGGACCTAGTAGTCTGAGGAAGGACCGCCACTCTGAGGAAGGACTGCTCAGTCTGAGGAGGTACCGCGCAGTCTGAAGAAGTACCGCGCACTCTGAGGAAGGACTGCCAGGTTGTCTCTCCGGAAAGTTTCCTGTTGCTCATGCAGAGAATATTCAAGTTTTGTTTCAGCCTTCCAGAATTTCCCTCCTGCCTGGGGGAATCATCCTCCACCCTGTTATTCAGTCTTGAAGGAAGGCACCACCCATCATTGGATGTCAAATCAGAGCTCCCCCAGGCTTAGCGGGTGTGGGCGCGGCAGTGTGTGGGAGTCAGATCTCCATCTGTCTGGTCTCGCCTTGTTCCTAGTCCTTTTCAGGGGTGCTCTTCCAGCTCCCTCCAATCCATCCAGGACTGTCCATCATGAGTGACGCAAAGGCAAAGAGCGGGGCAGGACAGCCTGGCTGACTTCCCCCCCGAGACCAGACACGGTGTGTTGGTGTGTTGGTTGGAGGGGTCCCCAAAGGGACACAGAAGTCCCGGGGCCGGGGGGGAGGGGCCGGGCGGTTCAGAAGAGAAGAGATGGAGCCTGAATGGGCAGAAGCAGCAGCTGTGCTGTTAGGAGCTGGAGTGAATCCTGTGAGCCCAGACCCCTGGGATGAGATCCACAGACGTGGCCCAGTCCTTTACTCTTTTGGTGCCTCAGTTTCCCCATCTGTACCATGGGGTAACAACAGAGCATGCCTCTTTGGTTGGTTATGATGATAAACTGGACTTTAAAAAGGTCTGGCCCAGCACACTCACTCTGTGTTTGCTGTTATCAGAATCCCGTCCTCAGACCTTGGCCTGACACCACCTCTCACTCCCTCTCATGCCTCCCAGTCGCTTGAAGGTCTGTAGCTTCTCCTAAGGAAAGAGACCACTCCTACTCCTGCTGCCCTCCTCCCCCAACCTTGCCTAGTTCACAAGACAGGAGGAAAGAGAGAAAGGAAAAAAAGTAAGATAAATAGACAACCTTGGCACCACCACCCGGCCCTAGGAGTTAAAAAAAAACAAGTAACAATAATAACATCAACCCCTGGTCTAAACTACTTGTGTTATCTGTAAATCCCAGACCCTGTATGAAAAAAGTATTGTAAAACTTTTTGTTCTGTTAGCTGATGCACGTAGCCCCCAGTCACGTTTCCCAGGCTTGCTCAATTTATCATGACCCTTTCCTGTGGACTCCTTAAAGTTGTAAGCCTTTAAAAAGGCCAAGAATTTCTTTTCTGGGGAGCTCAGCTCTTAAGATACGAGTCTGCCGACACTCCCGGCCGAATAAAGAACCTCTTCCTTCTTTAATCCGGTGTCTGAGGAGTTTTGTCTGCGGCTCGTCCTGCTACACTCCCAGCCCATCTTCTCCCCCGCACAATGGGCATGGTAACATCCTTAACACGCACCTCTCAGTGTGAAACCAACCCGCTGAGGTTACACACCAAGTTCCTGTAAGTGTTCTGCATTCGTTACTTTATTTTCCTTTTGAGATGAAGTCTCGCTGTGTTGCCCAGGCTGGAGTAGGGCAGTGGTGCGATCTCAGCTCACTGCAACCTCCGCCTTCCAGGTTCAAGTGATCCTCCCACCTCACCCTCCCAAGTAGCTGGGATTCCAGGTGTCCACCATCATGTCTGGCTAATTTTTGTATTTTTAGTAGAGTCAGGGTTTCACCGTGTTGGCCAGGCTGGTCTTGAACTCCTGAGCTCAAGCGATCCGCCCACCTTACCCTTCCAAAGTGCTAGGATTACAGTGTGAGCCACTGCACCCAGCCTTTTCAAAAACAGGCCCTTTCCAGGAAGGGCATTACTACCAGTCCTGTTTTAGGAGGTAGGTGCTGAGGCCTGTGGTCACTTGCCCTTCCTGGACAGCCTGGCACCTAAACCCTTCCCTGCACTGAGTCTGGAAGGCAGACCTAGGCTCCAGTGATGTGTCCTGGACTGTCCAGGTGACTTGTGTTCCCAGATGCCCTTGCAGCCCAGCTTGGGCTGTACATGCCCCAGCGCTTGACTCTGAGCCAGAAGCTGAAGCAGAGCACAAGGCAGTGATCGTGGGGGGGCTCGGACACAAGGCAGTGACCATGGAGGGTTTGACACAGAACCCCTGCCAGGCTCAGGCACTGGGCACGCAGAAACCAAAAGGACCAGGGTGAAGCCAGCCCCAAGACTGAGTGGCAGGGGAGTGGTCAGACCAGCGCTCTCATCCTCCTTTCCAAAGTCTGACAACTGCCTTTCCTCCACCTGCAGAGGCTGGAGATTTCCTCCCTGGAGAGAAGGAACTGGGGTTGCTCGCTGAGCTGACAAGAGGAGGCACCCTGGAAAGATGGAGCTGGCCAAAGCCTGTCCTCCCTATGGAACATCCTCCTTGGTCAACGGCTCCAACTAAAGATGAGAGGATTCCTCAGGTGGCAGAACAGGCCACCCGAGACCTACCGACACTGACACCCAGGACCCCAGCGAAACAGTGGCCTTAGCAAGGGAGGTAGGTGCCATTATCATCACTCACGGATGTGGAACTCATGCTCAGAGGGTATGACCAACAGGTAGGTCCCCAGCCAGGAAGCTGAAGGGCTCAGACGCGAACCCAACTCAGTGTGGTGTTCGGCAGGTCCCTTCCAGGAGCGTCATCCCTGCCTCCATAGGATGGAGGTGGAGACAGGCCTCCTGAGGACACATTTCCTGCACTGTTTCCCACGGCTGTGCCCAGACTCCCAGAGCTTCTCTCATGCCGAGAGAGTCTGCGGTGGGAACCAAGACAGCAGACCCCAGGAAGCTGCTCCAGACAGAGTCCAGACAGAGCACGGACTCCGGGTCTACACACAGTGACTTTATTACTCTCTGGGTGCTGGTGAACTGCCATCCCCAACCAGCTTCATGGGAGCAGGCATCTCTGTCCATCCCATGCCTTTGGGTCACGGGGGCGGCGAGATCAAGGAGCCCACAGCGACGCCCTGGGTTCAACTTGTCAGAGCCATCAGCCGCTGCCTCCCGCTGCGCCCCCAATCTGTCCTGTGGGAAGAGAATTCCTAGGGACAAGACCCAGACTCCTTCCCTTCAGCCTCCGCTTCATCAAGGGGGCCTGGGCTGTGGCTGCTCCTGAGCTCTTCCTCGCCTGCCCCTCAGGGGTCCCAGGTCCTCACCTCTGCTTTTCAGGCAGGAAAAGGGCGGGGAGAGAGGAATGGAGGAGGGTGAGGGAGGCTGGGCCGAAGGAGAGAGAAGGTGGGGGAAGGCGGAGACATTAGGAAGAGGCCCCTTCACACAGCGAGAGAGGCCGAGAAATCAGGGAGAAGAGGGGCTGAGGTGAGACCTGAGCAGGAAAGTGAAATCTGGGGGGAAAGGAGTTGGAAAGGAATAGAGAGGAAGGCGTTGGGAAGTTCAGACAAGGGAGGCGGCGGTGGAGGAGGGT
>NW_012105697.1:2362361-2363496 GCF_000951045.1 Mandrillus leucophaeus | reverse complement strand
ATGTACAGATGACGGATGAGTGGATGAAGAATGCGTGGGTGGATGAATGTCCAGAGGATGGATGGGTGGGTGCGTGGGTGGGTAAGTAGATGGATGGATGGGTGATGGATGGGTAGATGATGAATGTGTGGGTGGATGAACGTCCAGATGATGGATCGGTGGGTGCATGGGTAGATGAGTAGATGGATGGATGGGTGGGTGATGGATAGATGGGTGATGATGGATGGATGACAGAAGGATGGTGGGATTGGTGTGAGGGGGAACAGGTGAAGGATGGATGGATGCCTGGTTGAATGACAGAGGGATGGATGGGTGAATGGGTGGGTATATGATAAAGAAATGGATAGGTGGAGGGTGGATGATGGCTAGATGGGTGCATGATGGATGGATGGGTGGACCTCCAACCCCAAGGCCCACTGCACCCACAATGCCCGCCCCTTGGGTCCGAACCCTGGGGCTCCTCAAGGGCTGGGGTCCAGGTCTGCCCTTATCCTGGTGCCAGGATCGTTCACTGAACACCCCCATCCCTGGTGCTGGGGGCTGGCAGGGAGAACCAGGGAGGCCAGTGGCTCACCTAAGGGAACCATCCCGCTGTCCTCCTTTCCAGCTGTGGCCCCAGGGCCCTGCGTCACGTCCTGAGGCGCCCTTGTCGCTGACGACCCATCAGGGGAGGTTGCTGGCCCCTGAAATAAGAGCACACATTTTGAACTCAGACACCAGAGTGACGGCCTCTATTTCTCCCTCTCCCTACCACCGTCAACCAACTGTGGAATCCCATCCCTGCTGGGGGGAAGCCACGGTCATGCTGGGGGACACTGAAGCTGCCCCATGGCCCACAGGTGAGGAACCAAGGCCTCCTGCCAACCCCCTGGCAGGGAGCCAACCTTCAAATGACAGCCCGGCCAACACTGCACTGTGACCTCACAGGAGACCCTGGGCCAGGTCCGCGTGTCCAAGCCACTCGCAGACTCCTGACCCAGAGAGGCTTTCTGAGCTGACAGATGTTACTGTTTTACACCCAAGTTTGGGGTGACTTGTCAGGAAGCAAGAAGTAACTAATATACCTGTCTCAGACCAGCTTCTTCCTGCCCTTTGGATAAAGTGCTAGCTCCTTAGCAAAATGCAGAATACATAA
>NW_012105697.1:2356130-2358556 GCF_000951045.1 Mandrillus leucophaeus | reverse complement strand
GAACACACTGCCTGATGGCAGAGTCTGCTCACCTGGGGCACTGGACCACCTGGGTGGGCTGAGCCAACAGTGTGACTCAGGGTTGGGGATCTGGGCCACGTGCATCAGCTCTGCCTCTGGCGGGGCTGGAGGCGAAGGTCAGCATATCCACACACGCAACCCCAATCGACACCCAGGGCGCCGGGCTTGGGGGAGTGTCCCTGGCCAGCAGCTCCCCTGCATGCTGTCACACGTTGTTGCCGAGAGGAGTTAGCGCTGTCCACACTCCACAGCGGGAGGACAGCTGGAAGCTCCGAGCACAGAGCCTTCCTCCACCCGTTCCACGCATCTCTTTCCTTGGCTGGTTGTCATCTGTGTCCTTTCTCTGTAATAAGCTGTGACCCTGTGTGTGACTGACGGAGCCAATATGGCACGGCTAGGAACACACTGCCTGATGGAGCCCTCCTTACATCCATCCCTGGAGGGCTCAGGAATCCAGATTCCAAAATTGCAGCTGAGGAAGCCAAGGTTCTGAGAGTCCCAGACACGCGTCCAAGGTCACCCAGCTTGGAAGAGGTGGAGGCAGGACTCATATCCAGCTTTGAAGTCTGTGTGCTTTAACTGAGAGACTTCCTAAGGATGGAGCATCCTCGTGTATCTGGGCTAAGCTCCACCTGCCCCAGCACATCAGCCTGTCCACCCACTGCAGGATCAAGCTGCCCATGTTCTGTTGAGGATCCCATGAGACTGGCTGCAACCTTCTTTTCCTGTGCTGTCCTTGTCCTGTTAGGTGGTTGGGGGTGGGGTGGGGGTGGGGGTGGCAGCCTTGCCAATGAGCTGGGGAACACCTTCCCTGTGTTCTGGAAGTTTGTGTGAAAGATGAGAAGATGAAGCTGACATGGTGGTTCACGCCTGTAATCCCAGCATTTGGGAGGCCAAGGTAGGCGGATCATAAGGGCAGGAGTTCAAGACCAGCCTGGCCAACATGGTGAAACCCCGTCTCTCCTAAAAATACAAAAAAAATTAGCCGGGCGTGGTGACACACGCCTGTAATCCCAGCTACGCAGGATGCTGAAGCAGGAGAAGTGCTTGAGCCTGGGAGGTGGAGGTTGCAGTGAGCCGAGACCACGCCACTGCACTCTGGCCTGGGTGACAAGAGTGAGGCTCCACCCCCAAAAAAAGAACAGATGAGAATGATCAGTTCCTTGGGGGCCTGGCAGAACTTACACATAAAGTGCTGGAACTCAGTGCCTTCTATACGCGAAGGTCTTTCATCACCTTTTGATCTCCCCCTCTCTGGTTTCCAGACTCTCACATCTGCTACTACGTCATGAGCATATATGTTGGTGATTTATGTTTTCCTAGAAAACTGTCCATTTCATCTAGGACTTCGAATGCATTGTGCACGTTGAACACGGTGTTCTCAAGAGCTGTCAAATCCGCTCCATCCCCGGCTTTGCTTCCACCATCAGTGTTTGTGCTGTTTCTTGTTTTCCCCCTAGTCAACTTGCTGAAGGTTTGTGCTATTCTGCCATTCTTTTCAAATATTGAGTTTGCGGTTTGATTATCAACCTGTCCTCTGCAAATCTGCTAAGTTTGGCTTTAACATTGAACAGCTACCCTGTGCTATTTTCCTGTGCTCCTGGCTGCCTCTGGAGCCCCACGGCCTCCCCTACAACTCTGACCTGAGACGCAGGCTGACTGGGGCATTTCCTGTCAAGCTAACCGGGTACTGGCTGCAGCTGCCTCTCCCCGCCTCCCAGGCCTACCCCACTGGCTTTTCTCTGCATTTCCCTGCTTGGCAGACGCCCTGCCCCCATCCGTCTCAAACTATCCCCTTTCCCTATTGTGTGCCTGAGGCCAGGTGCTGAGTGACTACAGCCAGCTCATTCCATCTTTCTGGGCAGATCAGATTCTCTCTCCACAGAAGTGAGGAAGGCGACCATATCCTGGTCTTTCTGTCAAACCCTGTATTTCAAAGCAGGAGAAGAGGAGGCTGGGAAAGGTTAGCCATTCCCTCCAGAGCAGGAGAAGAGGAGGCTGGGAAGCGGTAGCCACTCCCTCAACGAGTATTTTTGTAGCACCTACTATGTGCCCAGCACCATCCTGAGCTCCAGGGACACATCGCTGAACAAGACAAGGCCCCAATCCACATGACGCTACATGAGACTACACTCCAGCTGGGGCTGGACATACCATAAAAAAATCATAAGCGAACTCCACAAGCCAACGTAGCCAGGAGGGGGTTTCTCTAAGTCCCCTAGACTCTGAGGAGATGGAACAGTCCTTAGAACTATGGAGCCCGTGATTCCCAAATGGCCCCTGTTCTCCCCCGAATGGAAGAGTCTGCCCCCTCCTGGATGATGGGCTCGCTCTCTTTTTTTTTTTTCTTTTTTTTTTTTTTTGAGACGGAGTCTCTCTCTGTCGCCCAGGCTGGAGTGCAGTGG
>NW_012105697.1:2351185-2354105 GCF_000951045.1 Mandrillus leucophaeus | reverse complement strand
CCTCCCAACCTGGCTATGGCACCGTGATGGGCTCGGGGCCCCATCGGAGAGTCAGAACAGCACAGTCTCACCCAGGCCCAGAGCACCACCCTGGACCACCCTCCAGCTCCTTGGCCCTTGGCGGGGCTCCCATGACCCTTGTGTGTTGTCGGCCACAGGCAGAGGCCAGGCAGGGGTGCTGTCCTGGCCTCAGCTCAAGGGCACCGGGGTCGACACACCTGAGAGTGGAGCCCGGGAAGCCGTGCCAGCCGGGGGTTCTCCCAGAGATCTTGGGCACAGAAAAGCCTGAGATCTACCCATTCCTCTGGGAACTTCCTGGTTTGAGGTCCCAGAGACAAGGGATGCTGGCCAAGCATCATCCACAGGAAGAGACATCCAGGGCACACCCACGCGGGGACAGGTGCCCCTTGCAGGGCCAGGCACACAGAAGGGGGGGAGCACGGAGCAGCCCCAGGCTCCTAGTCCTCCCTGTGATTTTGTGATATGTATACATTGGGTTCTGTCTATGGCTCCTGGCTCATGACTCCCACAGCCCTTGTTTACAGTCTTGTCCTAACGCTGGGAAGTTTTAGGCCTCTGAAAGTCTCTCCCTGACCTTCTGCCCCACTTTCACCTGCTCTTCTTTCTTCGCAAGGCGGGCCTTAAAAACTAAACATATACTTCAATCTTCCCCCACCTCTGGCCATAAAAAAATTTTCTGACCTAATTTATCTGATTGTGGCCATAACACCCCTCTTCAGAAGGGGTCCTGCCCCTACCCTGGAGGAAAGAAGGCTGAACAGGGAGGCCAAGAAGGGTCTGAACACACAGGCCTTGTGAGGTTTCCCTGCTCGGTCTACTCGGATTAGATCACACGCGTTTTATCTAATCGCATTTCTACATGGCTGTCCATGCTTCAATTATACCTCTAATCAAGTCTCCATAAAAGGCCCAAAGGACAGGGTTCAGGGAGCTTCCAGACAGCTGAACACGCGGACAGCAAAGTAAACCAGACCTCACCCTCATGCCGGGAGGAGGGTGCACCCCAAGTCCACAGGGACAGAGGCTCCTGCGCTCGGAACCCTTCCAGACCTCACGTACGTGGCTCTCCATCTGGCTGTTCGCCGGTATCTGTTTAAATCTCCTTGGTGATAAATCGGTAAACACGTCTCCCTGGTTCTGTGGGCACGCTAGCACATTAACCGAACCGGAGGAGCGGCTGCGGGAGCCCGACTTTCAGCCCGTCAGTTGGAAGCACGGATGAAATAACCTGGGGCTTGCGACTGGCATCAGAAATGGGGGGCCAGTCTTGGGGCGTGAGCCCTCAACCTGTGGGAGCTGGCGCTGTCTCCAGGGAGACCGTGTTGGAAATGCGTTAGAGGACACCCAGCTTGCGTCTGCTGCAGAGCTGATTGCTTGTACGGTATGTGAGGGGACGCCCCCTCCAACATGTGGTCACAGACGTCTTCTGTGGTCACTGATGCTGAGACTAGAAAAAGATACTTCGAGTGTGTTTTTTCCACAGATCCCCCTGCCCCTGAACCAGCTCCGTTACCTCGGACAAGCTGTTTCCCTTCCCTGAGATGACTCCAGGACCCGGGACGGACCCTGCGGGGCTGCGTGGAGACTGGACGAGACGCCGCTGCTGTGCAGTGAGGATCAGCCCTGTCCAGAGAGGTCTGGCCTCTGCCCTCGGCTCCAGGGAGGGTCATGTCTACGCCCCCCGAACACACTGCCTGATGGCAGAGTCTGCTCACCTGGGGCACTGGACCACCTGGGTGGGCTGAGCCAACAGTGTGACTCAGGGTTGGGGATCTGGGCCACGTGCATCAGCTCTGCCTCTGGCGGGGCTGGAGGCGAAGGTCAGCATATCCACACACGCAACCCCAATCGACACCCAGGGCGCCGGGCTTGGGGGAGTGTCCCTGGCCAGCAGCTCCCCTGCATGCTGTCACACGTTGTTGCCGAGAGGAGTTAGCGCTGTCCACACTCCACAGCGGGAGGACAGCTGGAAGCTCCGAGCACAGAGCCTTCCTCCACCCGTTCCACGCATCTCTTTCCTTGGCTGGTTGTCATCTGTGTCCTTTCTCTGCAATAAGCTGTGACCCTGTGTGTGACTGACGGAGCCAATATGGCACGGCTAGGAACACACTGCCTGATGGAGCCCTCCTTACATCCATCCCTGGAGGGCTCAGGAATCCAGATTCCAAAATTGCAGCTGAGGAAGCCAAGGTTCTGAGAGTCCCAGACACGCGTCCAAGGTCACCCAGCTTGGAAGAGGTGGAGGCAGGACTCATATCCAGCTTTGAAGTCTGTGTGCTTTAACTGAGAGACTTCCTAAGGATGGAGCATCCTCGTGTATCTGGGCTAAGCTCCACCTGCCCCAGCACATCAGCCTGTCCACCCACTGCAGGATCAAGCTGCCCATGTTCTGTTGAGGATCCCATGAGACTGGCTGCAACCTTCTTTTCCTGTGCTGTCCTTGTCCTGTTAGGTGGTTGGGGGTGGGGTGGGGGTGGGGGTGGCAGCCTTGCCAATGAGCTGGGGAACACCTTCCCTGTGTTCTGGAAGTTTGTGTGAAAGATGAGAAGATGAAGCTGACATGGTGGTTCACGCCTGTAATCCCAGCACTTTGGGAGGCCGAGGTAGGCGGATCATAAGGGCAGGAGTTCAAGACCAGCCTGGCCAACATGGTGAAACCCCGTCTCTCCTAAAAATACAAAAAAAATTAGCCGGGCGTGGTGACACACGCCTGTAATCCCAGCTACGCAGGATGCTGAAGCAGGAGAAGTGCTTGAGCCTGGGAGGTGGAGGTTGCAGTGAGCCGAGACCACGCCACTGCACTCTGGCCTGGGTGACAAGAGTGAGGCTCCACCCCCAAAAAAAGAACAGATGAGAATGATCAGTTCCTTGGGGGCCTGGCAGAACTTACACATAAAGT
>NW_012105697.1:2342389-2345995 GCF_000951045.1 Mandrillus leucophaeus | reverse complement strand
TGGTCTCGATCTCCTGACCTCGTGATCTGCCCGTCTCGGCCTCCCAAAGTGCTGGGATTACAGGCTTGAGCCACCGCGCCCGGCCGATGGGCTCTCTCTCATTGGTGGTTCCCAACCCCGGTGGCTCACACAGGTCATGAGGCACTTTTTAAAAAAATGTGAAAGTCTAAGAGTTGGCAAAGGATGCATTCAGAATAACGTGAACGAATCTCAAGGGCAAGAAAACCACCCAGTCTGAAAATGGCCGGAAGACTTTGCTGCAGACCAAATGTTTGTATGCCTCGCAAATTCTTATGTTGAAATCCTAACCCTGAAGATAATGAGATTACATGGGGTCTTTGGGAGGCGATTAGGTCATGAAGGGGGAGCCCTCATGAATAGGATTAGTGCCCTTCTAAGAAAGACCCCAAAGAAATCCCCTCACCCGTTCTGCCATGTGAGGACACAGCAGGAAGGCACTATCTGTGAACCAGCAAGAGGCCCGCACCAAACACTGAGTCGGCCTGGATCTCAAACTCTGCAGCCTGCAGAACTGTGAGAAATACATTCCCTTAGTTTTCAGCCAGCAGCCTAGGGTACCCGGTTTCAGCAGCCCAAACAGACTAAGACGTCACATGACCCAGCAACCGCACTCCTGGGCTTACCCTAGATAAATGAAAATGTGTGTTCACACAGAAACGTATTCAGAGATGTAAACCAGTTCTATTAAAACAAACAAACAAACTGGAATCAACCCAAATGTCCTTCAACAGGAGAATGGAGACATTCAGTTAAAAAATTACTGAATCTGAGGCCCCACTCACCTCACAACCACAACTTCAAATCTGAAAGTAAAATCCTGGCAACAGTATATTTTTTTGAGACAGAGTCTCACTCTGTCTCCTAGACTGGAGTGCAGTGGTGCAACCTTGGCTCACTGCAATCTCCAGCTCCTGGGTTCGAGCGATTCTCCGGCCTCAGCCTCGTGAGTATCTGGGATTACAGGCATGTGCCACCACGCCCAGATAATTTTCATATTTTTAGTAGAGACGCAGTTTCGCCATGTTGGCCACACTAGTCTTGAACTCCTGACCTCAGGTGATCCGCCCACCTTGGCCTCCCAAAGTGCTGGGATGACAGGCATGAGCCACTGTGGCCGGCCGACAGTATTTTTTAAAAGCTACCAGGTGAGTTCTACCACATTCTACCAGCACAGGAGCCTCTCCTCGGCTGTCCTCTCTTTCTCATCGTGCAACGCCTCGGTGAAAACTCTTGAGGACAGGCGGGGACCCACAGACCAGATGCCGAGAAACCCCAATCCACAGCAGCGCCCCCAGATGTCAGCTGTCTCTACACCACCGTCAGCTGCAATGGCTATTGCCTGGGCTCTTATTGCTCTTCTTTACTTTTACCTAAAACTAAAATAACACTGACTTAAGACCACGTTGTATCATTGCCGGAAATGGAAAGCCAGTATCCTGTGCCAGAGAGAGAGGTCATGGGCAATTCACTCACTCACAGCAGTGTTATTCCAGTCCACGTGGACACTGATAGAAGAAGGCTCTGAGCCTGAGATCTGCTCTCATTAAAACGAGAGTAACAAATACAAGAGAGATGCTAAAGACATCCCAGGGCCACAGTGAGAGGTTTGCCTCGGAGCAAGCGGAGAGCGCGCAGGAGAGTGCTGATGGCCCTGGAGCCCAGCGATTGCTGAACTTTTAGATTCACTGAACCAATAGAACTCTCACTGCATCCCTGAGTGGAAGATTTTTTTTTTATTTTGCAAGATACATACATTAAAAGCAACAATAACCACCACCTACTTTTACCATCTTTTCCTAAAAGAACATTTTAATGCCAACGAAACAGATGGCATGAGCACAGAGTAATAACAGTGGCTGAAATCTACCTAGACAGCACCCATGTGCCACGTCCTGTTCTGAGGAGTCATGGAAACTGGACAGGGCGCAACCCCGAGGCTAACGGATTCCATGTTAGTTCTATTCCACTCCCACTTCACCTTGCATTTACCTCACCTCTATGGCAGACAGAAGAATGGCCCCAAAGACGTACATGGTCTGATCCCCAGAACCTGTCACCCAATGTCTCAGGGCAACAGGGACTCTGCAGACGGGAGGGAGTTAAGCACTGACATGGGGAAACTCTCCTGAACTATCCTGATGGGCCCACTGTCATCACAGGCATCTTAAGACATGACCACAGTACACCATGGAATACTATGCAGCCATGAAAAGGAATGAGTTCATGTCCTTTGCAGGGACATGGATGAACTAGAAGCCGTCATCCTCAGCAAACTAACACAGGAACAGAAAACCAAACACCGCATGCTCTCATTCAGAAGTGGGAGCTGAACAATGAGAACACATGGCCACAGGGAGGGGAACATCACACACCGGGGCCTGTTGGGGGATGGGGGAAGGGGAGAGACAGTATTAAGACAAACACCTAAGGCATGTGGGGCTTAAAACCTAGATGACTGGTTGGTACCTGCAGCAAACCTTCATGGCACATGTAACAAACCTGCATGTTCAGCACATGTATCCCAGAACTTAAAGTAAAATAAATAAATAAATAAATAAAAGAAGTGACCATGGGACCTAAGGGGGTCAAGGTCAGAGGAGTGATGGGGGATGGAAGCAGAGGTCGGAGTGCAGCACTCTGAGGATGGAGGGCCATGAGCCAAGGAATGCGGGCAGCCTCCAGGTGCTGGAAAAGGCCCAAAACGGATTCTCTCCTAGAGCCTTGAGAAGAGACGTGGCTCTGCAGACAACACCTTAATTTTGCAGCCTTGAGAAGGGACGTGGTTCTGCAGACACCTCGATTTTGGGCCATGAGACCAAACCATTTTGGGCTTCTGACCTCCAGAACCGTAACAGACTTGTGTGATTTGTAAGCTGCTGGGTCTGCGATTTGTTACAACCTACTTTCGGGAACAATGACCCAGAAGGAGGGTGAGGATAGAGAAGCCAGAGCCGGCACAGAGGTGCCAGGAGGTGGGAGCAGAGGAGGGGTGAGCTGTATCCCAGACAATAAGAGGGGGGAGTGTTTGGGGGCTGGTCAGGCTGCTTGAGAAGGGAGATGGACGAGGCCACTGGCAGCCCTGACAGGAGCTGCTCCCTCTGGAAGAAAGGAAGGACGCCCGGCTGCCGTGGACTGAAGGCTTTGCTTGCTTTGCCTCGCTGAGATGCCACCTCTCTGCTGCTACATCCCAGGACCCAGCAGGCACTCAGCACACACGAGGAACACCCGGCTGCTCTGACTCTTCACCCTCCCGCCACTGGGGACCCAGGCCTCGCGCAAACACCCCCTCACTCAGGGCCGTTGCACTGGCTGCTCCCGCAGCCTGGACCACTCCTCTCAGAGGCCTCTGCGTGGCTGCCTGCCGCTCATCACCAAGGCCCCACACAGCAGCCACCAGCCAAGGGAGAGTGCCACTACTGAAAGGACGGTATTTTGAATACATTGGGGTCCATGAAGTAAATTCACCTTTTTTAAATGTGGTGACTAGAACACTTAAGATGGCGTCTGCGGCTCACATAACACATCCCCCCCGGGACAGGACTCTAAGCCAGGCTGGCAGCTTCCCCAACGGGGCCAGGCAGTCAA
>NW_012105697.1:2335425-2341039 GCF_000951045.1 Mandrillus leucophaeus | reverse complement strand
ACCTCCATGGGGCCTCCCGGACCGCAGCGCCTGCAGGGAACAGGCCAGTGAGACCCCCGCCCGCCGAGACCCCTGCCCACGGTGCCCAGACTCACACTGGGACCCACGCTCCTTTTTTTCACTTTTTATTATTTTGAAACGGAGTTTCGCTCTTTCCCCCAGGCTGAAGTGCAGTGGCGGATCTCGGCTCACTGCAACCTCGGCTCCAGGGTTCAGGCAATTTTCCTGCCTCAGCCTCCCAAGTAGCTGGAATTACAGGCACCCGCCACCACGCCTGGCTAATTTTTGTATTTTTAGTAGAGATGGGGTTTCGCCATGTTGGCCAGGCTGATCTCGAACTCCTGACCTCAGGTGATCCGCCCACCTCGGCCTCCCAAAGTGCTGGGATTACAGGCGTGAGCCATGGCACCCAGCCTGGGATCCGCGCTTCTGAGCCGTCCACGTACCCAGGATAGGCCGGGCCTCTGTGCCTCGGTTTCCCCTGCAAGATAAAGCACTCACCTGCCCCGCCTGGCCCAGGGGCAAAGAGGTCTCTGTGAGGGGCGGCGCTCACTCAGGTGGTGCGGAAAGGGCGTGCAGTCCTGGGATCCCAGGGAGCCAAGTCAAGGCTGGGCCCCTCCGTGGGCCCCGGGCCTCTGTGCCTCAGTCCTGCAGCTCCTCCCACAGCCTGTCCTGAGGATTCAACCAGAAAACACAGGAAGAGCTTGCAGCAGGCCTGGCAGTAGCGGGTCACCATCAGCACCACCCTCACTGGACTTGTGGGACAGTGCACCCCATACCCTGGTAGCAGACGCTTTGCAGCCTACTCAGAAGCCACCCCAGCTAACTGCTGTGGCCGGAATTTGTCCGCCAAAATTCTTTTCTCCCGTAATACTCCAGAGGTGTTCTGGGGCGGGCTGGCGCCTGAGCCCCATGGGGTCGTCAGGGTCCCTTGGAAGCTCTCACCCCAGTGTGACCGTATTTGGAGATGGAGCTTTTAGCTGGTGATGAAGGTTAACTGAGGTCACAAGGGCTGGGCCTAATAGGACTGTGGCCTTGTAAGAGGAAGGAACACTGGGACTCTGTCCATCTCTGCCAACAGGAGCACACAGCAAGGAGGCCGCCTGCAGCCTGGCAGAGGCCCTCACCAGGAACTGACCATGATGGCATTCTGAGCTTCCCGCCCCCAGAACTGAGAAATAAGCTCGTGTTTAAGCAGTTCAGTCCATGGAGCTCCTCTATGACAGCCTGTCCCAGTCCCTTCTGCTGCGAATTTGCGATCTGGGTGTCAGTACTGACGGGTTCTGGTGAGCATCTCTTCCAGGCTGCGGACGGCCTCCTTTGGTGTCCTCCCGTGGCGGAGAACAGAGAAAGGCAGTGAGCTCTCCTGTTTCTATTTTTTTTTTTAATTTTTGTTTTGAGATGGAGTCTCACTCTGTTGCCCAGGCTGGAGTACAGTGGTGCGATCTTGGCTCACTGCAACCTCCGCCTCCCGGGGTCAAGTGATTCTCCTGCCTCAGCCCCCCGAGTAGCTGGGATTATAGATGCACGTTACCACGCCCGGATAATTTTTGTATTTTTAGTAGAAACGGGGTTTCGCCAGGTTGGCCAGGCTGGTCTCAAACTCCTGACCTCAAGTGATCCACCTGCCTTGGCCTCCAAAAGTGCTGGGATTACAGGCATGAGCCACCACGCCCGGCCGTGACTGCCATTTTTAAATGCATTAATAAATACTTTAAAATTTTCTATTTCAGTTTCTACTGTGATACGTAACAATAGATATGACTCCCATCAATAAAAGCATGTTAGGGTCTTCAGTAATTTTGAAGGTAGAAAGGAATCCTGACTTCAAAACATTTGAGAAACAGTGGTCTCCGAGCTGGTGGGCGAAATCTGGCCTGCAGCCTGTTTCACTTAAGTCTCAGTGGCACACATCCGTGCCCACTTGCTCATGCACTGTCCACGGCCACCTTGGAGCTACTGAGTGGCTGTGACAGGGCCTGGGGAGCCTGCAAGGCTGTCCACAGAGCCCAAGATAGTTATTCGCTGGCTCTTTACAGGAAAAGATTGCGGGCCCCTGACCTCAAGGACACTGGAAGATCAGGACAGAAGGGACCTTGATGACCCCATAGGGCTCAGGCGCCAGCCCGCCCCAGAACACCTCTGGAGTATTACGGGAGAAAAGAATCAGTTCTATGCTATCTGGGGCCCTGTACTTGGGGTCTCTTCATTACGGCACCTTGACCTGTATCATGAGGAACTACAGCAAAGTCCCCTTGACCACAAGGAAGCGGGTGGGCACGTCATCTGCTTCTAGCCAGGGGGGTCTGAGAGGAAGTCTGGGTTCAGACCATTTTCCTCCTGATACAACCAAAGCCTGGGCTCCTGACCGCCATGTCACTAACCACAAACGTCATGTCATTGCTGGGACGCCTGCCACAAGACCCCAGTGTCTGCCTGCTCTCGCCACCTAGAGTCAAATCACTCCACAGTGATCACAAAAACTTTTTCACTGTAAATCCCTGTCACTTCCTTGCTCAACACCCTCCAACTGCTTCCTGTGATGCTCAAAACCCAAATCCCTTACTATGGCCATGAGACCATGCAGCCCGGCCCTACTTTCTCATCTCTGCCCGCTCCCGGATTCTCTGTCCTCCAGTCACAATGGCTCCCCTTTTCTTTTCTTTTTTTTTTTTTTTTAAGACAGGGTCTCTCTTGGCCTGGCACGGTGGCTCAAGCCTGTAATCCCAGCACTTTGGGAGGCCGAGACGGGCGGATCACGAGGTCAGGAGATCGAGACCATCCTGTCTAACCCGGTGAAACCCCGTCTCTACTAAAAAAAAAATACAAAAAACTAGCCGGGCGCGATGGCGGGCACCTGTAGTCCCAGCTACTCGGGAGGCTGAGGCAGGAGAATGGCGTAAACCCGGGAGGCGGAGCTTGCAGTGAGCTGAGATCCGGCCACTGCACTCCAGCCTGGGCGACAGAGCCAGACTCCGTCTCAAAAAAAAAAAAAAAAAAAAAGACAGGGTCTCTCTCTGTCGCCCAGGCTGGAGTGTGGTGATGTGACTTCTCAGCTTATTGCAGCCCCGACCTCCCAGGCTCAAGCCATCCTCCTGGCTCAGCCTCCCGAGTAGCTGGGACCACAGGCAGGCACCAACACACCCAGCTAATTTTTATATTTTTTGTAGAGACAGGGTCTCACTATATTGCCCAGGCTGGTCTCAAACTCCTGGATTCAAGTGATCCTCTCAAAGTGCTGGGATTACAGGAGTGAGCCACTGTGCCCGGTCTGGCTCACTTTCTATCTTCTCAGACTGAAGGCCAGTGCCCACCACAGGGCCTCTGCACCTGCTGCTGCCTCCCCCTGGCACTCTTTTCCCCCTTATCTTTGCTTACCTGACTCCTTCTCATGACGGAGGCCTCAATGCAATTATTCCCTCCTTGGAGAGCCTCCCCAGATCACCCCCCTCCAATGCTACACCCACATGCCCTTCCCCCAATTGCTAACATGTCACCCTTATTAGTTTTCTTTTAGCATTTAACAAGATCTAGTGTTACGATACCTGTGTGCTAACTTTCTTCACTACAATTCAAGCTCCATGCGGGCAAGAGACTACACATTTCAACCCCAGCATTCTGGCTAGCACTCAAATAAACTTTACAGGCTGATCAATCCCATGAGGTTGGTGTTACTACCCCCAAGTTGCAGATGGAGCAAGGGGAGATGTCTTATCCAGAGTCACTCAGCTAACATGTGGCAGAGCCTGGACTCACACATCCACATCTGTCTGGCTCCACATACAGGCCACAGCATCACCTCCCACCCCATCCATCCATCAGTTTAAGGACTGATGAACCCGGGAGCAGGCAGAAAGGCTTATTGGAAGACCCAGGCCAGATGCAAGTCTCAAAAGCCACACAGAGGCCTGCTTTGCTGTAAGAAAGATCCCTCTGGGACTAAGGAGGAATTTCTGCCAGAGAGCAAGGCCACAGGCCATCAGGCTGACCCTATTTGCAGTCTCAGAGGTGATCACAGGTCACTACGCCCTGGGCTGTCCAGAAAGTGAGCTCTTTGGGGCAGTGACCAAGTCCAACTCTTCTCTGGGTTCCTGGGGCCACCCAGCAGAGGGCCTGCACCCAAAAAAGCACATGCTGTTAAGGGCATCCCACCATGTAAATCCACCCTACCGTCCAATAAGCGCCCTGTGCTATGTGCATTCAACAGCTGTAACCCTGCTGCCTAGCTGTCTGTGTCCACAAAGCACAGTCCAGCCCTGAGCCAGGCACCCTGGATGCCTCAAAGACAGCCACTGAGTGGCCAGTGTCTTATCCTGCCCCACCCAACCTTCCCAACAGACCTGTGAGCTGGGGAGAGGGGTCCCCTTATACCATAGGGAGATGCTCGGAGAGTGAAGGAGCCACAAATGGGACCCAGATGTGACTCCAGAGTCCACACCAGTTCCACCCAGTACCCCGGCGCCAGCACCCACGCATGCTGGGCTAGTATCATGGCTAAGAGGCTGTGGAGCTTGGCTGCCTGGCTTCAACTTCCAGCTCTGCCACTCATCAGCAGTGTGACTGTGGACGTGTGACTTGCCCTCTCTGTGCTTCATTTCTCCACCTGTGACACAGGGCTAACAATAGCTCCCTCCTCTCAAGAGGCTGCTGGGAGCAGGAGTTAGAAGCAGCCTGCAAAGAGTAGGTGCTCGACAAAGACCGGTTTGTCTACTCCAGAGTTTCCCAACCTCGACATTAATGGCACTTGTGTTGTGGGAGGCTATCCTGTGCAACACACAATGTCTACCAGCATCTCTGCCTCTTTTCATGAGATGCCAGCAGCACTTCCAAGGTTGGAAAAACAAATAAAAGTCTCCAGACATTGCCACATGTCCCCTGGGGGACAAAACCACTCCTGGTTGAGAGCCGCTAGCCCACTGGACAAATATTTACCTACAGCACAAAGGCTCTGGGGCAAATTCCAGCTCTGCCTCCTACCAGTTCTGTGTCCTTGGACAGGGTTCAAGGCACCTTTTGTAATACACTGTATCTCCATTTCGCTGACTGTAAAGTGATGGAAAACAAAAATGCTGAGAACCACACCTAGCTAGTAAGTGTCCAGTCAGACTTAGGGTTACTTTGTCGAAGGTTTCCTGCAAGGTGCCCAGGGGACACTGCTGTGAACACGCACACAGATTAAAATACTAAGTATACATTGGAATAGGCATTAAGATGGATATAGACGAGGGTGACTCATCCTGACTGGGGTAGAGGTGGCGGGGGTCAACTTCAGATGACAATAAACAGTTTCTAAGCACTTTACACATATTACCGAAGGTAATAATGCCTTGCAACAAGCTAAAAAGGCAGATGCTCCTCAACGAGCTATCTTCAGGAATCTCACAACTCTGTAACAGTTGCACTTGTAGAAGCAGCGCACAAAAAGAGCCACCTGCACTGTATCTACGTTACGACAATAACCATCGTCCCCGGAAGTCCTTGCCCGCAAACCTTTCCGAAGGGGTCCGGTCCCGGCGCCCCCAGACTCCTTTGTAGGGTCCAGCTTCCCACTCAGCTTTCATCTCACAGCCCACCCCTGCTTGGGTCCCCTTCCCTTCCCCCACCTGTCCCTCCC
>NW_012105697.1:2332131-2334830 GCF_000951045.1 Mandrillus leucophaeus | reverse complement strand
TTCCCGTCCAACCGCTGGTCCCTCCCTCGTCCAACCGCCCCCCTCCGATCCCTCCCTCCTTCCCCCCTAGCTCACCTCACTCTCTCAGGCGATGCCCCCCAAGCCCCGTCACCTCCCCGCACATGCGCACAAAGCTCACTGGGACTCCATGCCCCAGCAGGCTTTGCGCCAAACAACCCCCCCACCTCCGTCCCCCTCCCCCAATCCCATACTCCGAGTCGCTCGTTCCGCCCAACAACTCCCCATGCGGCCCGGGCCTCAAGCCGAACTACAACTCCCAGGAAGCGTCGCGGCAAAGGCCGCTGCCCATTGGCCCTCGCCGTGGGGACCCGCTCACCCTTGTTTGTCACCGCCTGGCGTCTTCCCCAACACTGGAACTACATTTCCCAAGATGCACGAAAGCGTCGTCTGCGGCCTATTGGGCCTTGACGGCGCAAGTGTCGCGGGCTCTCTGAGCGCGTCAGGCTTTGGAATACATTTCCCAGAATGCACGAGGAAGCTTCCCAGTAGTCTGCGCGCGGGCCCTGGGCATGCGCAGACGTGTCGAGAAAAAAAAGAGGGAGGAGTAGGAGGAGCCATGGCGGCGCTGTTGTGGAGATTAGGGGAGGTCGGGCACCGCCGGGCATTTGGGAGGTGGGGCCTCCAGAGCTCTAGAAGCTGGCAAGCGAAGAGGAGGAGGAGACCAGGCTAGAGTTCTGCGCCAATCAGGAGTGCAGGCTACGTCTCCTTGACTACGGATCGCTTTTTTTGTGTGTGTGTCCTCACTCTCCACCCGGGCAGAACTTAAGAGCCGATGTCGGTGCCAGGAATCAGGACGCGAGCGGGCTGCCCTCCTGTTCCGGGGTGGGCGGTGGTTCAGGAGGGGGCCAGCGCGGGGGCCTCGGTTTAGCTCTTCCTGTGTGAACCTGGACAGGACACCGCCCTCTCTTTAGCCTCAGTTTTTCCTGGTGTGAACTGGGGGACAGCGCTACGTGCCGCGCGTCCTCGCTCTGCCCCATTGGACAGACTATTTCCCCGTCCTGAGGCCTCAGTTTCTGCATCTCAGGACTGCGAAGAAGACAGACATCCTAAGAGATCAGCTGACGCCCTTTATCTAGACAGTTCCAGACCTGATTATGGCTCATACAAGCCCTACCTCAGCCCGCGGCGTATTTCCTCCTCTGTACAACAAGGATAAGAGAATCCCCTCCCCTCCCCAACCTCCCCGGCTGATCCGAAGACTCTGCGCCATAAAAAGGAAGACAGTAGCTTACCCATAACAAGCATTCATTACATGGAGGTTGTTCCTCTTACCATATTCATAAATGAACAACTTGCCCCAGGTTTCACATGCGATGAGTGGTTGACTCAGAACCTTGTGACCAGTTTGCCCACGGTGGCCTAACCTGCCCCGGCCCACCTATCTACCCTCTGTCTTCTCCTGTTTAATGAGTTCCAGTCATGCCTCCTTTCTGCTCCTAGAACACCGTGATCTTCTTCCCACTCACATCCGATGGCCTACTTGACATCTCCACTTGGATTTCTTAATAGGCATCTCAAACCTAAGGTGGACAGTAGAGAATTTTTCTCCCCTACATTGTGAAGAAACTTATTCCTTCCCATTACTCTATCATCTTAGATAGCAAGTCCATCATTCACCCAAATGTTCAGGCCAAAAATAGAAAAGCAGCCCTTGATTATTTTTTTGTTTGTTTTGTTTTGTTTTTTGATACGGGGTCTGGCTCTGTCGCCCAGGCTGGAGTGCAGTGATGCGATCACAGCTCACTGCAACCTCCGATTCCCAGTCTCAAGCGATTCTCGTGCCGCATCCTCCTGAGCAGCCAGGACTACCGCCGTGCACCACCATGCCCAGCTAATTTTTGTATTTTTAATAGAGATGGGATTTGCCGTGTTGGCCAGGCTGGTCTCAAACTCCTGGCCTCAAGTGATCTGCCTCCTCGGCCTCCCAAAGTGCTGTGATTGCAAGCGTGAACCACCATGCCCAGCCAATTCCTCTTTTTCATCACCTGCCGCATGCAATCTGTCATCAGGTCCTATTGGTTCTGTCTTCAGAATAGAGTCAGAAGCTGTCCACAGCTCTCCTGTCTACGGCTACCACCTGGTCTAAGTCCCCATAGCTTCTTTAGACATTGTCATGCTTCCACTCTGGCCTCTTCTGCTTCCTGCCCCCCACCAGTTCCTACTCCACACAGCAGCCAGAGGGATCTTTCTTTTTATTGTGGTAAAATATATATAAGATAAAAATTACCGTCTTAATCATTTTTAAGGTACAGTTCAGTAGCATTAAGTACGTTCAAGCGAGGCCAGGCGCGGTGGCTCACGCCTGTAATCCCAGCACTTTGGGAGGCCGAGGCGGGCAGATCACAAAGTCAGGAGTTCAAGACCAGCCTGGTAAACAAGGTGAAACCCTGTCTCTACTAAAAATATAAAAATTAGCTGGGCATGGTGGCGGGTGTGTGTAATCCCAGCTACTTGGGAGGGTGAAGCCAGAGAATCACTTGAACCTAGGAGGCAGAGGTTGGGGTACAGGGAGCTAAGACTGTACCACTGCACTCCAGTCTGGGCAGCAGAATCAGACTCTGTCTGTCACCCAGGCTGGAGTACAGTGGCTCAGTCTCGGCTCACTGTGACTTCCCCTCCCAGGCTCAAGGTATTCTCTGCAGGTGCACACAACCACACCCAGCTACTTTTTTTTCTTT
>NW_012105697.1:2328716-2332081 GCF_000951045.1 Mandrillus leucophaeus | reverse complement strand
GCGATCTTGGCTCACTGCAACCTCTGCCTCCTGGGTTCAAGCAATTCTCCTGCCTCAGCCTCCCAAGTAGCTGGGATTACAGGCACGCGCCACCACGCCCGGCTAATTTTGTATTTTTTGTGGAGATGGGGTTTCGCCATGTTACCCAGGCTGGGCTTAAACTCCAGTGATCCACCTGCCTCGGCTCCAGTGATCCACCTGCCTCGGCCTCCCAAAGTGTTGGGATTACAGATGTGAGCCACCATACCCGGCCCAGGTTCTGTGATTTTGGCTACATTAATACTTCATGTAAGTGGAATCATACAGTATTTGTCTCGTGACTGTCTTGTTTAACTTGGCAAAATGTCCTCAAGGTTCATCCATGTTGTGGCATGTGTCAAAATCTCCTTCCTTTTAAAGATTGCCTAATATTCTGTTGCATACACGGACCATATTTTGTTGACCCATTCATCAAAGGGTTTTTTTTTTTTTTTGAGATGGAGTTTTCCCTGTCGTCACCCAGGCTGGAGTGCAATGGTTCCATCTCGGCTCACTACAACCTCCACCTCATGGGTTCAAGCGATTCTCCTGCCTCAGCCTCCTGAGTAGCTAGGATTACAGGCCCCTGCCATGTCCAGCTAATTTTTTTGTATTTTTAGTAGAGATGGGGTTTCACCATGTTGGCCAGGCTGGTCTCGAACTCCTGACCTCAGGTGATCCACCTGTCTTGGCCTCCCAAAGTGCTGGAATTACAGGCATGAGTCACCGAACCTGGCCCCAGAGGGATCTTATTTAAACTTAAAAAGGGTCATGTCACTTTTGCTTAAAACCCTCCATTGCAAACCCTCGTCGCTGGCCTGCACAGTCCCACATGATCTGCTTTCAGACCCAGAGTTTCTTTAGCTTATAGAGTGCCTTTGTGTGTGTGTGAGAAAAGCATGGCCCTCAGAAGCACTGCAGAACTGAGAGGGGGCACACAGCTTGGCAGGAAGATCCGAAGGACTATTCCAGCCACCGCTTCCTGGTTGGCCAGGTGCCTGCATGTCACATACAGCTTTCACACAGGCTCTCAATCCAACACCGTTCCCCTCCCCTCTTCATCACTATGCTTCAACTCGTTGGCCACTTTTTTTTTCTCTTTTTTCTTTTTTTTTTTTTGAGACTGAGTCTGTTGCCCAGGCTGGAGTGCAGTGGCTTGATATTGGCTCATTGCAACCTCCTCCTCCAGGGCTCAACTGATTCTCCTGCCTCAGCCTCCTGAATAGTAGGGACAACAGGCGCCCACCACCACACCCAGTTCATTTGTGTATTTTTAATAGAGAAGGGGTTTTGCCATGTTGGCCAGGCTGGTCTTGAGCTCCTAACCTCAGGTAATCCTCCCGCCTTGGCCTCCCAAAGTGCTGGGACGACAGGCGTGAGCCACCACACCCGGCCTCACCGGTCACTCTTTTAAATTCCTCTAACGCAGCACTTCTCAAAGTGTAGTCCCCAGACCGGCTGCACAACATCACCTGGGAGCTTGTTAGAAAGGGAGACTCTCGGCCGGGCATAGTGGCTCACGCCTGTAATCCCAGCACTTTGGGAGGCCGAAGCGGGCGGATCACCTGAGGTCGGGAGCTTGAGACCAGCCTGACCAACATGGAGAAACCCCATCTCCACTAAAAATACAAAAAAATTAGCCGGACGTGGTGGCACACGCCTATAATCCTAGCTACTCAGGAGGCTGAGGCGGGAGAATCACTTGAACCTGGGAGCCAGAGGTTGTGGTGAGCTGAGATGGCGCCATTGCACTCCAGCCTGGGCAACAAGAGTGAAACTCCATCTAAAAAAAAGAAATGCAGAGTCTCGGTCTCTGCCTCAGACTGGATCAGAAACTCTAGCAGGGGGCCCAGCGATTTACTTGAACAAGGCCTCCAGGGGATACCTCCTGCCTGCACTCTAGAAAGTCGCGGCTTCCTGCACTCTAGAGTAGTCCCAAGGTGCTTGGGAGGATTCATGAGTTAATACATGCAAAGCACTCAGAAGGCTACCTGGCAGGGAGTAAGAATTCAGTAAACATTCGCTATTCTTACTTAACCTCCAGTGGAGTCACTAATAAAAGCAAGCCCAACTCAAATGCAAAGTTGACTCTTCCCTCCCTCCCCACATCCATGTAACAAAAACAGCTTGTTTCACCACAGGCTATTGTCTGCTCAGCATCTGTTCGCTTCAGACAAACGGGACACCTATGATGAGACAGATGAGATGTTGTACGGGCGCAAAGGATACGAGGGTGGACAGAGTACACAGAGTCAGTGTCCAGCCAGAGTTTTGGGCCTAGCACAGTGGGTGAGGGCAAGGCTTCAAACCCACCCAACATGCCCCAGCTGAGAGACCCTGGGGATCTCAGCTCATCAGCGTCTTCACTTGAATGGAGGTCATAACTCACTCAGAGAGTTGGGATTGGGGGTGGGGGTGGTGAATAAGGGCCCAAGGGCCCAATAAGGAGCGGGTCCTTTTTTTTAGCTATTTTTTTTTTTTTTTTGAGACAGAATCTCGCTCTGTCACCCAGGCTGGAGTGCAGTGGTGCGATCTTGGCTCACTGCAACCTCTGCCTCCTGGGTTCAAGCAATTCTCCTGCCTCAGCCTCCCAAGTAGCTGGGATTACAGGCACGCGCCACCACGCCCGGCTAATTTTTTTTTTGTATTTTTATCAGAGACAGGATTTCACCATGTTGGCCAGGCTGGCCTCGAACTCCTGATCTCAAGTGATCCGCCCACCTCAGCCTCCCAAAGTGCTGGGATTACCAGCGTGAGCCACCGCGCCCGACCAGGAGCAGGTCCTTATTGATATAAGACAATCATGCTGTGCTCCTTCTCCTTGCCAGCCATTGGTTGACACTCAGGTATGTGACACTATTCTGGCCAATGAAACCTGAAGGCAGATTTGCTGGGGCCACTGCTGGGAAAGGTTTTTCCCAACTCTTAAGCAACAGATAAATTGGAAGAAACAGTTTTCCTGGAGCCCTGCCCTGTCTGCAGGTGACACTTCAAGCTGGGGCAGCCACCTGGGTACCATGAGGGCTGGTAGTGGGAGCTGCTCACTTAGGATGGAAGGGAGGGGAGACGGAGGAACCTGGGTTCTTCATGGCATGGTTTGGCAGCTGAATTTTAACCAACCCTGGCTGGACCTGCCCTACCTCCAGGCTTCTCTTGGTATGAAGTAAAAAGTCCCCTCAAGCCATTCTGAGTCAAGTCTGTTGAAGCCAAAAGTGACAGCAAGTCACATATATCCAGGGCCAGCTTCATGGGATGCAACCTGTGTGGTTGCAGGGTGCCCTGCACTTGGTTGAATGCCCAGCTGTGGCCATCTTGACTTTTTTTTTTTTTTTTTTGAGACGGAGTCT
>NW_012105697.1:2321447-2328176 GCF_000951045.1 Mandrillus leucophaeus | reverse complement strand
CATCCTGGCTAACACGATGAAACCCCATCTCTACTAAAAATACCAAAAATTAGCCAGGTGTGGTGGCAGGCCTCTGTAGTCCCAGTTACTTGGGAGGCTGAGGCTGAGGCTGAGGCTGAGGCAGGAGAATGGCGTGAATCTGGGAGGCGGAGCTTGCAGTGAGCCGAGATCCAGCCACTGCATTCCAGCCTGGGAGACAGAGCGAGACTCTGTCACAAAAAAAAAAAAAAAAGGAAAAAAAAGAAAGAAGGCCTCACCAACTCCTGGCCTCACGAGATCCTCCTGCCTCAGCCTCCTGAGTAGCTGGGATTACAGCTACCACACCCAGCTTGACATTCTTAATCTATTTTTTTTTTTTTTAAATACAGGGCTCTGCATTTTAATTTTGCCCTGGGTCCTGTTTACATAAATATCACCTTGATAATCTGTGCAATGTTGGCACACCATCGTTTAGGACAGGGCCTAATGCATGGTAAGCAGGCCATAAATATTGGTGAGGAATGAAATGAAGGAACGACTTCCAGGAAATGTCCTTCCTCCACTTCTTCATCTGGTAACATTGTATAATCCTCTGTGATCAGATGTCCCCTCCTCCAGGAAGCCTTCCCAGACCACCCCTACACCTGTAAGCCTGGACCAAGTGCCTCATTGGCATTTCCGCAGAGCCCCCTCTTTCTCCATTTCATATACTATTTTTGGGTGACTGCTCCGCCCACCTCACACTGAGCGACTCAGCAACAGAGACCAACCCTCCTTGCCTGCTGTACCCAGCTGCTGGCTTGGGGCCTGCCTGTGAACGAGTAAATAAGAGTGAAGGCAAGTGGTTCTTACCCTGCTTCCCAGGCCTGAGGGCGAGAATTCCTCTGACAGCAAATTTAGCTCATACCTTCCAGCTTCTCAACTCCTTTGTAGCTCTGCTATAATTATTGCCCCAAATAATAATTAAGGTTTTTCTCTTTGTGTGGTGCTTTGAAGCAGTAAGATCCCCCAGGGCAGGGATGGGGTTTGGTTCATCTCTGGAGGCTCAGGTTGTGTTTATGGGTGAGTGGATGATGGATGCCTGAGTGAGCATGTGAGGGGGAGAACCAGCAGAAGGGGAGCGGGGATCGCGTACAGATGTCAGTCTGTGTCTGGCAGTGTGGGCTCCCAAGGGGCTGGATCTGAACCTGAGTCATCTTTGGATCCCCAGGCCCCAGGAAACGTTTGAGAAAAGATAATGAAATTAATGAACGAATTGCTTAATGATGGATCACACTGCCCATTATCTGATTTCCCCCTCATGCTCAGCTGCCAAGGCAGCAGATCTCATCAGAGGATCACCCCATTTTACAGTTGGGATAATCGAGGCTTAGTGGAGCAGGTGACACAGCAAGAGACCCGGGTTTTAAGGCCAGCGGCAGGTGTCCTGAGCCTCTCTCACAGATGAGGAAGCTGAGGCTCAAGAAGGGCATTCTGGCCGGGCGCGGTGGCTCACGTCTGTCATCCCAGCACTTTGGGAGGCCAAGGTGGGTGGATCACCTGAGGTCAGGAGTTCGAGACCAGTCTGGCCAACATGGTGAGACCGCATCTCCACTAAAAATACAAAAATTAGCCAGGCGTGGTGGCGTGCACCTGTAATCCTGGCTACTTGGGAGGCTGAGGCAGGAGAATCACTTGAACCTGGGAGGCGGAGGTTGCAGTGAGCCAAGATCACACCACTGGACTCCAGCCTGGGCAACAGTGCCAGACTGTATCTCAAAAAAAAAAAAGAAAAGAAAAGAAAAAGAAAAAAAAAGGGCATTCTGAGGTCCCCGCCCAGCTGAGGCAGCAGGTTTTCCACCGGCCAGATACATCCTCTTCTTTAGACATTCAGAGAGTGAGCAGGGCCTCCAGGAGGAGGGAGTCAAGCCGACCTTACCCTCACTGCCAAGGCACAGAAGAATTCCTTGGAAATTCTTTCCAACTGTATCTCGCAGTGTCTGGCCAGAGTGAATGCGGCTTCCATCTCGCCCCCACTTCCACCCCTTTACTCTCTGGAGAGAAATCCCTCCGGTTGGAGATTGAAGGTGCATCTCCCAGACCTCCGGAGAGCTAGAGTTCCGGGCTGAATTGGGCTTTGCTAATTAAGTGCATCGAGTAAGACGCGGAAAGCCGATCAAGGGCCAAAAGAACCACTGGCAGTCAGTGAGGTTTATTTATCTTGGTTCAGCAAGGGAGGACGCATTCCAGGGGATCACTGTACAAGGAGTCAGAAGAGGCCTTTCAGAGCGTTAGGGCTTGCGCTAGACGGCTCTGCCGGGGGTTGGGGGAATGGGGAGCAGTTCTAATGAAGGCTTAAGAAGCAGGGCAATGCACTGATTGGATTCCTCCATAATTTTTTTTCCTTTTTTTTGGAGACAGTCTCGCTCTGTCGCCCAGGCTGGAGTGCAGTGATGCGATCTTGGCTCACTGCAACCTCCGCCTCCCAGGTTCAAGGGATTCTCATGCCTCAGCCCCCGAGTAGCTGGAATTATAGACGCAGGCCACCATGCCCAGCTAATTTTTGTATGTTTAGTAGAGACAGGGTTTCGCAACGTTGGCCAAGCTGGTCTCGAACTCCTGGCCCCATGTGATCCACCCGCCTCGGCCTCCCATAAGGGCTGGGATTACAGGCGTGAGTCACTGCACCCGGCTTCAAATTTTTTTTCTAAGTACAGACATAGGGTCTTGTTATGTTGCCCAGGCTGATCTTGAACTCCTTGCCTCAAGGGATCCTCCCGCTTCAGCCTCCCACGTGTCTGGGATTACAGGTTTGAGCCACCATGCCCAGCTCTTCTCTTTAATTTTTGCCCCGAAGGCAGGAAGATAGCGCAGGGTTGCGTTTTCAAGGGTAAGGAAGCGGCAGTAAAGAATGGGATGTTGTCAGAGGAAGGAAGGTGTTGAATTTTTGCTGTTGTGATGTGACTCTTTGTACAGAATACAATTTTTTTTTTTTTTTGAGACCAAGTCTCGTTTTGTCGCCCAGGCTGGAGTGCAGTGGCACAATCTCGGCTCACCGCAACCTCCACCTCCTAGGTTCAAGCAATTATCTGTGTCAACCTCCTGAGTAGCTGGGATGACAGGTGCTCGCCACCATGCCCAGCTAATTTTTTTGTATTTTTTTAGTAGAGATGGGGCTTCACCATCTTGGCCAGGCTGGTCTTGAACAGCTGACCTCGTGATCCACCCACCTCGGCCTCCCAAAGTGCTGGGATTACAGGCATGAGCCACCACACCTGGCTCGGCCCGTATTTTCTTAAAAATTTTTTTTGTTGTTTCATTTGTCGAGAATCCCAAACAAACATGAAAATAACTGTCTTGCATAAATATAAAATATGGACTGCTGTATTAAGTGGTCTTTTCCCAGTGCCAGTTACTCTCGGACATTGAGGACCTCTTGTGCTATTTCTGGCCATTCCACAGAGGTTTGGAGGGGCCCAAAGCCTCTCTCTCTCTCTCCTTACCACACTGCACAACCTTCAGGAGACAGGGCTGAGAATTATGGCCCAGGCTGTCTGACCTTCACAGACTGGTGCCACTTCTCCAAGCAGCCCCTTTGGGTAGGCAGGGGTCTGTAAGATCTAACCAGCAACCTCGGCCGGGCGTGGTGGCTCATGCCTGTAATCCCAACACTTTGGGAGGCTGAGGCGGGTGGATCACGAGGTCAGGAGATTGAGACCATCCTGGCTAACACAGTGAAACCCCGTCTCTACTAAAAAATACAAAAAGTTAGCCGGGTGTGGTGGCGGGCGCCTGTAGTCCCAGCTACTCGGGAGGCTGAGGCAGGAGAATGGTGTGAACCCGGGAGGCGGAGGTTGCAGTGAGCCGAGATCATGCCACTGCACTCTAGCCTGGGGGACAGAGTGAGACTCCATCTCAAAAAATGAAATGAAATGAAATGAAATGAAATGAAATGAAATGAAATAAAATAAAGCAAAATAAAATAAAATACATAACCAGCAACCTCAGACATTTTACTGTGTGCAATAATGTCAGGAAAAACTGCTCCGGATAAATAAACTCCTGCAGAAACAAGAAGAAAACAGGTGGAAGCGTTCCTCAAAACCGCTTGGAATTTACACTGAACTTTTATAGCACTGGGAACAATCCACCACCTGGAGAGAAAGTTTAACAGGTTTTACGATTTATTTAAGAGCTCTCGTTAATTTTTTCATGTTGTCATTACCACAGAAGGATTCGCTTGAAATGAACTGAAGCCTAAAGGGTCATACTATATTTTTCTTATTAAATGAAAATAAGCTTTATAGTTAAGGAGGTCTTTGGGTGTTTGGTTTGGTCAATTTTTTTCTCCTTGGCATCACAAGTTTTAGAGGACAGGCCAAGTGCGGTGGCTCACGCCTATAATCCCAGCACTTTGGGAGGCCAAGGCAGGCAGATCATGAGCTCAGGAGTTCGAGACCAGCCTGGCCATCATGTTGAAATCCCGTCTCTACTAAAAATACAAAAATTAGCTGGGTGTGGTGGCAGGCGCCTGTAATCCCAGCTACTTGGGAGGCTGAGGCAGGAGAATGGCCTGAAACTGGGAGGGGGACGTTGCGGTGACCCGAGATCACACCACTGCACTCCAGCCTGGGGGAAAGAGCGAAACTCGGTCTCAAAAAAAAAAAAAAAAAAAAAAGTTTTAAAGGACAAAGTGCAATGGATGGACAATTCCATTTAAATTGAGGATTTATTCTTTGACAAATGTATTTAGAAATGCATTTCAATGAGATAAACATTTGATGATGATGATGATGATTTTTGAAACAGGGTCTTGCTCTGTCACCAAGGCTGGAGTGCACTGGCACCATCATGGCTCACTGCACCCTCAACCTCCTGGGCTAAAGTAATCCTCCTGTCTCAGCTTCCTGAATAGCTGGGACCACAGGCTTGCGCCACCACACCTAGTTTTTTTTTTGTAGAGACGGAGTCTTTCTATGTTGCCTAGGCTGGTATCCAACTCATGGCCTCAAGTGATCCTCCTGCCCTGGCCTCCCAAAGTGCTGGGATTACAGGCTTGAGCCACTACGCCCAGCCAACATGTCATTCTTAGAGAAGAAATGCATATTTATGCATTCGTATATCCTCTTGGAAGCATGTACACACATTTACATATGTGTCTTTCTTCCATTTCCAGCACCTACTCTATGAGATGGACTTGAGGGTTAAATGCCATATGGTAAGTGAAGCTGGAGAAATTTGGGTTATCTTATTAATTCTCTGGACAGCGGTGAACACAGCATGAGGGAATGCCTGTGGCTACCTGGACCCTTCCTCCAGACCCCCTATTTTGGCTGTGGGCACCCACCCTTGTCTGTAGTCGCTGCACCCAGGCTGTCCTGGAAAGAGAATAGGCCACCCCTTCCGTCCTTTCCTTCCACGTGGTTTACCAGAGCTGGTTCCGCCCTGCTCCGGGAGTGGACATGTGACTTGGGACTGGCCAATCAGAACCTCCACCCCTGCCCAGCCCCTGTGATTGGTTCAGGTGAGCCAATCAGATTCACGGAAACAATAGAAGGGTGGGGCAGGGAGGGCAGCCTCAGCCCTGCAGTGGCCTTTATCCCCCACGCTGGAGGGGCAGAAACCGAACAGGTCCGTGGAGCCCAGATAGCGGGCCAGGCCTGGGGCCCTGCGCTCCCGGATCCAACCAACCACGCCCCAAGGTGTCCAGCTTCAGCTTCTGGTGTTCGTTGCTGCTGTTTGTTTTTAGTTAGCCAAGCCAATAAAGTTTTCTTTCTCCTTTTTAAACCTCCAGTCCGTTTAAGTCTCATGCAAGCTGAAATGTGCCACCGCTGCAATCATCACGTCCCACATCCTGCCATCCAGGAGATTTCCCAGAGCCCCACTCAGCACGTCTCTGTCCCATCGGTGTGCATGGGGCACAGGCCTGAATGGTTGGTCTGAGGCAGGGTCGCTCTGTTTCCTCAAAGCCCCGCCCTCTGCGCCCCAGTCACAACAGCTGGCCCACGGAGGAGGTGTGCGAATCTGGGAAGATGGGTGAAGAACGTCATAGGAGGCGACCACAAGGTTCTCCACATAGGCTTGCCATATTTAGCAAATTAAAATACAGGACGCATTTAACATGCAACGTTCAGTTGCATTTATTTCAAATAAACAACAGATGTATATATGCATCCTATATATATAGATTGGATAAGTACTGGGACTTTTTTTTTTTTTTTAATTATTTTTTTGAGACAGAGACTTGCTCTGTAGCTCAGGCCGGAGTACAGATCTTGGCTCATTGCAACCTCCCCCTCCCGGGTTTAAGCAATTCTCCTGCCTCAGCCTCCCGAGTAGCTGGGATTACAGGCCTGGGCCATCACACGTGGCTAATTTCTGTATTTTTAGTAGAGACAGGATTTCGCTGTGTTGGCCAGGCTAGTCTCGAACTCCTGACCTCACGTGAGCTGCCAGCCTCGAACTCCCAAAGTGCTGGGATTACAGGAGTGAACCACTGTGCCCAGCCAGTATTGGGACATTTTTAGACTAAAAAATTACTCATCTTTGATCTGGAGTTCACATTTGACTGGGCGTCCTGGCGTCTGCCTGGCATCAATACTTGCCAGACTTTCCCATGGCTAAGAATCCCTTGATCATTGGGTTAAAATGCAGATTCTGACTCTGTAGGTTTGAAGTAGGGCCTGGGATTCTGCATTTCTCACGGGTCCGTGGGTGCTGTCAGTGCTGCCTGCCGGGGCCCAACTATGTCTGGGAGCAGAGATGAAGATC
>NW_012105697.1:2314886-2321397 GCF_000951045.1 Mandrillus leucophaeus | reverse complement strand
TTAATTCTCTGGACAGCGGTGAACACAGCATGAGGGAATGCCTGTGGCTACCTGGACCCTTCCTCCAGACCCCCTATTTTGGCTGTGGGCACCCACCCTTGTCTGTAGTCGCTGCACCCAGGCTGTCCTGGAAAGAGAATAGGCCACCCCTTCCGTCCTTTCCTTCCACGTGGTTTACCAGAGCTGGTTCCGCCCTGCTCCGGGAGTGGACATGTGACTTGGGACTGGCCAATCAGAACCTCCACCCCTGCCCAGCCCCTGTGATTGGTTCAGGTGAGCCAATCAGATTCAGGGAAACAATAGAAGGGTGGGGCAGGGAGGGCAGCCTCAGCCCTGCAGTGGCCTTTATCCCCCACGCTGGAGGGGCAGAAACCGAACAGGTCCGTGGAGCCCAGATAGCGGGCCAGGCCTGGGGCCCTGCGCTCCCGGATCCAACCAACCACGCCCCAAGGTGTCCAGCTTCAGCTTCTGGTGTTCGTTGCTGCTGTTTGTTTTTAGTTAGCCAAGCCAATAAAGTTTTCTTTCTCCTTTTTAAACCTCCAGTCCGTTTAAGTCTCATGCAAGCTGAAATGTGCCACCGCTGCAATCATCACGTCCCACATCCTGCCATCCAGGAGATTTCCCAGAGCCCCACTCAGCACGTCTCTGTCCCATCGGTGTGCATGGGGCACAGGCCTGAATGGTTGGTCTGAGGCAGGGTCGCTCTGTTTCCTCAAAGCCCCGCCCTCTGCGCCCCAGTCACAACAGCTGGCCCACGGAGGAGGTGTGCGAATCTGGGAAGATGGGTGAAGAACGTCATAGGAGGCGACCACAAGGTTCTCCACATAGGCTTGCCATATTTAGCAAATTAAAATACAGGACGCATTTAACATGCAACGTTCAGTTGCATTTATTTCAAATAAACAACAGATGTATATATGCATCCTATATATATAGATTGGATAAGTACTGGGACTTTTTTTTTTTTTTTAATTATTTTTTTGAGACAGAGACTTGCTCTGTAGCTCAGGCCGGAGTACAGATCTTGGCTCATTGCAACCTCCCCCTCCCGGGTTTAAGCAATTCTCCTGCCTCAGCCTCCCGAGTAGCTGGGATTACAGGCCTGGGCCATCACACGTGGCTAATTTCTGTATTTTTAGTAGAGACAGGATTTCGCTGTGTTGGCCAGGCTAGTCTCGAACTCCTGACCTCACGTGAGCTGCCAGCCTCGAACTCCCAAAGTGCTGGGATTACAGGAGTGAACCACTGTGCCCAGCCAGTATTGGGACATTTTTAGACTAAAAAATTACTCATCTTTGATCTGGAGTTCACATTTGACTGGGCGTCCTGGCGTCTGCCTGGCATCAATACTTGCCAGACTTTCCCATGGCTAAGAATCCCTTGATCATTGGGTTAAAATGCAGATTCTGACTCTGTAGGTTTGAAGTAGGGCCTGGGATTCTGCATTTCTCACGGGTCCGTGGGTGCTGTCAGTGCTGCCTGCCGGGGCCCAACTATGTCTGGGAGCAGAGATGAAGATCGAGCACAGTCATCTAAGCAAAGCACCCAGCAGTGTGTCCGGTACATGATGAAAACTCAAGAAGTGTTTGTTCGTTATCATGGCAAGGAGGATCATTTGAAAAGTGAGATCGTGTGTGTTTCTCTGTGTATCGGGGACTTAGGAGCAACTGTAACAGCTGCAAACTCTTCCTCTCCAATCTGCCAGCTGCAGCTGTTCCTGTCACTCGGCCTAGGGCCACACCCTCAGGAGGAAACCATGAGGAAAAATAAAGCGCTCCCCAGCAGGAGCTGCTGCCTGTGCCCCTGCACCAGGGACCTCTGACCTTCCATGTCACTACAGAGATGTGTGGCTATTCCTGTCTTCCACCACTCATTCAACATAGATGGAGGCCTGTGATGCCCAGGGTGCTGGAGGGGGGAGACTCGGGGCTCTTTTGGTTACAAGTGGCAGGAACCCAAAACGGGACTTTCCTGGAAGAAGTATAGACTCACTCACTCAAAGGAAGGAAGAGTGGAACGTCCAGCCCTCAGGAAGGTTAGGCAGAGTGAAAGCACCTGAGCCTAGGGCCTGGGTACTGAACTCAGCTGGAACATTGTCTCCCTCCAACTCTCACCTCTCTGTGAGGCTTCATTTTCTCCTCCTGCAGACTGGCTTCCTCCACACGGTGGGAAACAAGAGTGCCTTGAGCGTTCCAGCCTCTCACATCCCCGCATCTATGCCAGAGAGGCAGACTCTCCAAAGACAAGGATCCAGAGAAAGCCAGTGATGGGTCAACTTGGGTGACATGATGCTGTTAGAGCCATTTGTGATTCTCTCCGTGCTTGCCGCTCCCCCACCCCCAATTTTATTCAGTCTTGAGGCTTTAAATTCCATCTAGATGCTGATACATCCCTGAAAGGGGGCTTTACCATTTTTACTGCCTAGCATCTGAAAACTCTGTATTAGGGAAGGGTGAAGCTGCTGTAATAAACCCACACGTTGTAATGGCACATCACATTAGAAGTGTGCTTCTTTTTTCTCTAAACACATTTTAAATTGTAGCTACCTATAACATAAAATCAAACATCTTAACTATTTTTGTGTGTGTGTTGGGGGGACGGAGTTTTACTCTTATTGCCCAGGCTGGAGTGCAGTGACCTGATCTCGGCTCACTGCAACCTCTGCCTTCTGGGTGCAAGCGATTCTCCTGCCTCAGCCTCCCGAATAGCTGGGATTACAGGCGTGCACCACCACGCCCGGCTACCTTTTCTATTTTCAGTGGAACAGGGTTTCACCATGTTGGCCAGACTGGTCTCGACCTCCTGACCTCAGCCAGGAGGCTAATTTTTGTATTTTTAGTAGAAACAGGGTTTTACCATGTTGGCCAGACTGGTCTTGACCTCCTGACTTCAGCCAGGAGGACTCGGCCTCCCAAACTGCAGGGATTACAGGCATGAGCCACCGCGCCTGGCTACGTCTTAACTATTTTTAACTGTGCAGTTCAATAGTGTTAAACCTATTGACATCTTGTGCACCCATCACCCCCATCCATTTCCAGAACTCTTTTCATCTTGCAAAACCGAAACTCTGTCTCCAATAAACACTAACATCCCATTACCCTCCCCCTGGCCCCTGGCAACCCCCATTCTACTTCCTGTCTCTAAGAATTTGACTTCTCTAGGTCCCTCATATAAGTGGAATCATAAAGTATGTGTTCTTGTGTGACTGGCTTGTTTCTCTTAGCATAATGTCCTCAAGGTTCATCCATGTTGTAGCGTGTGTCAGAATTTTCTTTCTTTTTAAGGCTACAAAATATTCCATTGTATTTATTTATTTTTATTTTTATTTTTTGAGACGGAGTCTGGCTCTGTTGCCCAGGCTGGAGTGCAGTGGCACGATCTCGGCTCAATGCAGCCTGCGCCTCCAGGTTCAAGTGATTCTCCTGCCTCAGCCTCCCCCAGTAGCTAGGATTATAGGCGCCCACCACCATGCCTGGCTAATTTTTGTATTTTTAGCAGAGACAGGATTTCACCGTGTTGGCCAGGCTGGTCTTAAACTCTTGACCTCAGGTGATTCGACCGCCTTGCCCTCCCGAAGTGCTGGGCTTACCGGCCTGAGCCACCGCACCTGGTCTATTCCATTGCATTTATGTGCCACATTTTGTTTATCTGCCCGTCTGACAACGGACACTCAGTTGCTTCCGCCTCTCGGCTATTGTGAATGCTGCTGCTGTGAGCACTGGGTGTACAAGTTAGATGTGTATTTCTTGATCATGTAGCAATCTGGGATAGGTGTTAGGTGACAGGATATGGTTCCACAAGGTAGTCATTCAGGGACCCAGGTTTCTTGGGGGCTCCCCTCTTTCTTTAGGACCTTGAAAGAGCAGGAAGCAGGCATACATGTTTCTTTTTTTTTTTTTTTTGAGACAGAGTCTCACTCTTTCGCCCTGGCTGGACTGCAGGAGTGCGATCTCGGCTCACTGCAACCTCTGCCTCCTGGGTTCAAGCAATTCTCTTGCCTCAGCCTCCGGAGTAGCTGGGATTACAGGCGCCCACCATGCCAGGCTAATTTCTGTACTTTTAGTAGAGATGGGGTTTCGCCATGTTGGCCAGGCTGGTCTCGAACTCCTGGCCTCAGCTGATCTGCCCGTCTCGGCCCCCAAAGTGCTGGGATTACAGGCGTGAGCCACCGCGCCCGGCCAACATACATGTTTCTTAAGAGCATTGGCCCGGAAGAGACCTGTATTGCTTCCATCCCATCCCATTGGTGAGAACCAATCACAAGGCCACACTTAGATGCCAAGAGGAGTGGAGAACGGAATCCAGGGACGGGAAGCAGCATCCCAGGAGTGACTTTGTACTGCAGAAGGGAAGAACAGATGTTGATTGCGCATTAGCCATGTCTGCTGCAACCCATCCCATGTTTGGGAAACATCCCGGTATTGGTTGGGTTGTCTTAAGGTCTTAAGGGAGAGACTCAGAATTACCAGTGGTTTCAGTGAGTTCGAAGGTGATTTCTCTCACGTAAAATCTCACCTGGCACGGAGCCTCTTTCACGAAGCCATCCAGTGTCTAGCTGGCTCCTTGGGTCTTGTTTCTCCTCCATCCTCAGTGTTGGCTTCCATCTGGTGTGCCAATGTAGCTGTTCCAGATCTCGCCGTTAAGTTGTTAATTTGGCCAGCGAAGAAGGGGAATGGGCTGGAGAGGGAGGAGGCTGTCCCTACCAACAACCGGGTCCCTGCAGGACACCCACTTAATGATCTGATTCAGAGGAGCACAAGCACGTGACTTTTCTTATAAACAGGTTTTCTCGTGTAGAGTTCGTACCCTTAATAATTTGTTTCTATTGCTATCATAATAGCACTTCCCTCTCTTCTTTTTTTTTTTTGAGATGGAGTCCCATTCTGTCACCCAGGCAGGAGTGTAGTGGCGTGATCTCAGCTCACTGCAACCTTTGCCTCCCAGGTTCAAGCCATTCTCCTGCCCCAGCCTCCTGAGTAGCTGGGTTTACAGGTGTCCGCCACCACGCCCAGCTAATTTTTGTACTTTCAGTAGAGATGGGGTTTCACCATGGTGGCCAGGTTGGTCTTGAACTCCTGACCTTCTGACGTCCGCCTCTGCCTCCCAAAGCGTCGAGATTATAGGCATCAGCCACCACGCCTGGCCACACTGCCTTCTGTTCTAAGATATATTTAAAAATTTACCTTTGTGATATTTCTGAAAGAGGAACACAGACATCCTCCTATTGACACACACACTTAACACAGCACTGTTCCCCCCACCCCATGGAAAGGTGCTATTAAATCAATAATGCACTTCTTATGATTGATGCTGACTGAGATTTGAGGGTATATAGTGGCCACAGCAATAGACTTATATATAACACTGCTAATAAGTAACAATAACCACCATCATTTTTGTGAGCTTACTATGATCCAGGTATTGAACTAAGCAGCTCTTACACATATTACCTCCCAGGTTATCTTATTTTTTCCCATTCCACAGATGATACATTGAGGCTGAGAAAGGTGTTATTCCACAAGTGAATTATAGCTTCCTATCTTTCTGACTCCCAGTAAGGATGATAATAAAACAATTAAAAACGATAAGTCATCTGCCACTTAGGTGAGAGTCAGCCAAGTACAGAACAGGGGAGGGACCAGAAGGACCAGCCTGCAAGGACACTACGGTTTGGACAATTATTTTAAAATATGTGTTTTTTGCAAGAATACTAACAGAAACAGCTAACACCCAGTGCGTGCTTACTAGGGGCCTACCTAGCGCAGGGGAAGTAGCGTATTCTCAGGGCTATAACAGGAGGCAGTGTGTACACTCAAGGGTTAAATACACGAATTTGGAGCCAAGTTCCACGGGTTCGGGCCCAGGTTCTCGCATTCCGGGTTTGTGACTTTTGGTAGGTGATTTGATCCCTCACCTGCAACATGGGGATAGGACCTATCATGAGGCTCTAATTAGGACTAGGACCTAGAGCGTGTGAAGCACTTGGAGGCGCACAGTGTATTTTTATTACTCCAGAAAGGAGGAAACTGAGGCTATGGCACCTGAAGCGCGGCACTCTCTGTCCAGTAACTAAGGAACCCGGTGCCGCAGGGGGCGGAGCCCTTTGAGCATCAGGACTCGCGCCACTGGGAGAAGCCGCGGCAAAGAAGGGGTTACCATGATAGAGATGGCAGGAGGACCCGGGGTGGCACGAGCGTCCCTCTACGCCACTTCACTCTCTCCCCACGGCGGGCGCGGGGAGCCCGCCGCGCAGGCGCGAGGAGCCCGGGTTGGAGGCGGGGGGCGCCGCCCTAGACACCCGGAAGTCTCCGCCTAACGGGCCCAGCCCGCACCTCCTGTCCGGGAAGGGGGCGGGGCCGAAGCCCCTCGGCGCGGGGCGCCATAGAGCATGGACGGAGGACCTGCGTCCTAGACACTTCCGGAAGTGGCTCCCTCAGGCGCCCGCCCGGCACCATAGAGCTGGGGGCGGCGGCCGGGGTAGCGGGCTCGCCTTCCTAGAGCGGCGAGGACA
>NW_012105697.1:2310203-2314286 GCF_000951045.1 Mandrillus leucophaeus | reverse complement strand
CTGGCCGGATACTGCGGCCCGGAGGGCACGGTCTCAGCCCTCGGCCCCCCCAGCCCTTCCTTCCCCTTTTCGAGTCAGTCTGGGTCCCGTTGCTGCCCCGGGCGGGCTGTGCGTGGCCTTTGATCAGGCGGGTAATTACGGGGATTGTGGCCGGCAGGAGGCCCATTCATTCGCCCTTGCGCGGCAGGCGGGGAGGAAGCGCGTCCCCAGGGGGGAAGTGACTGGGCCAAGGTCAGCCACCGCGTGGCTCACGGGGCAGGGCGAAGGCGGGGTCTGGACCCGGTGGCGATTCCTGAGGCCTCCCTCCCCCGTGCCGAGTGGATCAGAGTGGAGCCCCGCCCCCCGACACCCCACCCCGACCTCCAGTCCAGGGAGCTGACCCCAATTCATGTGGATGAGTGCCCCTGGGACCTGCAGAGTCGGACAGAAAAGTGACCCACAGACAGAAGGCACGAGTGAGTTGAGGCAGAAGCTTTTTCAGTGCCAGGCCCTGCGCCGTGCGCTAGGCAGGGAGCAGGGAGATGAACAAGGGCCTGGAGTCTGAGTGGAAGGCAGAGACTGAGACCCCGGCGACAGAGTCGCCACCCACGGTGATCAGACCCCTAATCCAGAGGTCTGGGGACTCTGGGAGCCAGGGAAGGCATCTTGACCTAGCCCAGTCCGGGGGATGGTCAGGGCTTTAGGGAAGGAATGACTTGGTCTGCTTTTTGCGGTTACCTGGTCCCAGGCCCCCATGTTGGGCAGTGCTTAGGAACCGTCTGGGGATCCGATTGGCCCCAGCGCCGGGAAGCACAGTTGCGTTGATCCTGGCTTAGCTCCTCTGTAAGACTGTAAGCCTCTTTGGCTAAACGCTGCTGACATTCACCTGCCTGCCTCTGCGCAGTCCCTGTGGTCCTCCGGCCACGGCCCCAGAGGACATCCAGATCAGATTCCTGCTTGCTTATCTCACGTCTTATCCATCCATCCAGGCTTCAGCAAAGCTGAGGGATGGGAAGGGCTCATCACCCAGCCTGGCCCCTCACTGGTGCCCTGCCAGAGTGCATGCAGGAATTGGGTTGTATTCCCCAAGAGCTCTGGGACCAGGCAGGCCTGGGTTCAAGTCCCAGCCCCACCACTTACCTTTGTGGCCTTAGACGAGTAACTTCGGTGCCTTACTTTCCACCGGGACAGAGTGGAAGTGGTAATAATAGTATTGACCTCAGCGGGAAGGCTCTTAATGCTTGCGTTTTAGAGCCAGCGCAGACCTCAACAGATGGGTGTAAAGTAGATGGAAAGGGTTCTGGAGCCAGGCGTTCCTGGGCCCTGGCCTTGGCACTGTCTCTTCCACTTCTATGACCTTGGACATGTCACTTCCCTTTTCCCAGGTTCAATTTCCCTTCAGTTGCCTAAAAAGGAGAGCAAGTTCATAAATCCCTGAGTAAACGTAATCCATCCAGGCGACGGCACAGGCCAGGCCCTGTGCTGGGCATGAGGTCACGCATGGTCTTGGCACAGCACTGTCCTGTGAGGGCCCAGACGAGGTGCCTGGCCCAGCCTGGGTGAAGAGAGGGATCTCACATCCCCCCTGTGCAGGCGCGAGGTAGAGTGGTGCTCTGTGCTGGGCAGCCTGGCAGGAATCGTACAGTCCCTGTGCCAGAGCAGCTGAGACCCATTCGAACTGGGGAGAGGGGTGGGGAGATTTGTCAGAGTGGTCCTGGGAGCTCTGACCTTGAGGGAGGAGTGTGTGGTGCAGGGGAGGTTGTGTGTCTTGAAAGATAAAGAGGAGGGATTGGCTATCAGAAGCCTGTTACTTAAGGGAGGATGACAGTGGGCTCTGGGCAGGGAATGGCAGGGGTCACAGCTCAAGGCCACCCACAACTGCCTGGCCGCCTGGGAGGTCTTTTGTTACTAGGTCTACACAGCTCTCAGGATACCCATCCTCAGACATGTCTCACAGGCCTTTCCGAACCTCGTTCATGCATCCTCTGGTGCATCCTGAGGCCCGCAGCCTAGTGAGGACTGTGCCGGGCGCTAGGGCCTCTGTGGTGTGAGAAACTGCAGATTCGACAACACTTGCTGGTGCACACTTTGCAGGAACCTGGCCTCGTGCCTGGTCCTCACAGTCCTAAATTCTCAAGGCTCTGGGATGGAGGTGGTCACCCCCATTTTAGGGGGATGGGATGGAGGCTCGGGTTGGAGGCTCCGGTTGGCACTTGGCCCAAGGCCCCCAGCAGCTTCAGAACCCAAGTCTATGTATGATTCCAGAGCCCAGACCCTTGACCGTCATGACCGCCCCCTTCCGCCCCCAGGTTGGGGTCTGGGGGGACAAAGGCTGTTCCGAAGTCCTCTAGGTGTTAGTTGTTGGCTTGGAGACGCTGGACTCCCTGCCCAGTGGGGTGTACTGTCCATGAGGACTCCTACATGCAGGGCTGCTGGCTGGTTCAGGGGAACCCCAGTATAGTAGGAGAAGCAGAAGTGGCTCGGAAGTTGAGTGCTGAGATCCATGCAATCCCCAGGGAGGCCTCACTCACCCAGCATCAGGGAGAGCAAGGGAGGTGTGGAGTTCGAGCAGTCACACCACCAGTGTCAGTGGCCCTGTCCCAGGAGCCCAGAGCTGTCACCTTACAGCTGCGGAGAAACCAGCCGAAGCTCTGAGCCCAGGTGGGACGGCCCAGGGCCCGTGTGTTCCTGCAGGGGACCTGGCAACCTGGGGCTGTCCTTGGTGAAGTTTTCCTGGTTCTGTCTCTGCCTTGGCCTGAGCCTTCTCCCTTTGGGCTCATAGAGTATGGACGTCTCTCTTGTGCTAAATGGGGGTCCCATCTGGCCCCCCTGTTTCGAGGCCTCTGTGGTGCCAGGCCTTGCAGTGGATAACGCTGGCATCAGAAGTTGTCCTGGCTTCAGCCCAGGGTCTGGCCGGTCAGAGCCATGGATTCCTGAGGCTGCTGTGCATGGGGTCCTTGCTGGAAACAGCCCCGCCCTCAAGTGCACAGTCTGCTGGATGCACTGTGGGGCTGACGGGGACCTGTGGTAGGTGTCGCAGAGGTGAGTAAGACACGGATCCCCTTGGGGGACACAGGACCATCCTCAGTGGTGGACGTTAAAGGGAACAAATGCCAGTGTCCAAGAGTTAGAAGGAAACAAGCTGCCTTTGGCAGCCTGCCGACTCAGGTGTGACTCCAGCTTCCTACGCCGTGGCTCTGTGACGTTGCTCCCAGCCACTCCGCCTGTCGAAGCCTCGCCGTGGCTGTGTGACATTGTCCTAGCCACTCCGTTTGTCGAAGCCTCGCCGTGGCTGTGTGACATTGTCCTAGCCACTCCGTTTGTCGAAGCCTCGCCGTGGCTGTGTGACATTGACCTAGCCACTCCTTTTGTCGAAGCCTCGCCGTGGCTGTGTGACATTGCTCCAGCCACTCGCCTTGTGGAAGCCTCAGTTTCCTTGTCTGTACAACAAGGACCCCAGTGATAGGCCACGTTTACTGGGCGCCCTGTGGCTTTTGGGTGAGCACTTGGCGCACACATCTCATTTTATCAGGAGGGACGGGTAGCCCAAGCAGCTGGCCCAGGCCATGCGGCTCGTTCCCGGTGGGGCCAGATCACACCCGGGCCTGCCAAGGGCGGTTGTCCTCTTGCCCCTGCGCTGGCCTCATGGCCTCGAACTGTCTCTCCCTGATGGCGGGGCCCAGGATCAGAGCTTATGTGCTTAGGGCACCCTGCACCCAGGACCTGGGATTTAATCCGTGCTTGATGAGTGTGATCTTTTGTCATTGGATGAGAGAGGATGGAGCTGAGGGAAGGGAGCAGTCTGGGAAAGCTTCCTGGGGGAGGTGCTGTCGATGCTGAGCCTTGGCAGATGGGCCAAGCAGATGTACACAGAGAGGGCAGGTGAGGTGGGAGGAAGGGGCTGTGCAAAGGCCCGGGGGGAGAATCCACACCATCTGGTGCAAAGGCCCGGGGAGGGGAGGCGCAGAGGGAGGATCCACACCGTCTGGTGCAAAGGCCCGGGGAGGGAAGGCGCAGAGGGAGGATCCACACCGTCTGGTGCAAAGGCCCGGGGAGGGGAGGTGCAGAGGGAGGATCCACATGTCTGGTGCAAAGGCCCGGGGA
>NW_012105697.1:2306788-2307523 GCF_000951045.1 Mandrillus leucophaeus | reverse complement strand
GGCTGAGACGAGAGGGAAGGTATCCGCAGACCAGTCACCGTAGAATGAACGGGAAAGGGTCCGTGGGGCTTTCCCCACCACCCTCAGGGAGGGCAGGCCTGGGATCTCAGTGGTGTCACAGAGATGTCCCGGGGCTGAGGAAATGAGGGCCCGACGGGAGATCCCTCGTAGACATCACCCCACCTAGCCTGGAGATCCAGGCGGAGGTGCAGGAGGGAACAAGAATGAGGTTTTCAGGCCAAGAGTGAGGGGTGAAGCGGCCACAGAAGAGGGCAGTGAAGGAGCTGGTGGAGGAGTGGAGGGGTTGGCGCTGTGGGCGTCTCGAGCCGGGAGCAGAGCAGGAAGGCGAGCAGGAGAGGGCTCTGCAGTGGGGCCGGGTGGCGGTGCTGGTTCCGGAAGCAGCCATGGGCACCGGGGCAGCAGGTGCTGGGTACCCCTGGCACCTGCCCTCAGGGAGCGTTGTGCCCAGGAGCAGATGCAGAGCCCCAGGAAGGAAATACCAGAAGTGATATCACCATGCTCGTCACGTGGTGACAGAAGGTGCTGACCGGCCAGGAAGTCAGCCCTGCCGTGGGAAAGGTGGGGTGTGGGCCTCAGGGAAAAGCTGACATTTGAGCAGACCCTTGAAAGGTGAGACCGAGCCAGGCAGGTGGAGGAGTGAGCCCAGCCCCTCAGAGAGAGACCAGGCCTGGCCAGGGCAGGTGGGGAGTGAGCACGGCCCCTCAGAGAGAAAGA
>NW_012105697.1:2301848-2303383 GCF_000951045.1 Mandrillus leucophaeus | reverse complement strand
CTGGTGCAAAGGCCCGGGGAGGGGAGGCGCAGAGGGAGGATCCACATGTCTGGTGCAAAGGCCCGGGGAGGGGAGGCGCAGAGGGAGGATCCACACCGTCTGGTGCAAAGGCCTGGTGGAGGGGAGGCGCAGAGGGAGGATCCACACCGTCTGGTGCAAAGGCCCTGGGGGGAGAATCCACACGTTCTGGAAAATGGCCAGCCTGCCCTGTTGGCCCAACGGAGGAGTCACAGAATGTAAGGTGGTCCGCGGGTGTGGTTTTGTGTGTGTCTTTTTTTTTTTTTTTTTTTCCATATAAAGATTTTGTTTTTAATGTTTCATGTGTATAAATTTTAAGAGATAGGGTCTTGCCGTGTTTGCCCAGGCTGGTCTCAAACTCCTGGGCTTAATTGATCCTGCCTCCTCAGCCACTTAAGTAGTGACCAGGGGCTTTATTTATTTATTTTTTTTTTGAGACGGAGTCTTGCTCCATGGCCCAGGCTGGAGTGCAGTGGCGCGATCTCGGCTCACTCCAAGCTCCGCCTCCTGGGTTCTCGTCATTGTCCCGCCTCAGCCTCCCGAGTAGCTGGGACTACAGGCGCCCGCCACCTCGCCCAGCTAATTTTTTGTATGTTTTAGTAGAGACGGGGTTTCACCGTGTTAGCCAGGATGGTCTCGATCTCCTGACGTCCTGATCCACCCTCCTCGGCCTCCCAAAGTGCAGGGATTACAGGCATGAGCCACCGTGCCCCGCCTGGGGCTTTATTTTTTTTTAGAGCAGTTTTAGGTTTGCAACAAATTTGAGAGGAAGGTGCAGAGATTTCCCGTATCCCCCCCGCACCCCCCCACAGCCTCCCCCATTATCAACTCCCACTCCAGAGCGGGCGTTTTGTGACAGTGGATGAAGCTACACGGACATCTGATTGTCACCCAGAGTCCATAGTGTACTTTGTAGGTGTGTGGGGCTTTTGGCCAGAAGACTGTTTTCGTTTTTCTTTTATACGACTCTCAGTTACTCGGCTGCCCTAAGACCCAGAAACCTTTGCATAAGGATCTGAAGATGTGCAAGGCACCAAGTCCTGCTGGCTGTGCCCCACGGTCCCCACAGCACACCGCGGTCCCCACAACACACCGCACCCTGACAGTAGATGCAGTCCCTCTCTCTCACCCCCTCGGAAAGTTGAGTGTGGTGACTGGAGCCGTGAGCTGTCTCTGCCGAGGCTGTGCTGGTGCGTCCAAGGAATCCGGCTCTGACAAGGAGAGTGTGGGTGGTGCGGGTGGGAGACCTGCGGGAAGCCTCTGGGAGGCTGCCGCACAAGTCCAGGTGTGAAGTAGCTGGAAAAGAAGAGAGCAGCGACCATCCTGGCTAACACGGTGAAACCCCGTCTCCAGGCAAAACATTAGCCGGGCGTGTTGGCGGGCGCCTGTAGTCCCAGTTACTCGGGAGGCTGAGGCAGGAGAATGCTGTGAACCTGGGAGGCGGAGCTTCCAGTGAGCTGAGATGGCGCCACTTCACTCCAGCCTGGGCGACAGAGCGAGACTCAGTCTCAAAAAAA
>NW_012105697.1:2294649-2300793 GCF_000951045.1 Mandrillus leucophaeus | reverse complement strand
AGAAAGACCAGGTCTGGCCGGGGCAGGTGGAGGAGTGAGCCCAGCCCCTCAGACAGAAAGACCAGGCCTGGCCAGGGCAGGTGGGGAGTGAGCACGGCCCCTCAGAGAGAAAGACCAGGCCTGGCCAGGGCAGGTGGAGGAGTGGGGCCGATCCCTCAGGGAGAAAGACCAGGCCTGGCCGGGGCAGGTGGAGGAGTGGGGCCGGTCCCTCAGGGAGAAAGACCAGGCCTGGCCAGGCCTGAGCCTGTCGGTGAGTCAGGAGCAGCGCAGCGCACAGCGAAGATCCAGGCCAGCTGGAAGGAGGGGGCTTGCAGAGGTGCTGGAGCCAGATTGGGCCCTGTGGTACCTGGGGAGGAACCTGGATTTTGGATTGAGGGGCAGCAGGCACGTGCAGTGGTGGCAGTTTGGACAAGGAGGTGATGAACTGAGTTGTTTTTTGTTGATGAGAACAGTTTTATTATGACTCCCACAGAGTACAATTCTCCCTTTTAAAGTGCACAGTTCAGCACCTGTAATCCCAGCTACTTGGGAGGCAGAGGCAGGAGAATCCCTTGAACCCAGGAGGCGAAGGTTGCAGTGAGCGGAGATCGTGCAGTTGCACTCCAGCCTGGGCGAGAGAGTGAGACTCTGTTTCAATAAATAAACACAAAATGAAGTATACAGTTCAGCGGTTTTTAGTGTATTCACTGATTTATGCAGCCATCACCACAGTCAATTTTAGAACCTGTTCTTCATCCCTAAAGAAATGCAGTGCGTCTTCAGCCGTCCCTCCCTCCCTCCCTCCCTCCCTCTCTGCGTCCAGGTTCCTGGGAAGTCCTGATCTGCTTTCTTTCCCGGGGTGTGCCTCTTGTGGGCAGGTGTATAAATAGAATCACGCGCTGTTCTGCATCAGGCGTGTTTCACCACGCGTGCCGTGTTTGAGGGTCATCCCTGTCGCGGCTGAACTTCACGCCTAGTTATGGCTGAGTCGTGTTCCGTTACGGTCATGGATGGACTACAATTAGTTCATCCATATGGACATCTGGGTCGTCTCTACATTTTGGCGGTTATACCTAATGCTTCTGTGAACGTTTGTGTGCCGACGTTTGCATAGACAGATGTATGTTTTCTCTTGGGTTTATGCTTAGGAGTGGACCTGCTGGTTCTTACAGGAGTTCTTGGCTTAACCTTTTGAGGAACTGCCAGATGTTTCCCACGGCGGCCCCACCTGTGGTGCCCTGGCACCAGCAGTGGAGGGCTCCCCGCTTCTCCTGGTCATCACCAGCACTTGTTTTCTGAGGCCGGCACAGTGGGTGTGAGGTGCTGGCTCCCTGTGGGTTTGGTCTGCCTCTCCCAGACAGCTCATGAGGACATCCTTGCTCGTGCCTGTCAGATATTTGTCTTTCTTCGTTGGAGGAATGCCTGCTCAGATGCTTTGCCCAGGTTCTAATTGGGTTGTTTGAACTGAGTGACTTTGGGAAGATGAGTTGGTGTGTGGTGTGGGGAGGGCACTTCCAAGAGGCAGGGTGGGAGCCAGGATCATGGTGGGAGGGAGCGAAAGCCCTAAGTGGGGGAATGGGGAGAAGAGAGAGAGGGTGGACGGGTGGGAGGGAGGAAAGGGCCGCAGCCCTCCGTGCTGGAGGGGGTGGGGTCGGGGAGGGGATGGCTGGTCTGGGCACCCCCGGGCTCCTCCCCTGGTCCGCAAAGGCAGGGCCACATGGGGTACACGGTGGCTCTGAAGAGGCCGTGGAGTCAGGCTGAGAAGGGGTCACAGGATTTGGTGAAAAGTCAGGGAGGGTGTTTGTTAGCCGAGTGGTTACAGGATGACTGTCGGGGAAGGAAAGGAGGTGGCTGCTCCAGGCCTCAAGTAGACGGGAAGGAATAAGAGACTGAGGCGAGGGAGAAAGCGGATGGGTGCCAGAGAAGTTTCTGGGCAGGGAGGGCCGTGGACGGCCAGGAGTTGCTGCTTCCGAGAGCGCAGGGAAGGAGGAGGTGAGATTGGCAGCAGAAGAAAGGGGATAATTGGCAGGCAGGCCTCCAAAGGGGTGGGCGGGACTTCATAACAACAATAATAACAATCATTTGTGCTAATTGGATCTCTCGAGGGCCGGGGGCGAGGGGAAGGCACCCCTGCCCGTGCTGCAGGTGCTTCCTCTCTGGAGCAGAGGTCAGAGCCGGGTGAGTGAGCACCAGCGGGGGCTGGGAGAGCTGAGACCCCGGCTGGGAAACAGGCGGGCAGGGAGGTCAGAGCCAGGTGAGTGAGCGCCAGCAGGGGCTGGGAGAGCTGAGACCCCGGCTGGGAAACAGAGGCGGGCAGGGAGGCCGGGACCCTCGTTTCAGAAGATGTGAAATTCCCAGCCTTCTGGTAGATCCCTTGAATAGCCCAGGGTTTTCTTGAGAGCAAGTGGGGGGCCTTCTCCTAGGCAGCTGGCCTGGACCCTGAGAGCTGGGTCAGGAGCTGCCTCAGGCCCCTGCAGCTCCTGGTGCCCCCACCTCTCCCATCGCTCCCCTCTGAGGATGAGGGTCCCATGCTCGCGCCATGAGGTCCTGGGGGTAGGGCCTGATAGCAGGGGCTGAGAGCATGCCTGGAGGGACAGGAGAGGAAGAGAACTGGGGAGCATTGAGTGAACATCCGTCTTAACCCTGATGAGTCCTCAGAAGCCTCCACTCAGTCCCCACACAGGCACCTGCCCTTCCCGTCCCTGCTTTGCAGAGGAGGCAGCTGAGGCTCAGCCATTTCTGAGGGTGGCAGAGCCGGTGATGACGCCAGGGACTGGCACCGCGGCTGCCCGTTGCTCACAGGGGCACAGCGCTGTCACCCAGACTGTTTGTTTCACATCTCTCTGGTAGGTGTGGGCCGCTCCCTCTCCTCGGAGAGGAAGTTGGGATGCAGAGCAGTGTGGGCCCCGTCCCAGGTCGCCACGGTGCGGCCTTCCTTCCCGCCTCCCTCTTACAAGAGCCTCCGGACCCTGAGCTCTGGGCCCTCGCCGCTTACCCCTCCTCTGCTGCCCCCAGCCCCTCTGGCTGTGGAATTTGTGGACCCTTATGCAAAAAGGCAGGAAGAAAGCGTCTTCCTTTCCTGGAGGTCTCTGGGTTGGCCAGGGTGTTTTGTGTTCGGCATTTCACCCACAGGTGAGTGCAGAGCCCCCCAAGCCCAGGCTGTGAGCCCCCAGCACTGAGCCCTTGTGCTCTTGGACCCCACTTACAAAACACAGGTCAAAGGTGAAGTGACCAGGAATTCCAGGGCAGCAGCTGCTGAGCACAGAGCCCCAGGCTGGGCCTCTGTCCCAGCTGCCCAGGCCGTGCCCCAGGTCCCTGCCTGCCCCTCCCTCCTGGCGCCATTCTAGGTGCTCATCCCCTCTGCTGCGGCTCCGTGGCCCGGCCGTGGCCTGGAAAGTGTGCCCCAAACCCTGGCACCCTCATTCCTTTACGTCGGGGTCAGCAAACTTTCTCTGCAGTGGGCCAGATAGTAAATACTTTAGGCTTTGTGAACCGAGAGGGGAAATGAAGGCTACTCTCGATGTAGGTGTATGGCTGTCTGTTTGAAGTGTGACCATTGGAACTTGTAAAAGGCATTAGTATCTGGAGGGCAGTTTAAGGGCCAGCGCCCCCCACGCAGGGTCAGCCCCTCCACGTCTGTAGGCCGCCTCACCTCCGCCCCCCGTCCGGCTATCACCGTGGCAGGACTCATGCCATGTGCCTAGGGCTGCAGTGCCCGTTCTGGGCAGCGCGGGCCTGGCTGGCAGCAGATCCCTGCTGAGTGAGAGGTGATCTCTGCTGGCCTCTGGGCGGGCCACTGCGCGGTGGAGAGGAGGGGTGTGGCGGGCGCACTCTCCCACCTCCCCCATGCACAGCCTGGTCAAGGCCTTGGCCCTGCAGGAAGCTGGCCCGAGGTGGAGGCCAGGGGAAGGCGCTGAGCTGGGAAGTCCCTGCTTTTATTGAGTTATGCGATAGAGTTTCACTAGAAGGACGTTATCACCACTTGGCAAACAGGTTTCAGCCGAGAAGAGGAGGTGAGGGGCAGCCTCCGCCACCTCCTCGGCCCCTGGTTGCAAACTGCTCCCTTCCCTTTTTTTCTTGTACTTTTTGTTTTGTTTTTTTTTTAACTTTTGCTACAGTGCTGATTCTTATGCATTTTTAATGTTTAGAGTGTTGTAATTAGAAAGCCTGTACAATTTTTAAAAGTTTGTTTACTTTCTAATAGAGGTACAATTAACGTATTACAACATTTCATTTTTTTTTTTCTTTTTTATTTTTGAGACGGAGTCTCGCTCTGTCACCCAGGCCGGAGTGCAGTGGCGTGATCTCAGCTCACCGCATCCTCTGCCTCCAGGGTTCAAGCGATTCTCCTGCCTCAGCCCCCCGGGTAGCTGGGACTACAGGCACCAGCCACCACGCCTGGCTAAGTTTTGTATTATTAGTAGAGACAGGATTTCACCATATTGGCCAGGCTGGTCTCGAACTTCTGACCTCGTGATCTGCCTGCTTTGGCCTCCCAAAGTGTTAGGATTACAGGCATGAGCCACCGTGCCCGGCCAACATTTGCTGTTTTACAGTGTACAATTCACTGGTTTTTAACATATTCACAAAGTTGTGAATATATTAAATCATTATCAGTATGTAATTCCTGAACATTAGGCTGGGCGCAGTGGCTGCCCTCCTTGGGTCTCTGGCAGAGTCAGAATTAGGTTGACATAAAACAGAAAAACAGGAGAAAAGCTTACGAATGTTATTTTATTTTATTTATTTTTTTGAGACAGAGTCTCGCTCTGTCGCCCAGGCTGGAGTGCAGTGGCGCAATCTCGGCTCGCTGCAAGCTCCGCCTCCCGGGTTCACACCATTCTCCTGCCTCACCCTCTCGGGTAGCTGGGACTACAGGCGCCTGCCACCTCGCCCGGCTAGTTTTTTGTATTTTTAGTGGAGACGGGGTTTCACCGTGTTGTCCAGGATGGTCCCAATCTCCTGACTTCATGATCCGCCCGCCTCGGCCTCCCAGAGTGCTGGGATTACAGGCGTGAGCCCCCGCGCCTGCGCCTGGCCGGGAATGTTATTTTTACAGGTACATGGGAGACTTCAGAAAGGGAAGGCCTCTCGAAGCGGTTAGGCCTGAGGGCTTCTATGCCAAAGAATAGCGACTGTGAAAAAGTCACTAAAATCCTTGGGGAGGCTGAGGGAGATAAGGGTTGGTGTGTGCAGCTGTCGCTCAGCCTCAGCTCCTGGTGCTGGTGACGAGGACGTCCTCTTCGTCTACGGGGAAGTCGTGCTTCACATGGGGTTTCATCTGCTTTCAGGAGGAAAAGGGGAGGCCAGAGCACCTTTCTTGTGTCTGCTGCTGCCCCCGTGCCTTTGGGGCTGCACTGGGGCGGCCTGTTCTGTGCCGTGGCCTTCACCGCCGGCCCCCCAGCACCCAGCCATCTACCAGTTCCGACGCGTCGCCCCAGCCACTGTCCAGAACACCCCTTTAGGCTTTTCCCTTAATACAGGCATAATTACCTGTTGTTAAAATATCAGGAAAACGAATATAAGAAAAACGCTGAGATCACTCTCACTCTTGATGCTGGGTGTGGGAGGGGTGCCAGCTTTCATTCCCTGGCCGGCTCCGTGGAGGAGGGGTCCCCGGCGTGGTTCTCATAGGTTCCTCACCATTCGGAACCTCAATGTGATGGAGGCTGTCTCTGTAAGAAGCGTTTCCTGAGATTTGGGCTTTCCTGTCGGTAGCCTGTGGAGAGGTAGAGCTGGCCTGGTTGGGCTGCAAGCACGTTCACGGCAGTTTAGCCTGAACTCTTCCATCCGAGGGACCCAAAGCCCCCGGCGGTCTGTCCAAGGGGAGGTCTGCCTGTCCTTCCGCGTGGGTCTCACCTCTTCCTGAGACGGGTCCGGGGAGGGTCTGAGTGTTGGGATTTGCTGTCTGGTCTCAAGCCTGTGCTTTGCCCGGACCCATCTGTTTGGGTGCACACCCACCTGTGCCTGGTGCTGCCCTGGGTGCTAGGGACATGGGCGCCGGGAGGACAGGCCAGCTAAGCAGAGACAGAGAGTGGCAGAGTAGCAGGCATTAGGAAGAGAAAGGCAGGCGGGTGGAGCAGGTGGGGACCCTGAGGAGGTGGCCCTCACCTGGAGTCCAGAGGAGGCAGCTGGGAGGACCAGAGGAGAGCTCTGGGCAGGGGC
>NW_012105697.1:2294089-2294461 GCF_000951045.1 Mandrillus leucophaeus | reverse complement strand
CTGGGCAGGGGCGGGGTGGTAGGAGCCGGGGAGCTGTGGGCAGGGTCAGGGTGAAGGGAGCCGGGGAGCGCTGGGCAGGGGCTGAGTGGAGGGAGCTGGAGGCACTGGGCAGGGGCCGGGTGGAGGGAGCTGGAGGCACTGGTCAGGGGCGGGGCGGAGGGAGCCAGGGAGCGCTGGGCAGGGGCTGAGTGGAGGGAGCTGGAGGCACTGGACAGGGGCCGGGTGGAGGGAGCTGGAGGCACTGGGCAGGGGCTGAGTGGAGGGAGCTGGAGGCACTGGGCAGGGGCTGAGTGGAGGGAGCTGGAGGCACTGGGCAGGGGCTAGGTGGAGGGAGCTGGAGGCACTGGGCAGGGGCTAGGTGGAGGGAGCTGG
>NW_012105697.1:2278602-2288071 GCF_000951045.1 Mandrillus leucophaeus | reverse complement strand
GTCTCCCGGTGACCCTCGTGTCTTCAGGTGACCCCGTGTCTCCTGCTGACCCCGTGTCTCCCGGTGACCCTTGTGTCTCCCGGTGACCCCGTGTCTGCTGGTCCTCACAGGTGCTCAGTAATGAGGACCCTGGAGAGCGCAGTCTGTGTTCCCGTGTGGGATTTGAATACACAGTGTCCGAGGCAAGCGTAGTGGTGGGTGGTTCTGGGCATAGACGTGGGGCTTGATGGTCTGTATGTAAACTGTGTCTCTGTACCCCCCTCCAGCCTTTCCTTTCTCCCCTTCCCCGCAGACAGACCTTGGGCCTCTGTTTCCTCATCTGCATAATGGCGACAGCAGTCAGACCTACCCAGAGGGCTGTCATGGACCCCAGTCCACTCACAGTTCGTGAGCCGTTTAGAGCAGTACCTGGAACTGTGGGGTGGGGTGGCCAGGGGCCGCCAAGTGACCCGCACGGCATATCTGTGCACGTGAGTTTATTTAAACAGGCACATCCTGAGTTCTCACTCTCGTGCCCTTCCTGAGGGTGGGTTGACAGCACCCTGCCGTGGGGCTGGCTCCCTTCTGTGCCTGGATAGTGGTGAACTTCTTGTCACTGGAGGGACTCGGGAAAATTGGTTCAGGTGGGTTGTGCCAAGGAGGTACTTTGTTCCTGCCTGCTGGTCTGCAGACCCCGGCCTGGAATGAGGTGCTGGACGCCGCCGTTCCCGCCTGCTGGTCTGCAGATCCTGGCCTGGAATGAGGTGCTGGATGCCGCTGTTCCGGCCTGCTGGTCTGCAGATCCTGGCCTGGAATGAGGTGCTGGATGCCGCTGTTCCGGCCTGCTGGCCTGCAGACCCCGGCCTGGAATGAGGTGCTGGATGCCAGAGGAGGTTTCTTCAGAGTGGAGCGCATTCAGCCCAAGGGGGCCTGGCCTGGGTTTCTCTTCCAGTGTTGAGGTTGTTGGTAGACGGGGCAGGTGGCTGCTGTGCCTCACCAGGAGTCCTCCCCACCTGGGAGTGAGGTCACACCAGGGACTGGGGCCAGATGGCCGGGGAATGGGCTTGCTAATGGTTGGACGAGCGTTGTGCCCGCCTCCACCTCAGTATGCAGCTCCGATGAGACACAGAATTGAAGGCTCAAGGAGGGGCTGGGGCCCACGGCAGGCCTCTCCTTCCGAGAGAGAGGAACGCGAATGTCCACAGGAATAAATGGAAGGACGCTGGCATTGAAGCTGGAGTATTCACAAGGCCTGACGTGGACGCAGCCCACAGTTGTCCGCCAGCGATGGGTGGGTGTGTGGACCACCGTGGCCGCTGTACAGTGGAGTGGGTTCAGCCCGAGAGAGGAGCGGCGCGCCGCCGCACCATACTGTGTGGAAGAGCCAAACGCAGGACAGATGCGGCCCCTCTCCGGGCAGAGCACGCGGCAGCGAGTCCCGAGGGACAGAAAGGAGTTGAGAGGCTGCAGGGCCTGGCTGGGGGAATGCGTGGTGACTGTTGTGGGCTCGTGGGCTTTTTGAGGTGGTTGTAAAGTTGATTGTGGTGATGGTTGCGAAACTGATTATACTAAATATCATTGCGTTGTACACTTTACATGGGGAATGTTGTGGTAGGGGGATCGCATCTCAGTGAAGCTGTTTTAATAAAAATGTGGGCCCTGGGGTGTGAGCGCTGGTCCGGCGGTGGGAGGCCGTGCCTCCTCGGGCAGGTTTCTTGTGGCTTCTGCTGGAGGCTTCCCCCGAGAAGCCAGGTGGCTACAGCCCGTGCCTCCTGCAGGTGCCGGGGGATTCGGGGAGCCCAGCCCCAAATCTCTCCTGTGGAAGGTAGGAGGTTTTTTTGTTTTAAGGCTCGTCGAGTGAAGCCGTTGGCGTGGAGAAGGAACAAAGAGATCCGTAACTGACGGTTGGTTGTAAACACCGCTGCACTCGGCCGGCAGGACTTTTTTTAAATTGCCCTTATTTGGCTGTGGAAGTTGGCAGCCCTGTGTCCGCCCCATGGAGTTTAGCTGAGCCGCTCCTGGTTTATGAAACCCCAGCGCGCGGAAAGCAGGGAGGGCACGTTTGCCACAGCTCCACCTGGCGGCCCTGCCCTTCCCTGATCTGTGTGAGGGTTCAGGTGCCCGCCGCGCCTGCAGGAGGGTGGGGGAGGGCTGGGAGGGCTGCCTCAGAGCCTGCTTCATTTTATTTTTTTATTTTATTTTATTTTAAATTTAATTTTTGAGACAAAGTCTTGCTCTGTCGCCCAGGCTGGAGTGTGATCTCCGGTCACTGCAACCTCTGCCTCCCGGGTTTAAGCAATTCCCCTGCCTTAGCCTCCCGAGTAGCTGGGATTACAGACCCCTGCCACCACGCCCGGCTAATTTTTGTGTTTTAGTAGAGATGGGGTTTCACCATGTTGGCCATGCTGGTCTCGAACTCCCGACCTCCAGTGATCCACCTGCTTTGGCCTCTCAGTGCTGGGATTACAGGTGGAGCCACTGCAACCAGCCAGGGGGCCTGTTTTAAAAGAGAGATCAGGGTATGAACCCTTCAACAACTCGGGCGCGTGGCAAAGGCTCTGCTGTCCGCTTTAGCTGCGTGTGTGCGTGGCACAGGTCGGTGGTGTGTGTAGAGACCCTCACAGTGCGTGGCGCGGGTTGGTGTCGTGCGTACAGACCCTGACAGTGCGTGTGGCACGGGTTGGTGGTGTGTGTAGAGCCCCTCACAGTGCGTGGCATGGGTTGGTGGTGTGTGTGGAGACCCTGATGGTGCGTGTGGCACGGGTTGGGAGTGTCACGTGTGGAGACCCTCAGGCACCTGCTGCCCTGTTTCTGATGTGATGGGTCAGTGTCTGCCAGGGGTGTGGGGACTCCAGTCGGTTTGGCACGAGCATCACACGTACACTGTCTTGTGCACACTTGACAGTAACATGTTCTCTGTCTCGCCTGTGAGGAAGCTGCGGCGTGGAGGTGGGGTTGTTCACCCCGGGTCCAGCTGGGGAGTGGTGGGGCTGCGATGGGCGCCCGTGGTGGTTGTAGCCCGTGTGGGTCCTGGAGTTCTTCCTGCAGCTGTGTGAGGCCTTGGCCGGCCCCTGCCGTGGGGAGCAGCCAGGCTAGCTCCAGGTCAGTTCTTGGTGTCCCGGGGTAGGCGCTATGTGCCTTGTCTGCCGGGCGCTGTACCTGCCACGCGGGTCCCTGCAGGGCCCTCCGTGCAGCCTGGCACCCCATAAACTCGGTCCTTCTGTCTTGTCCCTTCTAACAGGGACCCGGACATGGAGCTGCGGGAAGAAGCCTGGTCTCCGGGGCCGCTGGATTCTGAAGACCAGCAGATGGCGAGTCACGAGAACCCAGGTGAGCGGCCCGAGTCCGTCCCGGCCGGCCCCACCGCCTCCCACCTGACCCTGGCTTCCGGCCCCACCGCCTCCCACCTGACCCTGGCTTCCGGCCCCACCGCCTCCCACCTGACCCTGGCTTCCGGCCCCACCGCCTCCCACCTGACCCTGGCTTCCGACCCCACTGCCTCCCACCTGACCCTGGCTTCCGGCCCCACTGCCTCCCACCTGACCGACCCCACCGCCTCCCACCTGACCCTGGCTTCCGGCCCCACTGCCTCCCACCTGACCGAGCCCGCTGCCTCCCCCACCTGACCCTGGCTTCCGGCCCCACTGCCTCCCACCTGACGCTGGCTTCCGACCCCACTGCCTCCCACCTGACACTGGCTTCCTTTGCCTTTGGGTGGGAGGAAACCCCCCTTTCCTGTTTTCCCTTCCTGGGGCCCTGGGATGCCCGACCCTGGCCTCCCCTCCCCCGCTGGGCTCTGCACTCCTGGCTGTAGAGGGAGGGGCTGGGGTTGTGGCTCCAAGTTTCTGCTGAACGATTTTGGGGACCCCGGGGGCCGCCTTCTCTGCCTGACTTCCTCTGTCCTTGCCCTTCCAGCCTGGGCAGCACCCCCGTCTGTTGAGGGTGCCCCGTTGCTCTCCCCACAGCCCCGCCTCCACATCCTGGACCCTCTGCTGTGATTCCAGGCGGCCCTGTGACCCTCCCTGGCAGAAACTCCTTAGACCGGGTGGCACAGGAGCGCAGGGAGCCCACAGGCTGACGCTGACTTTTCAGGGAGAGCTGTCTGTGTGGGTTTTTAGGTGAAATCCTTCACTCTTTGGACATTGACAACGTATTTCGTTTGTTTAATAAAGCATTGTTGGGGTTGAGCAAAACTCATTTGTGGGCTACGTGGGGCCTGGGTTTGGTTGCCGAGGCCCCATGGTGACCCCACAGTGGCCCCTGACACCTCAAGGCCTCCCTCCCCTCCTGGAGGCCACGTGCCTGCCTCAGACCTGAGGAATAAGGTGCGGCGGCTTCTCTCATTGCTGTGTCTGCATGCCAGGCCCCAGGTCCCAGGCCCACGCTGGCCCGGGCTCAGCAGACCTATTCTGCAGAGGGCCAGAGAGGAAATGCTGTGCATCTTGCAGGCTGCAGGCCTCACAGATACCACAGAGCCACAGTCCACACGGGAATGCATGGGTGCACCGGTCAGGCTCGATGCAGAAATGTGGCAGAGCTCGCCAGCCCAGGCCAGCGTAGCCGAGTCGTCCCAGAGAAGGACCGGGGTGAAGTGTGGGATCGATTTTGTAAAGCACCTCAGCCCTTTTTTCAGTGATTTCTGAGATCTGTGGATGGAGTATGAGCAGAAGCTCCTTCTGTGTGGGGCTGTGGCAGCCCTGGTTCCGGGGGAGAAACTGGGATGGGGGTTTTGAGTGTGTTGGCAGGACGGCATGCCCGGGGGGCACACACCCCGGCCCCAGGCTGCCCCGCGCCACAGTGGGTGAGCACCGTCCTGCGCCTCAGTGGGTGGGCGCCGTCCCGCACTGCCACAGCCCTCGAGGCCTGCCCCCGCCTTCTCCCTCGCATACGTCCTGGGCCTTTGAACCTTTTTGAAAATTCTGTGGAAATCTCGAGCATGTGGACGTAGTGTGATGAGTCCCTCTTCCTGTGCCAGCGAAGGGCACTGCCAGTCCCTTTCTGCCCACTGTGATTCTTTTTCCACAGTGTCATAGAGAATGTATCCATCACGTCATTGTGTCTGTAAATTCTTCAACATGTAAGGACTCCTTAAAAAAAAAACCCTACAGGAAGCTGATCTCGCCTAACAACATGTCATTTTTTAGGACCATCGTCTAATCTAGCCCCCAGTCCTTGTTAAAATAGCCTGTGGTCTCCAGAATGCTTGTCTTTGAGTAAGTTCATCTTTAATTTTACAAGTCACTCGTAAACTCCCTCTCTTTGTAGAGAGTAGGTCTCAGGTCCCCTTGTCCAGCCCGCTGCCCTGCTCCCCCCCGGCCTCTGTCTGTGGGAGTGCTGTTCCCCACTGGGCAGCTGGCTCCGGGGAGGGCCTGCGCTTGGTGCCGTCTCTGGAGCATCACCCCCGTGTGACGCCCTCGCTCATCGAGGATGGGCTGCGCACGCTCCCAAGCTGCCCTGGCGTCCGGGTAACTCCCGTGTGGGGTCCCGCCTACACGTGTCCCTCCTCCGATGTGACAGTGACAGACATTGTCGGGGGGAATGGCGGGGGTTGGCCTGGCCAGTGTATGTGGGCCCTTTTTCTCTGGCCTCTTGCTGAGGGATATGGGGGCCCATGGAGCAGGCATCTGGAGAGGAGTGTGCCCCGGAGAGGCAGGGGAGCGTGCCCACCAGGCAGAGAGAAGGGAATCAGCAGGGCTCCCAGCCCACTTGGCCCCAGCGTCTTCTGCGGAATCAGTGTCCAGGCCCTCAGCCTACCTTGTGGGGTCCTTGGATAGGGAGGAGGCAACCAGCGCAACTTTCACTGTCATGCATGTGAGGAGTGGCCTAGGGGGAAGGTTGAGAAGGAGGCAGAGAGCACCAGCGGCAGGAGGCGTCCAGCGTGGTTGCCCCATGCCGACCCTAACCCTGCAGTGCTGGGGTGTGGGGCAGGGCGTCCATGTCCTGTGCTGGAGACGGGAGATGCTGGTTGGAGTGCCAAAGAGGGGGTTGCCACCCGAGCCGGGCTGCAGGCCTTCAGGTAGACGCCGCGTGGACCCTTCCTCAGCTCCTGACTTCCGTGTGTCCTGGTACCTGCTCTGGGAATACATCCCATGTGTGGTTGCTTCTCCCCACTGTGATCCCAGCCCTGTGGCCTTACAGTCACAGCGCTGGCCTTCTCGCGACCTCTGTCCCTACCCTTGTCCCCTCCTGAGCCTCTTGGGGAGGAGGCGAGATCCCGGTGCCATGCCCAGAACCCTGTGAAGGTGTCCTGGCTTGATGGGACTGAGAACCCGCCGCCTGCCCAGCCTTGCAGCCCTGCGTGCCATCGCCCCGTCCGCCTCCCAGCTGGTCTCGGGCCCCTGACGCGGCCCCCGACACGGCCCCCAGCCCGCGTGGCCCTGCTACAGTTTTCTTCCCCAGACGGTGTTGTGTGACTCGCACTTTCTCTTTTTTTTTTTTTTTTTTTGAGACAGAATCTCGCTGTCACCCGGGCTGGAGTGCAGTGGTGTGATCTCGGCTCACTGCAACCTCCACCTCCTTGGTTCAAGCGACTCACCTGCCTCAGCCTCCTGAGTAGCTGGGATTATAGGCACCCGCCACCATGCCTGCCTAATTTTTGTATTTTTAGTAGAGACGGGTTTCACCGTGTTGCCTAGGCTGGTCTCGAACTCCTGACCTTAGGTGATCTGCCTGCCTCGGCCTCCCAGTGCTGGGATTACAGACGTGAGCCACTGTGCCTGGCATGACTCCCCTTTTCTGTCCGCTTCCACCAGCTCTCTGCTCCATGAGATGCCGTCTCAGCAGAAGTGTCCCCATGTCCCCTCTCCTGTGTGCCTGTCCTTCGGCTTCCTGGAGATCACTCCCTGGGGTGCGGAGGCCGCTCAGGGTGCAGACTGTTCAACCAGAGGGTCCTGTCTCGGGGGCCAGGCGAAGCTTCGTTCACAGAGGAAGGGGCTTTGGGCTGCATTGCAGGGGATGTGGTAGTGTGGCTCGAGGGCCCTGGGAAGCCACGGGGCAGCGGGGACGCTCTCAGCTGCTGTTAACAGGGAACCCAGACAGCACTGGCCCTAGCCCAGAAGGACTCGATATGTTCTCAGGCAGCTGGCCTGTAGGCCGGACAGATCCAGGGCGGCCTCTCTCCTGAGAGCCGCTTATCTCTGGGCTCAGGGCCCCAGGCCCCTCACTGTGATATCCTGGCCACAGCAAGGCAGTGCCTCAACCCCAGGCGGTGGGTCCCCAGGAAGCTCCGGCAGTGTCCTGCTGTGCCTCTTCTCTCTGGCACCCCCATATCACCCAGGCAGCATCACCCTGCGGCATGGGGTTGCCTGTCCTTGGGCCTCTCCTTCTGAGGAGTGTGAGAGGAGAGTGGGTTCTGAAGCTCCCACGCAGGCCTCACTGGCCAGGGCAGGTGAGTCCCCACGACCCACAGGAATCCCAGGCAGCCCACACTTGCGACCTTCTTGTGAGAGGGAAAGGAATTGGACTGTGGGTAGCCCCCGGCCGTGCCCCCTGTTCAGAGAAGGTGTCCCTGTGGAGGCTTGGGTGGTTGGAAGGCTTTCTGTGGCTGCTGTGGGGAGAGCGGCGTGCCTGGAACCCCTGGCACGTGTTCCTTCCATGGAGCTGTTTGGGCCCCCGGCTCCTTCCCCCAGGCCCATGGCTTTGCCTCAGTGTCCCTGGAGACCTGGGTCAGGGGGTGCGGCCTCGGGTGCTGACTGGGGTGCCCTTGCTGGGCTCAGCGTGAGGTTGTCTGAACAGAAGTCTCCACGCCTTCTCCCCCAGACCCCCCAAAATTCCGAAGGTTTGAACCTCCCTACCCCATCTCTTACTGGAGGTCACTCCAGTACGGTTGCCCCTGCTGATGACCGGAGGCCCCTGAGAGGCACAGCAGGGTGCTGTGTGTCCCCTGCGCCCGGTGGCTTTGCCCCTGGGAACTCGGCTTCCTCCGTTTTAGTAAACTGGCTCTGCAGTGCCTTTGCAGTCGAGGCCCGGAGTAGTTTACCCCTCGCCCCGTGCCTGCACGCAGGAACACAGCCAGATAAAAAGAAACATACGAATTTATGGGGGACCAAAATGAAAGTGCCACAGGACAGTTGTTCCTGTGCTAGCAGCACGTGCGGTGTTTCTTCCTCCTGCCTCCATTCTGTTTCATTTACATGCTGGCCGCCGTCCACGCAGTCCATCCGACTGCCTGCTGGGCTCAGGCCCGCAGTGGAGACGCGAGGCGTGGCCTGTGGTTGGGTGTGAATTCCACCGCACGGCGTTTCCCACGTACGGCGTGGTGAAGAACTGCATGTGAGATTGGAAAGAGCCACAAAGCCAGTGTTCTTTCCGGTTAGATAGATTGAATGGGGGCATTTTTGAAACCGTAGAAATTTTGTGATTTTTTTCTGTATTTGGATATTTCTGGGTGTGTGTTCAGATCCTCTGAGCTAATACTGTTAGGAATAACGACCAGTGCTTCGTAATCGCGTCCTGTGTGCCCGCAGTCAGCCAGTGCTTTGTAATCGCGTCCTGTGTGCCCGCATCCTGTGTGTCCGCAGTCAGCCAGTGCTTCGTAATCGCGTCCTGTGTGCCCGCAGTCAGCGCAGCCTCCTTAGGTGGTTATCTTGTTGAATTTGCACAAAACCCCATGAGATCTGGGTGCTGGGGAAAGAGGGGCCGAGACACCTGCCTGGGCCGTGGAGCTGGGGGCTGGTGGGTGGCGTGCAGCCTCCTGCAGGCTGAGGCCGGGGTCTCCTGAAGATCTCAGGAGGGTGAGACCCATGGCTCTAGGCTGAGCGGCACTTTCCAACCTGCCTCCTGGGGCCTTTTCTCCTGATGACCCTCGATTGAGTTCCTGATGTTGAGTGGGTGAGGGGTGTGGGACCGGGCAGCGACAGCTCAGGCAGCCTCAGAGCTGTTCAGATAACGAAGTAGACATTCTGCTTCTGAGGTGGGAGCAGTGCCAGCAGGAAAGCCTCAGCCGGTGTCTGGGAGCTGGGGTTCTGGCTGCCCTCGGGTGAGCACGGGCTCCGTGTTTCAGCACACCCTCTTCTCTTTTCATTTCATTTTATTCTTATTTATTTATTTATTTTTTGAGACAGAGTCTCACTCTATCGCCCAGGCTGGAGTGCAGTGGCACGATCTTGGCTCACTGCAACCTCTGCCTCCCGGATTCAAGTGATTCTCCTGCCTCAGCCGCCTGAGTAGCTGGGATTACAGGCACCTGCCAACATGCCCGGCTAATTTTTGTATTTTTAGTAGAAACGGGGTTTCACCATGTTGGTCAGGCTGGTCTTAAACTCTTGACCTCGTGATCTGCCCACCTTGGCCTCCCAAAGTGTTGGGATTACAGGCGTGAGCCATCGCGCTCAGCCTATCTCTTTTTATTTTTTGGAGACAGCCTCACTCTGTCGCTGAGGCTGGAGTGCAGTGGTGCCATCTCTGCTCACTGCAGCCTTGACGCTCTGGACTCAGGCTGTCCTCCCACCTCAGCCTCCTGCGTAGCTGGGGACTCCAGGCACACACCCCC
>NW_012105697.1:2271681-2272471 GCF_000951045.1 Mandrillus leucophaeus | reverse complement strand
AGCCAGGATGGTCTCGATCTCCTGACCTCGTGATCCGCCCGTCTCGGCCTCCCAAAGTGCTGGGAATACAGGCTTGAGCCACCGCGCCCGGCCAAGGAAACACCCCTTAACGCATGGAAGCTGCGCTTTGAAAGAGCAAATCATGGTTGCGTTAGAATCGCTGGACTCCAAAGGAAGTCACCGATCCTTCCTGGCAGAAAGTGTGGATGACTTGGAAAGTCAACACGACTGTGCTCGGACTTAGCACTTTATGCCAGGAGAAAATGGCATTATGACTCACGGAAAAGGGACCTTCAGATGGGAAGGGCACAGACAGGCTACCCAGCAAGAGCCCGGTGAACCCCATTCCTCTTTGCCCTCCCTGAGGAACCTAAAAGCGAATGAGCCTCAGACAACTGACCAGAGAGAGGAGGGATGGGAGGAGGGTGTGAGCAGGTCAGTCTCACTGAGCACCGAACACGTCTCAGTCGGCCAAGATCTGCACATGACGGAGGGGATGCAGCCGAGAAAACAGGGGAAGGAGGATGGTTCGTGCAGCACAATCCAGGAGCCGTGCCTGGCAGTGGTAGCAGTAGCATTGTTACCCTGAGATCGCGTGTGCACCCAGCAAGAGGGTCACAATGTAGGGTATCCCACTTTCGCCATCTCCTGCGCCTATGGAATATTCCACTTCCGCCATCCCCTGTGTCTATGGGCCATCCCACTTCCGCCATCCCCTGTCTATGGAATATCCCACTTCCGCCATCCCCTGTGTCTATGGTATATCCCACTTCCGCCATCCCCTGTGTCT
>NW_012105697.1:2266404-2268767 GCF_000951045.1 Mandrillus leucophaeus | reverse complement strand
AAAGAGATGGGGTCTCACTATGTTGCCCAGGCTGGTCTCAATTTCCTGGGCTCAAGTTAACCTCCTGCTTTGGCCTCCTGAGTAGTTGGGACTATAGGTGTGAGCCACCATGCCCGGCCAGACGACACTTCCAAGTGTTGGGTGACGGCAGAGCAGCCGCAGCATGGCCCTTGAGTCTCCTGTATCCCTACATAAAAACACAGCAACCAGGTAGCAAAACTCAAGTCCCCTGGACCACAGTTGCAAAGTTACTAGGTCCTAAGGTACCCCCATGAGTTCCAAAATACAGCAGGATGACGATAAACCATCGAGGCCTCTGTGGTGGTAGCATCTGACCGGGAGGAGGGAAGCACAGGAGAGCCACAAACAGCCTCCAGGTCTTCACTGCCAAGCTGGGCAGGGGAGTCGGGGTCACTTTAGGACCAGCAGCTGAAGTAGGAACTGTTTTGTCCAAACCAGGGTAGTGGGGAGAGAGGCTGGTGGGAAGGCCCAAAAGGGGCTGGGGCAGCGCAGGTCCTGCAGCTCTCGAAGCAACCAGGTGAAGTGCTGTGCAGGGCAGAACCTCATGTGAGGAACGAGAATCGAGCAGGGCCCCCTTCCTTGGCAACAGAGGAAGACAGGAGAAGATGCTGATGACAGCGGGGACAGCGGCTGTAGCATGTGCCTCTGCGCAGGCTGGTTGCTGCGTTTTTTTACCTGCTGTGTGAGAACCTCTGAGAAGTTAGAACAGCTACCGTGAACCGAGCCTCCTCCCAGAAATTCAAGGAAACTTACACATAAAAAATGAGCAACAGAAAAAAATACTGAGTTCGGGCCTTCCCAAAAGTTATTAGAACAACAAAGAAAAGGAGCGGGATAGCATTTCTACAGACAGGCAGGCAGGCCAGAAGTGCATCCCAGCAGGATCAAGACCCTTTGGTCAGGGTCCCCAGTCCCTGCTACCGGTACTGCTCCGTGGCCAGTTAGGAACCAGACCACACTTGGGGAGGTGAGTGGAGCACGAGCGAGCATTACTGCCTGAACTCCACCTCCTGCCAGGTCAGCGGCGGCATGAGATTCTCACAGGAGCGGGAACTGCACATGTGAGGGGTCTAGCTTGTGTGCTGCTTACGAGAATCTTATTTTTTGAGATGGAGTCTCGCTCTGTCACCCAGGCTGGAGTGTGATGGTGTGATCTCAGCTCTCTGCAACCTCCACCTCCCGGGTTCAAGTGATTCTCCTTCCTTAACCTCCCAGTTAGTTGGGATTACAGGCACACAATACCACATTCAGCTAATTTTTGTATTTTTTTTTAAGTTAAGGTGGGGTTTCACCACATTGGCCAGGCTGGTCTCGAACTCCTGACCTCAGGTCATCTGCCTGCCTTGGCCTCCCAAAGTGCTGGGATTATAGGTGTGAGCCACCAAGCCTGGTCCCTTATGAGAATCTAATGCCTGGTGATCTGAGGTGGAACAGTTTCATCCCTGAACCATCTCCCACTACGTCCCCACCCTGTCCGGGGAAAAATTGTCTTCCACAAAACCGGTCCCTGGTGCCAAAAAGGTTGGGGGCCGCTGATTTTGGACAAGCTGAGACAGTGCAACATGTGAAAGAACAACATAATCACAAACTCAGAAACAAGGGGGTAGCCTTGGCAAAGATTTGGAAATAAGAACAAAAACCTTTCAAAATGAAGGCTAATGTAGAAGGAACTCAAGAATAAAAACATCGTTCCTTAAAAAATTGTAGGCAAAAAGGAGGATCATTTAAAAATGAGAAAAAGAAAAAAAAAAAACAAAAAACTGGGCATGGTGGCTCACGCTTGTAATCCCAGCACTTTGGGAGGCCAGGGCTGGTGGATCACTTGAGGCCAGGAGTTTGAGACCAGCCTGGCTAACATGGAGAAACCCTGTCTCTACTAAAAGCACACACACACACACACAAAATTAGCCAGGTATTGTGGCTGATGCCTGTAATCCCAGCACTTTGGGAGGCCAAGGCGGGTGGATCACTTGAGGGCAGGAGTTCAAGACCAGCCTGGTCAACATGAAACCTTGCCTCTACTGAAAATGCAAAAAACAAAACAAAAACGGGCATGATGGCTCACGTCTGGAATCCCAGCTACTCAGGAGGCTGAGGCATGAGAATCATTTGAACCTGGGAGGCGGAGGTTGCAGTGAGCCGAGATCATGTCACTGCACTCCAGCCTGGGTGACAAAGTGAGACTCCACCTCAAAATAAAATGAAAAAAGATTAAAACAGAGTAAAGGAAACAAGTTAGGAAAAGAAAATCCAACATATGGATAGGCAGAGTCCCTGAAGAAGAGACCCAAAGCAAAAGAACAGAGTGGATAGTCAAAACTCATTCAAGGAAACACCCCCCC
>NW_012105697.1:2261371-2265284 GCF_000951045.1 Mandrillus leucophaeus | reverse complement strand
ATATCCCACTTCCGCCATCCCCTGTGTCTATGGTATATCCCACTTCCGCCATCCCCTGTGTCTGTGGAATAGCCCACTTCCGCTATCCTCTGTGTCTGTGGAATATCCCACTTCCGCCACCCCATGTCTATGGGGGTATCCCAGTTCTGCCATCCCGTGTCTATGGGGATCCCACTTCCGCCACTCCCTGCGTCTATGGGGTATCCCAGTTGCGTCATCCCATGTCTATAGGATATTCCAGCTCTGTCATCCCCTGTGTCTATGGGGTATCCCACTCCCGCCATCCCCTGGGTCTATGGAATATTCCACTTCCGTCATCCCCTAGGTCTGTGGGGTATCCCAGTTCCGCCACCCCTTGTGTCTGTGGGATATTCCAGTTCTGTCATCCCCTGTGTCCTTGAGAACTAAGATTCTCCGTGGGGCAGAAGGGAGGTGCAGATGTCACAAAGAAAAGGCTAAATGCTTTTAAACACTGTAGTCCTGAATTTTTATGGGAAGTATCAGCGTGAACTCAGGAATTTTGTCTTAAAAAAAGAGCATTTCCGGATTTTGCTCTAGAAACATAATCTCCGGTGGAGAGAAACCTGGACTCGCTGGAGTAGTGGTGCTGCAGATGGGGCAGGAGGCGTAGGGTTAGAGCCTGGGGTGTAAGGGTTGGTCGCCCCTGCCCCCATGCCCTCGGGGCCTCAGCCGAGTTCTTCAGTTAGAGAAGGACAGTGATAGTGTTGGCCATGGATTAAATGTGGTAATCCACAGAACACATTTAGCCCGGGGCCAGGCGTCTGGGGACACTGCCCTCCCCCAAGGGTAACTGCTGCCACCATCGGAGTGGCCCCGGCCCTCATTGTTTCTTACTTTCTTAATTGAATGAGAACCCCTGTGCTCCTCACTGTGCTCTTCTCTGTCTGGAATTCGCTGAATCCATTTAAAGACGGTGCTGTGAGGTGGAGACAACTGTTAGCCTCATCGCTCCTGCGAGGCTTCGGCTTTGGCTTTGGCTGCGGCAAGCGGAGGGGCCCATCTTGGCCCATGCGTGGTGCAGACAGAAAGTCTTGTCAGAAGCAGTCTGTGCCTGTGAAGCGCGGTTTCCTGGGCCTTACTGAGATGCAGCACGGGAATGTTTGCGCAGAGCCCAGGACTCTGCAAGATGTAAAAGAGCCCTGCTTTTTAAGTAATTAAACCCTGTCCATTTAACAGTGCTTAACTCATACTTAGAAAAAGTAGTGCAGAGATGCCTGTAGAGAAGCCAAATCGCCTACGGCCTAAAGCGGAAAGCAGCTCCCACCTCCTGCCCTCCCCCACTCCCAGTTTGCCTCTAGAGGAAGGAGCGCCTCCATGCACTCTTTGGGGATCTCCCTGGTTCTAGGTAAAGAGCTCACGCAATTGCTTTGCTAGTTGCGAATCTAATGGGAGTTGAGGACATGGCTCCCACATCCTCTCCCCACTCTCTGCGCACTGCACGCCCGCCCCAGTGCCCCATCTTAGCTGCCACTGTCACAAATTTTGTGTTCAGAATTCATGTCGTCATGACTGTAAATGCTGTTCATAGCTGAGTCACAGGCAGCATTGCTATACTTTATTTCTTCACAACCTCGGAAACAAAGCAATTATTTTAATTAAAGGGGGAGAAGCACTTGTAAGGTTCAGATAGTATGGCTCGGTTTATGGTGACAAGCAAATCTCTTTCCTCTCCGTCCCTTTCTGTCCCCTTCAGTCACACCGCCTCGAGGCAAATAGCTTTGATGTTTGTTTTTAATTCTCTCTATATCTTTAAGTAATGAGCTTATAACGTACAACATTTTAAAATGTTGACAATGCAGCGGGCTCCATGCCATCTCTCCAAAAGCTTCCCCCCTTCCTGACTTCCCTTGGAGTTTTTTCTTCTGCCGCAGGTGATTCAAGAGCCATATTCGAATACTCTGCCTTGGAATAGTGATTCTCACACTGGAGCTGGCATCAGAATCACCTGGAGGGCTTGCTGAAGCACAGGCCCTGGCCCAGGACTTCCTCATATAGTGGGTCTGGAGGGAGGCCTGAGCATAGCGTTTTTGTTTTGCTTTGTTTTTAGATGGAGTCTCTCTGTCGCCCAGGCTGGAGTGCAGTGGCGTGATCTCGGCTCACTGCAACCTCTGCGTCTCGGGTTCAAGCCATTCTCCTGCCTCAGCCTTCCAAGTGGCTGGAACTAAAGGCATGCGCCACCACGCCCGGCTAATTTTTGTATTTTTAATAGAGACGGGGTTTCGCCATGTTGGCCCGTTTAGTCTTGAACTCCTGACCTAAAGTGATCCACCCACCTCGGCCTCCCAAAGTGCTGGGATTACAGGCGTGAGCCACTGCTCCCGGCCGTGCATAAATGTTTTTAATATGTTCTCTGTGGTGCCGATGCTGCTGGTCGCAGGATCCCCTTAGTGGAGCGCTCCCTCAGCGTGTAGGGTGTGCTGCACGTGGGGTGGGAGATTTAGCGGTGGGCGGCTGCAGTTATCAGTGGATGGCTGTCTGTTGGACCCAGACTACTAATGCGCTTCTGGGCATTGCCACTTTGCAGTTGTGTAGCTGTGGGCCGTGACTCGACTCCCTAGTGCCTCAGTTTCTCCCTTGTAAAGGCTCAGTTTCGTGCTCCCACCTTATGAGGACCTGACGCTGAAGTGTGTAGCGCAGGGGGGCGTCATGGCCCTTCCTTGCGTGTTTGCCAGCGTGGCATCTGGGATGGTGTTTGGGCTCTGTGTGCTGGGCACCATGCCAGGTGTTGGGATAGAGACTTAGGAGCTTACAGTCTAGTAAGGTCAGGAGTGAGAATGTTGTAATTGTGATTCACGCTTTGAAAAAACCCTGTGGGGTGCACCTGGGGTGCTCACGGGGGTCAGAGATGCACCTGCTGAGGCCTTCCCACCTGATTCTGTTGCTCTGGACCAGGCCCCAAGGGAGAGCAAAGGTAGAAGCTGCACACGGACCCTTCTCAGGAGTGCAGGAGCTGGGGAGGAGGCAAGCCCATCCCTCCTGGGAGATCCCCCAGGGCAGGCCTGGTGCAGATGCGTGAACGGCCTCCTTGGCTGCTGGAAGGGTGTCCTCAGTGTAAAGATGAGCAGGCAAAGCCCTGTGTGCCCGAATTGTCCTCACTGAGGCGACAGGAGCCCCCACACCCAGGGGCTGGCGAGAGCCTCTGTAATGGAGGCCACGTTGAGCCAGGTTTTACTTCCAGGTTGGGAGGCGGGGCTTCATGCTCCTCTCCAATCGCATTACTTGTCTGCTCCCCCCCGTCTGCAGCCAGCATTGTCCTCCTGGAGCCCGAATGTGGCACATCACTCCCTGGCAGGCACGTCTTCAGGGTGCCAAACCCACTCCCTGGCTCAGGTCCAGGTGTCCAGGGCTGCATCCCAGCCCTGCGGCCTCTCTGCCCAGTGGAGCCTTTGCCCGTGGGCCTTCCTCATGCTCTGTCCTCGGCGTCCGGGCTGGTGTTTTGGGTTTCGGGGGTCCTTTCCTGGGAGCCTTCCGTGGATCCCGCCTCTCGCTCATGCCTCTTATGTTGACTGGTTGTTTACAGATCAGACCTTCTGTGTCTGCGGTCATTGTTTTGGAGGTTGGGGGTAAACCGAGGGTCTTAACTCTCACAGAGCAGAGGTTTTAGCTGGGGAGACGGGTAATAACTACTCAGTAAAATGCAGGGAGTGATGCGCGCTCTAAGGACACCAGGGCAGGTCCCGCGCCAGGGGGAGCCTGGAAAGGCTGCCTGGTGAGCGAGGCACTGGAGGCCGGCGTAGCAGCGGAGGCAGGAGTGGAGACCTTGCCTCTCTGACTCACGTCCCCCTCCCCTCTTGCCTTCCAGTGGACATCCTTATCATGGATGACGACGACGTCCCCAGCTGGCCTCCCACCAAGCTGTCCCCGCCCCAGTCTGCGCCCCCAGCCGGCCCCC
>NW_012105697.1:2257268-2260286 GCF_000951045.1 Mandrillus leucophaeus | reverse complement strand
GGGGGGGGGCAGGGCCCCTCGGGCTTGGCGGGAACGACCATGTGCAAGACCAAGAGACCCAGGGAGAAGCGGATGGGGTGCGATGGACCCCGCGGCGTCCCGAGCTCCACGCCCTCCTCTGTCCCCGTGCCGTCCACGTGGGGCACTGGGGGGCATTAGGGCCAGTTCACTTCTCCGCCTCGACTCTGCCCCCCTCAGCCTGGCCCGCCCTTCCTAGGTTCTCGGCCTGCGAGCCGGAGACAGACAATGGAGAGAACTGTAGAGGCCGAGCGGCTACCAGGCCTCAAGTGGAAGGCCATTTTCCCTCCTCTTCCTCAGTTGTCCTGGGTGGGGGTGGGGGTGCCGCGAGGAATGGAGAAACCAGGCCCTTTGCGTTTAGAGGGTCCCAGAGAGGGACGGGAAATAGGGGCCCTTTTCTCTTTTAGAGTTTTCTTTTATTCAGCCCACCTTTTGACTCTCCCCGCCCACCCCAATCCATTTTTTTTTTTCCGGCTTCCGGGTCCCGTCCTTTCTTAGAGCTCGAGTCGTTCCTTCCCCTCCTGGATTCCGGGTAGCAGAGGTGGCCCCTGTGCCCAGCAGAGCCCCGCAGGAGGCGGGTGCCCGTTTGTCCCAGGCCTGGGCGTGGTGGAGGAAGGGGTGCTAGAACAATAAATGGCACTATCCAAATGTCCCTCTCTGCGTGGTTCTTGAGTCCGGGAGAAGGGCAAGAGGGGTTAACAGAGGCTTCCGCTGGGGCAGCAGCAGAGTGTCAGCTGCGCCCGGGGAGTGGCCGGTTGGGTCGCCCGCGGAGGGCCCTGGGCAGGGCGACCTGTCCCGAGATCGCCTCACTGCAGTGCGGGCGCTCACAGGGCCTGGGAGCCCTTGCAGATGGGGCAGGGCGGACTGGTCGGGGCCAGGCCTGCCCACTACAGTGGAAGGAGCGCCGCGGCCTCGGCTGCCTTCTCACAGGGGCAGCTGGCTTCCTCCACTCCTATCGTGTGGCTGCCGCCGCTGACCCCAAAAGTGGCTGGGGGAGAGGGCAGGGATGCCACAGTCCAGCTGAGCGCTTAGGGCAATTCAGACAGCGCGCCGGCCTGACGTACCTGGTCCCATAGAGCCGCCGCAGCCGCCCGGCCAGATGAGCGCTGCTGTTCATTATCAGAAGGTGGCTCTACCATGGCGACTGGTTTCCCAGACCCACAGCCGTCCTGAGGACCCATGTTCCTGGGGGCTTGGGCGGCCACAGGGAGGGTCCCAACGGGGTATTTTCAACGTGGCTGAAGGCCGCAATTACTAAGGAGTGATTGGAGGTGGCAAGCTGCAGGCATCTTTGACTTGGGGGTTTCATAGCAGAGGGGGACTCGAAGGAGAAATGTGGATTTCCAGTTAGAGCTCTTGATCTGCCCTTTCACACCCTGATGTGCTTGAGCAGAGTCCTGGGGCCTCACTTGGAGGATAGGGGCTCAGAAAACCAGGGCCGCTGATGGTGTACAGATCCTGGAGGATTTGTTAGAGGACAAGGGAGGGGTCGTGGGTGAGAAAAGCATGTTCTCAAGTGGCCACACTGCCTTGCTTAGGTAATTGGTATTGCATGTCAGTTTATTTTGAAATGTCAGGTCACTCAAAAGGAGGGGGTGAACCTTGGTGGTTCAGAGTGGGCTGGGTTAGCAAAGACTGAGGAAGCATTGCTCAGTGCTCCTAGGGTCATTCGGTGGAGCTCTGGCCTTGGGCACTTCTCGAGGCCTGGGAGGATGGGAGGTGCCCTGTCTGTCTAGTAGAACTGGCAGCTCGGTGCCTTGTTAAGTCGGGCACACTGAGTCTTGGGCCAGCCTCCTCCTCTACCTGCCCCAGGATATGGTGGCAGGAGCTGACACCTAGAGCAAGAAAGATTCAGGGCCAGTTTCCACCCTGCCGCTTGAGGCTGTGTGACCCTGGGCAAGTGGACTAACCTCTCTGACCCTTGGCTTCCTTGCCCTGTGGAAAGAAGAGCTTGCCTGCCTTGTGTGACTGTTTGTGGAGGGGGGAATCCCCAAGCCACGTGTTAACTCACTAGAGCTGCCCTCCCAGGCGTGAGCAAAGATGCAGGGGCGAGGAGCCAGGCTCAAATCCCGGCTCTGCACTACTCATCCCCCTTCATAATACAGAACTCAGCGAGTTCACATGACCGCCATGACACCAGACTGCACCGGACCCAGCGCTAGACCTGTGCTTTGGTGTCATACGCCAGCCGTCACCGATTCATGCACTCGGGTAGTCATCACCCACCCCTCACTCACTCATTCCACAAATGTGTTCAGGGCAGCAGCTCCGTGCCCAATGAGCATGGCACGGGTCTCAGGTTAAAGAAAGGAATGCGGGTTCCCGTGGCACTTGCGTCAGCCCTGTAGCGCACCTGCATTGGAGCTGCTCACCCACGGCAATGTGAGGCTGGGCAGCCGCTTCATGTCACGAATCCACTGTGGCAGTGACCGCAGAAGTTCCTTTGGCCCCCATTCCTCTCCTGCTCACTTTGGTGGAGGGCACGCACAGACTCATTCACGCCCCTTACGGAGTCCAGTCCTCGCAAAGGCCCTGTGTGGTCAGCCTCATTCCTCGGCTGCTGCTGCTGAAGCTCGTGTAAGGAGAGGAAGCAGTCTGCCCAGGCTACTGGTTTGTAAAGTGGTAGAACCTGAATCTGGATCTGGCTCTAAAGTCCCAACACCCATGCCCCCCACCCCTGGCCCCCTGCTGAGTTGATGATCCACTTAATCTTAGATGTTTCTCGGGCACTTCTTTCCTGCGAGGGACTCTACTAAGCATGGGGACACAGCAGTGACCTCAACAGGCACAATCTCTGCTGTCATGGTGGCTGGGAGTGGCTGGGAGGGGACACACACAGCTAAGGGCTGAAGGGACAAAGAGAGACTCCCAGGAGGCAGGAAGTGAAGGAGTCCTGGGCATGGAGCAGGTGTGACAGGCAATTCCAGGGGAGTGGGGGCCAGACGGGTGAGTGGAAAGGGACCCTCCACCCAGCTTACTCCCCAGCCTGAAGGCAGAGTT
>NW_012105697.1:2251341-2254868 GCF_000951045.1 Mandrillus leucophaeus | reverse complement strand
TCGCTCTGTCACCCAGGCTGGAGTGCGGTGGCGTGATCTCGGCTCACTGCAAGCTCCGCCTCCCGGGTTCATGCCATTCTCCTGCCTCAGCCTCCTGAATAGCTGGGACTACAGGCGCCTGCCATCGCACCCAGCTAATTTTTTGTATTTTTAGTAGAGATGGGATTTCACCGTGTTAGCCAGCATGGTCTCCATCTCCTGACCTTGTGATCCACTCGCCTTGGCCTCCCAAAGTGCTGGGATTACAGGCCTGAGTCACCGCCCCTGGCTGCCTACCTACATTTCTTATTTTAAAAAACACTTTCAAAGCATTCCTTTGTGCAGATACAGTGTTTAATTCCTGACTGATGTGCAGTCTGTCTGCTTCTAGTCTTCTGCTACTGTAGCAATGCAGCAGGAAGAATCCGATCTGACCCACACCCTGTGCTGCTTGTCCTGGCAGGAACTGCGGGCAGAAGGTGAATGTGCATTTGGATCCCAACAGATCTGGCTGTATCACCCTCCCCAGAGGTCACTTACCACGTCCCCAAGAATGTATGAAGTGACTGTCTCCTACTTACTCTCCGCAGTGAGGGCTTGGATATGGCTGATAGCCGACACCCTGGGAGCAAGGTGATGATTTAACGTGCGCTAGTGTGTGCTGGGTGCTTCATTAATACCTCTTTAAACCGGGCACGGTGGCTTATGCCTGTAATCCCAGCACTTTGGGAGGCCAAGGTGGGCGGATCACCTGAGGTCAGGAGTTTGAGACCAGTCTGGCCAACATGGCGAAACCCTGTCTCTACCACAAATATGAAAATTAGCTGGGCGTGGGGGCGGGCACCTGTAATCCCAGCTACTCTAGAGGCTGAGGGCTGGGCATGGGGGCAGGCACCTGTAATCCCAGCTACCCTAGAGGCTGAGGCAGGAGAATTGCTTGAACCCAGGAGGCACAAGTTGCAGTGAGTGAGTCGAGATCACGCCATCGTACTCCAGCCTGGGCAAAAGAGTGAAACTCCGTCTCAAAACAAAACAACCTCGCGTAACCCTCCACTCTACAGAGGGGGAAGCAGGCTCAGAGGGAAGGGACTTATCCAGGATTTAAAACGAGACACAGCAAAGCTGGTTTCAGCCGCCTGGCTTTACCCACACTGTTTAGACATGGCTGGATCTCGCTAGTCACAGAGAAGCAAGCCGGCTCAGAGAAGTGAAGCCACTCGCTTTAGATCACACGCTAAGTGAGAAACCAGATTCAAACTCAGGACAGTCGGACCCCAGGCCGAGCTTCTTTGACACCGTCCGCTACCTGGCAGAGCCGCCCTCCCACTGGGCCCCAGGCACTGGGGATGCAGCAGGGCGGACACCCAAGTCCCTGCCCTTAGGGATGCAGACTGCGGCCTTCAGACCAGGAAGTGAGCTGGGTGGAGGGTCCCCTTCCTCTCGCCCACGTCTGTCTGGATCTCCCTCCCCTGGGACCCGCCCCCACACAGCTGCCTGTCACACCTGCCCATGCCCAGGACTTCCTCCATGTCTCACCCCCGGGAGTCTCTTTGTCTCGAGTCTTCATCTGTGTGTGTCCCCTCCCAGCCACTCCCACTCCCCATGAGGGCAGAGATTGTGCCCGTCGAGGTCCCCGCCGTGTCCCCTTGCCTTGCAGAGCCACTGGCAGGAAGTCCGTGCCCCATAAACACGGGCGAGTAAGTGGTTGGCGACTGGGCTGGAGAAGTTGAGCCACGAGGGAAGAGGGGAACTTCCAAGGGCAGTTCAGGAAGCGCGATGCAGGCGGGGCCCCAGCAGGGGAGAGGCCCTGTGGGGCGGGGCGCAAGGAGCACTTGTTCAAATGCAGCCACAGCCACAAAGGCAAAGCGCCACAGCTGGAAGAAAGTTGAGCTGGAAGGAGGCGGTTAGGGTAGGAAAGCGGGACGTGGCGCCCCCTAGTGACCATGTCACAGCCGTGGTCATGATCAGCATTGATAGACCCAAGCCCCCCACCCAAGCTCAGCCGCTCCCCAGTAACCAACCATTCTACACCGCTGTGGTCACCAGCATTGTTAGACCCAAGCCCCCCATCCAAGCTCAGCCGCTCCCTAGTAACCAACCATTCTACACCAATGTGGTCACCAGCATTGTTAGACCCAAGCCCCCACTCAAGCTCAGCCACTCCCTAGTAACCAACCATTCTACACCGCTGTGGTCACCAGCATTGTTAGACCCAAGCCCCCCACCCAAGCTCAGCCACTCCCTAGTAACCAACCATTCTACACCGCTGTGGTCACCAGCATTGTTAGACCCAAGCCCCCCATCCAAGCTCAGCCGCTCCCTAGTAACCAACCATTCTACACCGCTGTGGTCACCAGCATTGATAGACCCAAGCCCCCCACCCAAGCTCAGCCGCTCCCTAGTAACCAACCATTCTACACCAATGTGGTCACCAGCATTGATAGACCCAAGCCCCCCATCCCCAAGCTCAGCGGCTCCCTAGTAACCAACCATTCTACGCCACTGTGGTCACCAGCATTGATAGACCCAAGCCCCCCACCCCCAAGCTCAGCCGCTCCCTAGTAACCAACCATTCTACACCGCTGTGGTCACCAGCATTGTTAGACCCAAGCCCCCCAAGCCCCTCGAGCCCAGCCTCTCTCCCTAGTGACCACTCCACACCGCCGTGGTCATGATCAACACTGTTAGACCCAAGCCCCCCAAGCCCAACCGTTCCCTAGTGACCATTCCACACCGCCGTGGTCATCAGCACTGTTAGACCCAAGCCCCCCGAGCTCAGCCGTTCCCTAGTGACGAGGCCACACACCGTGGTCATTATCAGCATTGTTGGATCCAAGCCCTTCGAGCTCAGCAGTTTCAGACCAGGCTCCGGAATATCCCTGCTGACACAGGGAGGAGAGGAGAGGTGGCTGCACAGCCTAACCACTGGCCTCTGGTTTGAAAACTCATTTCTCTTTGCTAAACCCCATTTCCCCATTTGTAAAACAAGGAGCCTGGAATGAGTGTTTCAACTAAAGCCAAAAGAGGGAGTTGTGCCGCGAGCGCCCAGCTCTGTGCATGGGGTTAATTTGGGTTTACAAGTACATCCCACGGGGCTAGAGAGAGCACCAGGCTAGTAAGAGGAGCCAGTGTGAGATGGTAGAGTAGGGAAACCAGAGCACTGTAGCCCAGGAGAAAGGAGCTCCGTTTCCAGCTTACTTTGATTGTGGTCACATAAGAAGTCAGACCTAATGATGCCAGAGCTTTCATTATTTATTTCTTGAGGCAGAGTATCGCTCTGTCACCCAGGCTGCAGTGCAGTGGCGTGATCTCAGCTCACTGCAACGTCTGCCTCCCGGGTTCAAGTAATTCTAGTGCCTCAGCCTCCTGAGTAGCTGGGACCACACGTGTGCGCCACCACCCCTGGCTAATTTTTTGTATTTTTCTTGGAGATGGGGTTTTGCCATGTTGGCCAGGCTGGTCTCAAACTCTTGGCCTCAAGTGATCCACCCCCCTCAGTCTCCCAAAGTGCTGGGATTATAGGCGTGAGCTACTGCACCTGGCCTGAT
>NW_012105697.1:2247781-2249801 GCF_000951045.1 Mandrillus leucophaeus | reverse complement strand
TATCATCTATTATCTACTTACATAGATAGGTAACAATTGTATCATCTACCTCCGTAGTACATATCTGTGATCTTCCTATCTTCACTACCTATTATCAATAATCTATTTGTGTACTATATCTGTTATCTATCATCTATCTTTAGCTATCATCTATGTATCTATCAACTATACCTATTTATGTATCTACCTATGATTGTTCCAGAGAGAGGCCTATCTATGTTTTTTTTTTTTTTTTTTTTTGAGACAGTTTCACTCTGTCACCCAGGCAGGAGTGCAGTGGTATGATCTTGACTCACTGCAATGTCTGCCTCCTGGGTTCAAGCAATTCTGTCTCAGCCTCCCATAGTAGCTGGGATTACAGGCACCCGCCACCACACCCGGCTCATTTTTGTATTTTTAGTAGAGATGGGGTTTCACCATGTTGGTCAGGCTTATCTTGAACTCCTGCCCTCAGGTAGTCCACCCACCTCGGCCTCCCAAAGTGCTGGGAGCCACTGCGCCCCGCCGGATCGAAGTTTTCTCATACACAGAACAGTACTTGGCAGGTGGAAGGTGCTGAGCCAAGATTCAGTTGGCTGGATGAATTATAAAACTAGCTCCCCACACACCCACCCGGCCCAGAGCTTTTCACTATGATTCTGTATAACTGGGTGGGGCTGGGGGCCAGGGCAGGGGTAGGTGATAACATGCAGCATTTTCTGAACTTGTTCTGTCAGAAAACCTTCCATTTATAGAGCATCTTGGGGCTGGTGTTCTCCAGGCCATCCTTAGAGAAGTGCATGCATGTGAATTGTGTGTGTCTCTCTGCATGTATGAGTGCTTGTCTGTATGTCTCCGTGTGGATGGTGTGTCTGTGTGTATCTTTGTGCATATGTATGTGTGTGTCTGGTATATATCCACCCATCCTTCTCATATCTACCGCTCAAAGAGGCTGTGGGTGGGGACGGAGTTGCCTCTGGCACCACTGATTTTGCCTCCTCTCCTGCCTTGATGGACAAGTCTATCCAGAAATTCCCTATCTTCTGGTGCCGGTCTTTCAGCACCATGGACAGAGAATCCCCCCATTTCCCCCTCCCCCGCCCCCCAGCTGGGTCTCAGATGATGGAGCTCAGTTTAATCCATCTGCATTCCCTTTTAAAGCCTCCTGGCCACTTCGAAGAGGGTATTGTTCCCATTTTACATATAAGGGAACAGAGGCTTTGGGAAGGTTAAATGTTTCTCCAGGCTCTCACAGCTAAGTAGCAGAGCTTAATAGAATCTAATGCCAACATTTGTATCAGTCTGTCTGTACCTTATGGGATGCTTGTGAAGTGGGGTGGCCACTAGTCATGACAGTAAGTAGACTGTGGACGGACAGCCTCATTCAGGCTGGTGGGGACTCTGCCAGGGGTATTTGGATCAGCGATTGATGTCTGGTCACAAATAAGACTTTTTTTTAAAAAAGTAATGGATACTTGGAGGAAGAGATTACTTACCAAATCTCAACTCCCAGATTCCTCATTCCTCTCCCTGCATTATCCCTTGAAATACTCAGTGAACCTACAAGTGGGTTTTAAAAATAAATTCATCAAGCTGGGCACGGTAGCTCACGCCTGTAATCCCAGCACTTTGGGAGGCCAAGGCGGGCAGATCATCTGAGGCTGGGTGTTCGAGACCAGCCTGACCAACATGGAGAAACCCCATCCCTAATAAAAACATAAAATTAGCCGAGTACGATGGTACATGCCTGTAATCCCATCTACTCGGGAGGCTGAGGCAGGAGAATTGCTTGAACCTGGGAGGCAGAGATCGTGGTGAGCTGAGACCACACCATTGCACTCCAGCCTGGGCATCAAGAGCGAAACTGTCTCAATAAATAAAATAAATTTATCAAATGAAAGCCATTCATTGCATATTATTCTGCCCCTTGCATATGTATCAATCTCTATCGTCATGTTTTATGTATCATGTATATATCTATCAACTATATTATCTATCTACATGTTATCATTTATATACCAATCCATTATCTTCTATTGTC
>NW_012105697.1:2234316-2238831 GCF_000951045.1 Mandrillus leucophaeus | reverse complement strand
GGAGTCTTACTCTGTCGCCCAGGCTGGAGTGCAGTGGCCGGATCTCAGCTCACTGCAAGCTCCGCCTCCCGGGTTCCCGCCATTCTCCTGCCTCAGCCTCTGGAGTAGCTGGGATTACAGGCGCCACCACCTTGCCCGGCTAGTTTTTTGTATTTTTTAGTAGAGACGGGGTTTCACCGGATTAGCCAGGATGGTCTCGATCTCCTGACCTTGTGATCCACCCATCTCGGCCTCCCAAAGTGCTGGGATTACAGGCTTGAGCCACTGCGCCCAGCCTTTTTTTTTTTTTTTCCCAATAGAGAAGCTGGCAAGATGGTTTTATTAACATGTAACATCCTAATTATTAGACTTTATTCCTTAATACCTCCATGATTCAAGCCAGCAACAGTATGTTGAAAGAAAAACAGTGGAATACCTCCACGAGAACCAAATAAAACATATTGCTACAGACCAAGCTTGTCCAATCCACCTTATTTCGTTGTTGTTCTGTTTGTTTTAAGGTTTTTAGCAGCCTGAAGCCATGGATTTTAGTTTCTGTCTCTAGTGATAAGTGAAAAAGAGGGATGAGGAAGGGTCTTTACTAGTCCAACCACAAACAGAAACTGAGAACCCATGACTGTATTCTCTCCCTTGGACACCCTGCTTAGTCCGTTCAGGCTGCTCTAAGAGAATATGTAGTGTGGGTGTCTTAAACCACAGACACTAATTTCTTACAGTTCTGGAGGCTGGAAGTCCAAGATCAGGGTGCTGGCAGGTCTGGTGAGGGCTGCTTCCCAGCGTGTGGATGGCGGCCTTCTCCCTACGTCTTCCTGGGAAAGAAAATTAGGCAGAGAGGAGGTTTCTCACATGTCTCCTCTCTGATAAAAGAAAAACTATAGCCGAATTAAATTTAAAGGAGTTTAATGGAGCAATGAATGATTCACGAATCACGCAGCCCCCAGAATCACAGCTGATTCACAGACTCCAGTGCAACCATGTGGAAGATTTGTAGACATGAAAAAGGGAAAGGTGTACAGAAATTGGAAGTGAGGTACAGAACAGCTGGCTTGGTAAACAGCTCAGTATTTGCCTTATTTCATTTTAATTTTTATTTTTGAGATGGAGTTTCTCTCTTTTGCCCAGGCTGCAGTGCAGTGGTGCGACCTCGGGTCACTGCAACCTCCGCCTCCCGGGTTCAAGCGATTCTCCTGCCTCAGCCTCCTGAGTCGCTAGGATTATAGGCGCCCACCACCGTGCCCGGGTAATGTTTTGTATTTTTAGTAGAGATGGGGTTTCACCATGTTGGCCAGGCTGGTCTTGAACTCCTGAGCTCAGGTGATCCACTCATCTCGGCCTCCCAAAGTACTAGGATTATAGGTGTGAGCCACTGCGTCTGGCCTGATTTTTGTATTTTTAGTAGAGATAGGGTTTCACCATGTTGGCCAGGCTGGTCTCGAGCTCCTGACCTCAGATGATCTGCCTGCCTCAGCCTCTCAAAGGGCTGGGATCACAGGCATGGGCCGCTACACCCAGCCTGTCACCTGTGTTTGAACAAGCCTTCACCCACTCTCCCACACGGTCTCTCACATCACCTGCCTGGCATTTGAGTTTGTGTTCCCCATCCGCAAGTACGTGTCAGGATAGGACAGGTTATGCTGCAAGCAAACAGCCCCCACATGTCAGGGGCTCACAGCACTCAACCTTTTGTCTCGTTTGTGTTCCGTGCCTGCCGTGGGTTGTGGGGAGCTCTGCTCCACATTGTCAACTCTCTGGGACTCACTGTTTGCCATGGCCAGGCAGAGGGACTTGGCAAATCGTGTGCTGCTCTTGAAGTCTCCAGTCAGAAGTGACACACGCTTCTTCCACTCACAGTTCATCCCCCACAGCAAGGCACATGGCCATGCTCAGCTTTCAGGGAGCTGGGAAGTACAGTCCTATTATGTGTCTGGGAGGGAAAATGGGAAAATTGGGTAAAGGATTATAATGATTCTGGATGTTATCCAACATGCTGGTTCTCAGAAACCAAGTGAGCCTCAATCGTGCATCTCACCTGAATCTGTGTTCTGTGTCCTCTGGTCTCAGTGACAGGTCCTGTTCCTTTTACCCAGGGGCAAGCCCCAGCCCAGCTGGTTCCACCAATGCCAGGACTGGCCTGGATGCTTCTCCACTTCAGCCCTGAGCCTGGGCTGAAGCCACTGAGGCTCTGCATCCCGCTGGCCTCCTTCCTCTGGATGAGGGGGTAAAGATGATTGCTCACAGTTGGATCTGGGGTGTCAGCCCTCTGGGAGCTGCAGATGCATTGTCATTCCTGGTGGGATGAAGCACTGCCTGGACCACATCTGGTTCTGTGGCTCTATCTTCCCACCTCTCTTTAGCTGCATTCGCCACTGTGACTGGTGCAACACAGAAATGCTCACTGTAACCGGGCAAGGTCAATCTTCTTATTCTGGACCTTCCTTAGGGCCGGTAGGGAAGTGCTGGTCTCTGTCAGCTCTCTGCTGCCACCGCCTGGATTCTTGACAACTGCAGTGTCTGTGAAATAATAAAAAGTCGTGGTCCTGGATAGAGGGTGGTAGAGTGTATTATATAACGTACCACGTAAAGGCATGGTCTGTGTTATGTAGACAGTGCTTTTGTTCATCTGGTAAAAGTCATATAACAAAATCAACCCATTTTAAAGTGCACAATTGAGTAGCATTTAGTACATTCACAATGCTGTAGAACCATCACTCTTGTCTAGTTCCAAAACATTTTTGTCATCCGAAAAGGAGACCTTGTACCCATTAGACAGTCATTCCCCATTCCCACCTTTGCCTCAGTCACCACGAGCTGATTTGAGACGGGCCTCGTTTTGCATCCAGGGCAGTGATTGCTTCAGCAATCCACGCAGGAGGAGCTTAGGCCCAGCATTCTGCACGGTGAGTGGAGCCTGGGGCTTGTTTTGAAGCTGCACTTGCTTGTATAGCAAGCACTTTTTCTTTACGTGTGTGTGTGTTTGGGTTATTTGGGAAAGGATGGCTCATGAAGAGTATATGGTGGTGGTAGCGGAAAAACTTTAGGGTCCTAGTCAGCAACGTACTAGTCTTACCATCCTGTTCAACAGACCAGCTTTTCTGAGCTCCAGCTTTTCGTCCTTTAAAGAGGGTAAATGATGTTTATCTCGCATATTTACTTTGAAGATTGAAGGAGATAACTTACGCAAAGAACTGAGCAAAGGCCGGGCGTGCTGGCTCACGCCTGTAATCCCGGCACTTTGGGAGGTCAAGGTGGGCAGGTCACCTGAGGTCAGGAGTTCCAGACCAGCCTGGCCAACACAGCAAAACCCTGTCTTTACTAAAAACACAAAAGTTAGCCAGGCGTGGTGGTGTGCATCTGTAATCACAGCTACTCGGGAGGCTGAGGCAGGAGAATCACTTGAACCTGGGAGGCGGAGGTTGCAGTGGCCACTGCACTCCAGCCTGGGCAACAGAGCAAGCCTGTCTCAAACACACACCCCAAGCCGAAGAACTGAGCCACGTGACTGTCAAATAGAGGTAACTGGTAGATAGCTCTGGGTCTTCCTCATCATCGACAAAGCCTGAACCTTGACAGCTTATTCAGGGGCTTAACCACAGTAAGTCACTTGTGACTCCTAACTACAGTTAGGAACCCAAAAAGCATTCATGATGTTTGGTTGCTGCTGTAGCTTAGATGACAATCTGCCAGTGTAAAAAATGCCTCAGGATTCTTCAGAGAAGCAGAACCAATATTCTGTATGTGTGCGTGTAGTCACGTGCTACATGACATTCCAGTGGGCTGCACGGACCACGATGGTCGCATAAGATTATGCTGCTGAAAAGTGTCTTTGACCTGGTGCTGTCATAGGCCTTATAACATCACAGTACAATGCACAACTCACATGTTTGTGGTGATGCTGTAAACAGGCTAACTATGCTGCCAGTTGTATAAAATTCTAGCACATACCAGCCTGACCAACGTGTTGAAACCCTATCTCTACTAAAAATACAAACATTAGCTGGGCATGGTGGCAGGTGCATGTAGACCCACCTACACCTGCTGAGGCAGAAGAATCTCGCTTGAACCCAGGAGGCGGAAGTTTCAGTGAGCCGAGATCACACCATTGCACTCCAGCCTGGGCAACAGAGTGAGACTTTGTCTCAAAAATAAATAAATGAAAGTTGATAAAGTAAAAATGTTACAAGTAAGCTAAGGTTAATTTATTCTTGAAGAAAAATATTTTATAGATTATTGTAGTCTAAGCGTGCAGTGTTTATAAAGTCTACAGCAGTGTAGACTAACATCCCAGCCTTCACGTCACCCACCACTTACACACTGACTCACCCAGAGCAGCTTCCAGTTTTGCAAACTTCATTCACAGTAAGTGCCCTGTATAGGTGTACCATCTTAAAATATTTTCTTCTGTATTTTGTTGTAATTTTTCTATGTTTAAATACACAAATACTTACGGTCATGTTACCGTTGCTACAGTATTCAGCACAGTAACACATTGTTGAAGTTTGTAGCCTAAAAGCAATA
>NW_012105697.1:2231382-2233701 GCF_000951045.1 Mandrillus leucophaeus | reverse complement strand
GAACTTGTGACCTCAGGTGATCCACCTGCCTCGGCCTCCTAAAGTGCTGGGATTACAGGCATGAGCCACCACACCCGGCCTAGAAAATAATTATTTTTTAATTAGCTGGGCATGGTGGCACACGCCTGTAGTCCCAGCTGCTTGGGAGGCTGAGGTGGGAGGATGGCTTGAGCCCCGTAGTTCCAGGCTGCAGTGAGCTGTGATTATGCCACCACTCTCCATATAGGCTAGGTGTATGGTAGGCTGTATTATCTAGTTGTGTGTAAATATACTTGATATTTGCACACGACTGATGACGCAGTTCTCAGAACAGAGACAGGGGTTTATTACAAGATTTGGCTCCCACGATCATGGAGGCTGAGTCGTCTCACGATCTGCCGTCTGCAAGCTGGAGAACCAGGAATGCCTGTGGGGTGGTTCCAGTCCGAGTCCAGAGGCCTGAGAACCAGGGGAGCCGAGGGTGCCATATCCCAGTTCCAGGGAAGGAGAAGATAGGTGTCCCCACTCCAACAGGCAGGCGGTCAGGAAGCAAACAAGGTGAATGACTCCCTCCTCTCCACACCTTTCTGTTCTATTCAGACACTCGGATGAGTCCACTCACAGAAAGGAGGGCAATCTGCATTACTAAATCCACAAATTCAGACCCTAAACTCAACCGGAAATACCCTCCCAGATACACCCAGAAACAATGCTTAATCTGGGAACCCCGTGGCTCAGGCACGCTGACACATAAAACCTACCATCACAGACAAGCAGGTCCAATGTGGTGGGTTCGGCCAGGGGATGGGCTAGGGCCTTAACCTGAGCAGTCCTGTGTACCTTCAACCGTTCAAGCTGCCAGGAGGCCCCCTTCCAGGATTGCACCACTGATCCCTGGCGCCCAGCTCATAACCCTTACAGAAACGCGGGTAACAGTGGGACAGTCAGTCCAGGACAAACAGGGAACACAGACAAGCCGGTCTGCAAGATCCTCATATCCAGCAGGGGTCAGCAAAATGCCCCAAAGGCCAAATTGTGCCAGCTGCTTCTTTCTGCGAATAAAATTTCATGAGAACACAGCCACGCCCATTTGCTTTTGTGTTTTCTTCAAAACGTTTATATTTTTTTAATTAAAAAAAAATTTAAATGGACAAAATTATATATATTTATGGTGTGCAATCTGCTGTTTTGAAATATGTTTACAGCCAGGTGCAGTGGCTCACGCCTGTAATCCTAGCGCTTTGGGAGGCTGAGGCAGGTGGATCACCTGAGGTCAGGAGTTCAAGACCAGCCTGGGCAACATAGGGAGACCCTGTCTCAACAAAACAAAACAAAAAAAACACTTAACATCTACTCACTTAGCAGGTTTCAAGTACATGATATTTTGCTGTTAACTGTAGTCACCATGTTGTACAATAACAGGTCTCCTGAACTTATTCCTCCTGTAACATCAAAATTTATATCCTTTGACCAACACTTCCCCAGGCTCCACCTCCCCATCACTTTCAGCCTCTGGAAACCACCATTCTGCTCTCTGCTTCTGTGAGTTTGACTTTAGATTCCATGTAACTGAGATCATACAATACAGATGCTTTTCAACTTATAATGGGGCTACGTCCTGATAAACCCACTATACGTTGAAAATACAGATTGAAAAAAAAAATTAAGATGGAGTCTTGCTCTTGTCACCCAGGCTGGAATGCAGTGGTGTGATCTCGGCTCACTGCAACCTCTGCCTCCTGAGTTCAAGCAATTCTCCTGCCTCAGCCTCCTGAGTAGCTGGGATTACAGGTGCCTGCCACCACACCTGGCTAATTTTTGTAGTTTTGATAGAGAGAGTTTCACCATGTTGACCAGGCTGGTCTCAAACCCCTGACCTCAAGTGATCCACCCAACTCGGCCTCCCAAAGTGCTGGGATTAGACTTGAGCCACCACACCTGGCCTAAAAAATTCTGAGACAGTGTCTCACTTTGTCGCCCTGACTGGAGTGCAGTGGTGCTATCATGACTCACTGCAACCTCGATCTCCTGGGCTCAAACCATCCTCCTGCCTCAGCTTCCTGAGTAGCTGGGACTACAGGTGTGTACCACTACATCTGGCTAGTTAAAAAAAATTTTTTTTAGAGATGGGATCTATGTTGCCCAGTCTGGGAAAATGCATTCAATATATTTAACCCACAGAAGATCATAACGCAGCCTAGCCTACCTTGCACCTGCTCCTAATGCTTACATTATCCTCCAGTTAGGTAAACTCATCCAACACACAGTCCATTTTATAATAAAGTGTTGACTATTTCATGTGATTGATTGCATACTGAAAGACAGAATGGTTCTGTGGGT
>NW_012105697.1:2226424-2231332 GCF_000951045.1 Mandrillus leucophaeus | reverse complement strand
CTTAGGAAAGCTTTTTAAAATGCATATTCCCAGGCTTCACCTGGGTTCCGCTATATGAGAATTGGCCATGGGGCCCAGGAACCTGAAGTTTGCTCTCTCCCCAGTTGAGACAGTCTCACTCTGTTGCCCAGGCTGGAGTGCAGTGGCATGATCTTGGCTCACTGCAACCTCTGTCTCCCGGGTTCAAGTGACACTCGTGCCTCAGTCTCCCAAGCCGCTGGGATTACAGGTGTCTGCCACCACACCCAGCTTGATTTTTTGTTTTTGATATAGATGGGGTTTCACCACATTGGCCAGGCTGATCTTGAACTCCTGACCTCAGATGATCCACCTGCCTTGGCCTCCCAAATTGCTGGGATTATGGGCGTGAGCCACCACGCCCAGCCAGGTTTCTGCTATATTTTCAGGTTAATGAAAACTTCACAAGCCCTGAATACTGTGCTGATAACACCCCCTGCATAAAAGTGCAGCCCTGAGCTCTCTCCACTCCGCACACCACATCTTTTTCACTTTCACCGTCTAATAAATTTCCAGCCCAATTTCCTGCCTTTTAACTGCCTTATTTCCTTGTTTCCTCAGGAGTTCTGAATCAGATCTTGGATGGAGGCAACTATACTGGTTCATCTTTTTTTGCTTTTTAAAAAATACTTTACAAACCATGTAATTCACCCATTTTCAGGTGTACAATGAAATGATGCTTTAGTATATTCACATAGTTGTACCTCTATCACTCCAAAAGGAAACCCCCTCCAGGAACAGTCACTCATTCCGCCCTCCCCTCCCAACCCTGGGCAAACTCTCATCTTGTGTCTCTGTGGATTTGCCTCTTCTGGTCATTTCGTATCAATGGAATCATACGAGTGGCCTTTTGTGTCTGGCTTCTTTACAGAGCACAATGCTTGTGAGGTTGATCCATGTTTTTTTCTTTTTTCTAAATTGAGATGGAGTCTTACTCTGTTGTCCAGGCTGGAGTGCAGTGGTGCGATCTCGGCTCACTGCAACCTCCGCCTCCCGAGTTCAAGTGATTCTGCTGCCTCAGCCTCCCGAGTACCTGGGATTACAGGCACATGCTACCACCCTGGGCTAATTTTTGTATTTTTAGTAGAGACGGGGTTTCATCATGTTGGCCAGGCTGGTCTTGAACCCCTGACCTCAGGTGACCTGCCTGCCTCCGCCTCCCGAAGTGCTAGAAGTACAGGAATGAGCCACTGCACCCGTTTTTTTTGTGTTTGGTTTTTTTTAATGAGACAGTGTTTCACTCTGTCACTCAAGCTGGAGACCACAGTGGTACAATCTCGGTTCACTACAGCCTTGACCTACCAGGATCAAGTGATCTTCCCATCTCAGCCTCCCAAGGGGCTGGGACTACAGGCATGTACCACCACACCTAGTTAATTTTTAGTATTTTTAGTAGTGATGGGGTTTCACCATGTTGCACAGGCTGGTCTCAAACTCCTGGGCTCAAGTGAGCCTCCAACTCAGCCTCCCTAAGTGCTGGGATTACAGGCATGAGCCACTGCACCCAGCCTGCATTCTTTTTTCATGGCCGAATAATATTTCATTGTGTGGATAGACCACATTTTGTTTACCCATTTATCTGTTGATAGACACGTGGGTTGTCTGGACCTTTTGGCTGTTGTGAACAAGGATACCCTACTTCATCTCTTACCTTGGTCAGGGGCGGCCTACAGGTCATTAGGCAGCTTAAAGACGGGCAGGGGCGGCCTACAGGTCATTAGGCAGCTTAAAGACGGGCTGTCTTTCAAATGCTGGCTCCTGGTCCAATCAGCTGCAATGGAGGCCAGCTGCTTGGGTCTGTGGCCTGAGCATTTCATCCAGGGCCCCAGCTCAGTATAGTGACTCATAGTCATCTTGAAATTCTTAATTTTTGAACAAAGCACCCACATTGTCATTTTACACCTGGGCCTCCAGATTATCTTGGTTGATTCCATTTTGACAATGGGGAATAAAGTTAGAGGTAAAGAATAAACCTACATTCTTAGGTGTCTGCTAAGCAGCGGTCACCTCCAATAGAACCAAAACGTGGCTGATACCTTCTGAGCACTGCTGACACGGATTTCCTGCGAACCAGTCGCGTCCAGCGAGGGGAAGGGGAAGTCACTGGGTGTGCTGGTGAGGGAGGGTTTCGTGCTTCACGTGGACCAGCGGGTCTCAGGAAGGTGCCCCGGTCACATCTGGCTGTGTCTGAAGACTCTTCTGGTTGTCACAACTGGGGAAGGGAAGGCACCTAGCAGGTAAAAGCAGGGACATCACTGAACACCCTACAGCCCACAGGCGGGACCCCGATGTGGAAGTGGCTAACCCCACTGTAAGCAGTGCCTGCGGTGAGAAAATCCACAGCAGTGGGGATGGTGGGGAGGAGCCCGCCCTGCTCCCCGGAGGGTCTCAGGGAAGATGACGCTCTGCTGCCACCCAGCGGGCATCAGGGGAAACTCACCAGCAGCACAGGGAGCTGGTGTCCAACAGGGTTCACCGACCCAGGAAGCTTCTGCTCAGTGAGCTCAGGTGGACGTTCTGTGCCATGCAGCTTAAAGCATCGGAGTTTGTGCGGCTCTACACACACCCCAGCTACAGAGCGTGGCGGGCAGGTGGAGGTGAAGTCTCTATTGACTCACGGATGAGGAAAGAGTCCTTCCTCAGAGATAAGAGCCCAGATCAGCAGGGAGGCAGCGCTGCCACCTGTCCTACCCATGGTGTGATGCACCAGGCCTGTGTGGGGTCTGGGACTCACCATGGTTGCCCTCCAGGACCGTGTCACTTGCCTTCCTGACGCTCTTCCCTCCCCGTGGTAGAAATGTTTTAAAAACTATGTAGGAAGGGGGATGTTTTCATTTTTCTCATTGTATGTCATGTCCTGAACTTGACGAGAAAACATCAGTGCAGAAAAGTGTTTTTCTCTCAGGCCTCATAAAGATAGCTAGTCTAGAAAAACAGAATAGTCCTAGTCTCTTGCTAACCTGCCATTTTAGCTGTCAGAACACCTGCAGTTCACATATTTGTCCACTAGAAAGTAATACATTTTAGGAGAACAAGGATCTTCGTCTTGCCCCATCAGCCTGAGGGCAGTGGCCAGCACATAGGGTTTCTACAGACTAATCATTACTTCATCCTCTACTTTTGGAATTTAGAATAAGAAACAAGGAGTTGGGTAGAAGTCAAGGTGTCATCCCTATTCTTCAAAGTTCTGAGGCCAGGCTGGGTATCGTCGCTCACCCCTGTAATCCCAGCACTTTGGGAGGATAAGGCGAGTGGATCGCCTGAGGTCAGGAGTTTGAGACCAGCCTGGCCAACATGGAGAAACCCCATTGCTACTAAAAATACAAAAATTAGCCAGGTGTGGTGGCATGCACCTGTAATCCCAGCTACTCGGGAGGCTGAGGCATGAGAATTGCTTGAACCTGGGAGGCAGAGGTTGCAGTGAACCTAGATCTTACCATTGTACCCCAGCCTGGGTGATGAGAGCAAAACTGCCTTTAAAAAACAACAACAACAAAAACCCACCCCCCCCACACACACACGACTGAGGCAGGTGGCCTGTATCTGTAGCTTCCTAGCACTCTGCTACAATCAGTCTTCTGCCCACCCATCCCATCCAAAGCAAAGCTTGCTGCATGAAACAGGAAAGTGTGTACACGTCTGGAGACAGGAAGCTTGTGAAGAGCACTTAGAAGGTTCACTTCCTCCCTCCTAGTTGTACCACATGGGTAACTCCCTCCTCTACCTTTGGAGATGGCCAAGAGGCTCAAGAGAAAGAAAATCTTTTCCAACAGGCAGCAGTGAGTAGAACACAGCTTTCTGCCAGTGTGGAGCACATCAGATTCTAGGTGGTTTCATGATCCTCCTCCTGGTGTTCCCATCTTGCCAGATCCCCTTCCCTCGAGTGTGGAAGGGGCTTGTAACTTACTTCTATCCAAACAGGATGCGGCAGGGTTGATGGGATCTGACTTCTGTGATGCCATGAGATTCTGTCTTGCTGAGCAACTGACTGTCTTGCTGGCTTTGAAGATGCAATCGGCACATGGAGAAGGCCAAGCAGAAAAGAGCTGGGGATGGCCTGGGGCTGACAGTCGAGAAACCAAGGCCTTCAGTCCAGCAGCCTGAAAATAGATGCTCCCGGGACCTGCATGAACTTGGAAGAGGTCCTTGTCCCGGTTGGGTCTCAGATGAGACCACAGCCCTGGCCAACACCTTCATTGCAGCCTTGTGAGACCCTGAGACAGAGGATCCAGCTGAGTCATATCTGGACTCAAATGCTGAGATCATGAGTTTTAACTGCCGAGTTTGTGGTAATGTTGTAAACAGCAACAGACAACTAATACATGTAGGTAAATATTGATGGAGTGAATTCTCCAGCCACTTTAGAGTTGCTTTACAGAGATTCATCTCTTCTTGAAACTAATTCTATAGGGTAAGTACAATTTTTCCTACTTTACAGATAAATCAAAAGCCCATGGAAGTTGACCTTTGTATAGTGTCACAAAAGTCACTCAGAGCAGCCAGAATTTGAACACAGGTCAGCATCAAAAACGAAGCTGGGCACAGTGGCTCACACCTGTAGTTGCAGCACTTTGGGAGGCTGAAGCAGGAGGATCACTTGAGCCCAAGAGTTCAAGACTAGCCTGAGCAAGATAGTGAGATGTTTCTAAAAAATAAAAATAAAACAGTTTCTAAACTTAGCTTTTCCCTTTGACCTTCCCTTTGGCTGCAACTTTACATAGTGGGATATTTGTCACAGTTGGGGGTGGGGTAGCAGCAGTGCTCAAGATAATTGACCGGACACAGGAGGAGGACATTGTGTATTTTTAGCTATATATAAGGTGATAAACAAGACTAACACAGTAATGCTTTGTTAACACAAACATTAATGGAGGTTTTTTTTTTTTTTTT
>NW_012105697.1:2219910-2222084 GCF_000951045.1 Mandrillus leucophaeus | reverse complement strand
CTTCCTCAAAATTCCTGGAAGCCTCATCAAGGATCTCAAACCTTTTCTTGTACTCTTAAGGAACAGTAGTTAAAAGAGTTAAAGAAACCAGTGGCTAACAGAAATTCTTGAGTTTGCAGGATGGCAGACAATAAAAGAAACAGCTTGCTGAAACATGTAGACTCCCACCTCCTCTACTTATGAAAGAACTGGCTAAAATCGGCTAGAAAAAGTATGGCAAGGCTAGAGTTTGCAGAGAATGAGCTTGCTGATGTCACAGCCTGAATTTCCACCAGGTTTTATACTAACTCTCCCTAAATTGGCACATGCAACCCATGAGGTAGCATGAATAGATAATTACACATGCCCAAGGACTTTCCAGACCTCCCCTTTTCTTCTAATCACCTACTAATCTCAGAATCTACTTCCTGAACCTTTTCTAATAGAAATACTGCCTTGAAGCCAGCATGGGGACACAGATTTGAGCTTGACTCCTGTCTCCTTGTGAGCTGACCTGCAGTATAGGGCTTTTATTCCCCCTCAAATCTCCAATGTCACAGTACTGGCCTCTAGCACATCAGGCAGTGAGCCACTTTTGCTTGATAACAGTAGCATGTTCCCTATAGAATAAAAGTAATTCTCTGCCTGTAAAGAAACTTGGACATGTCAGATACTGCGCTGAGCTTTTAAAGGCACCTGCTCCTCAACAACAGTCCTAAGTTGCAAGCATGATCCTTCAGTCCATCCATGAATTCCTTCCTTAGTGTCTCTGTGCCAGGTCCTGTTACAGGGTTTGGGAAGGTACAGTAAGTTCTCCCTTAATGTCATTGATAGGTTCTTGGAAACAGTGACTTTAAGCAAAACTACTACAGCAGATTCTCAAAGAACGTCATTTTCTTCAGAGTCATTGTCATAACCATGAGAAAACATTGGTTTCATTACATGTCGTTTTGCTTAAAGTCACAGTTTCTAAGAACGTATCCATGACATTAAATGACGACTTCCCATATAGGGATGGACAAGGCAAAGTTCCCCCCCTTACGAAGCTTACAGTCTACTAGAGGAGAAATAAACATATTTAAATAGATACATAGCACCACCCCCATTTCACAGATGGGGAAACAAAGCCACAACAGGTCAATCAGTAAATCTAGGTCTGACTTCTATCCTACTTCAACTACTAAGTCCCAGTCACCACCGATCTTGTCAACTGCTATCATGCCTTGTAAGTCAAGGATACAAACACATTCTTTCAATAGCACTCCATCTTTTCAGCTCATTTTGTCACTAACAGTTCCGACCACACCAAGACTCCCAGATTCATTGAGCCATGTTTCTCAATCCATCTTCCCCATCCTGTCTTCACTTTCCTCCTATGATTCCAGGGTCTACCACAGTCACTTTTCACTTCTTCCTGGTTATACCCATGTGCTAGAATTTGAACCCTGGATAAACTCAACTGCCATCAGCTGGACCATACCAGGGAAAACGGTTACTGAACTGAGAAATTTTCTATTGATTATAAATATACCACAAGGAGATCAGGCGTGGTGGCTCATGCTTATCATTCAGCACTTTGGGAGTCTGAGGCTGGTGGATCATAAGAGGTCAGGAGTTTGAGATCAGCCTGGCCAACATGGTGAAAACCCATCTCTAATAAAAATGTAGAAATTGGCCGAGTGTGGTGGCACATACCTATAATCTCCACCATTCAGGAGGCTGAGGCAGGAGAATTGCTTGAACCCAGGAGGTGGAGGTTGCAGTGAGCTAAGATCACACCACCACACTCCAGCCTGGGCAACAGAGACAGACTCCATCTCAAAAAACTTGAAGTAAAATACATAAATATACCACAACCAGCCTCAAATAGGCTATCAATGCTGCCAGCTGTATGTTTCTCCAGTCAAGATTTTACTCCCTTCAAGTACAACTGTGTTCCTTCATGCTCAGGGATATCTCTGAACTCCTGTTTGTCTAAGAATATGAGGTCCTAAATGACAAATGCGTTTTCTACCACTAAACACTGAAGACATCAATGAACTGCCACTTTCTCATGAAAAACTACTAGTCTTAAGAGATGGTCCTGAAGAACTTCTGTGAATTCCATCAACTCAGCCTTCCAGACTTGTACAAGGAGTGAGAGGGGAGGCTGAAATGTTGTACGTGAGCTACTGAAATTTTCTGCTAGGTGAATT
>NW_012105697.1:2216526-2219055 GCF_000951045.1 Mandrillus leucophaeus | reverse complement strand
GCCTCCCAAAGTGCTGGCATTACAGGTGTGAGCCACTGCGCCTGGCCTTGCTGTGCACTGTTATTTTCTGTACCTCAATGTCCTCATCTGTAAGATGGAAGCAAGAAATATCCTTACCTCTAAGGTATTGTAAAGACCAATAAGTAATTCATACTGCTTAGGACAGGGCATGGTATGCAGTAAGGGCTGTGTTAGATATCATCATTCATCATCGTTATCATGGATGAGAGAAATAACTACAATAAATCATAAGAAGTACATTTTGGCAAGAATGTAAGAGTTTTCCACTCTTCTAGGAATAGACCGATGGTTCTGTAGCCATGGTAATAAGTAACTACTTAGGCAGGTTTAAATCCATTCAATGGATCCAAGACAACTTACCTCAGTGAACATGCTTTTTTCAAGCCAACCAGCAGCTGCTCTTTGCATCTGAAATTCAGCCAGTCGGGAAGGGATGCACTCTGATGAACACATCTGTACCAATCAGCCTCACCTGAGTAACCACAGGCTACCTTATACCTTCAAGGTTCAGCCTCATTCTGTACCCTCCCCAAATTCCTGCCTACAAAGATCAGAAGTCTGCTCTACTCAGAGAGACTGTGATAGACCAAGTTTTCATTACACTAAGGAATAAATTAGACTTTATGTTTACAGTTCAGATATTGAGTGACAGTAACACCATACTTTGGTATTCAGGTATGTGCTTTAAAAAACCAGTAATTAGTTGGCCAAGCACGGTGGCTCACACCTGTAATCCCAGCACTTCGGGAGGCTGAGGTGGGCGGATCACAAGGTCAGGAGATTGAGACCATCCTGGCTAACACCGTGAAACCCCAATTCTACTAAAAATACAAAAAAATTAGCCGGGTGTGGTGGTGGGTGCGCTACTTGGGAGGCAGGAGAGTGGCGTGAACCCAGGAGGTGGAGCTTGCAGTGAGCAGAGATCACCCCACTGCACTCCAGCCTGGGTGACAGAGTGAAACTGTCTCAAACAAAACAAAACAAAAAACAAAAAAACACCACTAGTTGTGGTACCCAAATTCAGGGGCTGCTTTTGAAGATCTAGGTCCTCCTAACCTCTCTGCTCCTAAACCACATCCCCACACTAGTTAAGAAAACCACTACTTGACACCTTTTCCAAATGCTCTGTGTTTATTTCATTCCCTCTGTATGCTCTGAGGTAGGACTGACATTTCACAGATACTCAGTCCTATGACTTGAAGGTCTCCAGCCTTCAAATCCAGTAACCAAGGTATATTGAACAAAGAATCACTACCATTGAGGGCTTCATAAGAATCAGAAATCATTCTCCATCTTTGAGAAGGAACTCCCAGGGGCATGGCTTGCTCTGAGAAAACAACATTTAAAGTTCCTCCATTAGATGGGTGTGAGTGGGGCAGGTTTCCGTATCTTCAGTTTTTCCACCAGTACCGGTCATCTTCATCAAAAGAATGCCAACTACCATCAATTATGATTTGGGGCTTGAGCAGCTGCACTTCCTCCAGCAGCTTCTTTATTTGCACAGGGTACTGCCATTTCCACAGCCTGGGGAGACAGAGAGAGGACTCGCTACAGAGACGTTGCTTTCGACTCTTCTCCCTTCCTCAAAATTCCTGGAAGCCTCATCAAGGATCTCAAACCTTTTCTTGTACTCTTAAGGAACAGTAGTTAAAAGAGTTAAAGAAACCAATGACTAACAGAAATTATTGAGTTTGCAGGATGGCAGACAATAAAAGAAACAGCTTGCTGAAACATGGAGACTCCCACCTCCTCTACTTATGAAAGAACTGGCTGAAATCGGCTAGAAAAAGTATGGCAAGGCTAGAGTTTGCAGAGAATGAGCTTGCTGATGTCACAGCCCTAATTTCCACCAGGTTTTATACTAACTCTCCCTAAATTGGCACATGCAACCCATGAGGTAGCATGAATGGATAATTACACATGCCCAAGGACTTTCCAGACCTCCCCTTTTCTTCTAATCACCTACTAATCTCAGAATCTACTTCCTGAACCTTTTCTAATAGAAATACTGCCTTGAAGCCAGCATGGGGAGACAGATTTGAGCTTGACTCCTGTCTCCTTGTGAGCTGACCTGCAGTATAGGGCTTTTATTCCCCCTCAAATCTCCAATGTCACAGTACTTGCCTCTAGCACATCAGGCAGTGAGCCACTTTTGCTTGATAACAGTAGCATGTTCCCTATAGAATAAAAGTAATTCTCTGCCTGTAAAGAAACTTGGACATGTCAGATACTACGCTGAGCTTTTAAAGGCACCTGCTCCTCAACAACAGTCCTAAGTTGCAAGCATGATCCTTCAGTCCATCCATGAATTCCTTCCTTAGTGTCTCTGTGCCAGGTCCTGTTGCAGGGTTTGGTAAGGTACAGTAAGTTCTCCCTTAATGTCATTGATAGGTTCTTGGAAACAGTGACTTTAAGCAAAACTACTACAGCAGATTCTCAAAGAACGTCATTTTCTTCAGAGTCATTGTCATAACCATGAGAAAACATTGGTTTCATTATATGTTGTTT
>NW_012105697.1:2214160-2215381 GCF_000951045.1 Mandrillus leucophaeus | reverse complement strand
ATTCCATCAACTCAGCCTTCCAGACTTGTACAAGGAGTGAGAGGGGAGGCTGAAATGTTGTACGTGAGCTACTGAAATTTTCTGCTAGGTGAATTGTTCAGTGGCGTTAAGCACATTCACGTGGCTGTGCAACCATCACCACAACCATCTATCGCCAGAATTCTTCATCTTGCAAAACGAACTCTGCACCTGTTACACAACTCCCCAACCTCTCACCCCAATCCTTTGGAACTCACTATTCTGTCTCTATGAATTTCACTCTTCTACATACCTCATAGAGGTAGAATCCTACAGTATTTGTCTTTTTAGGACTGGCTTATTCTACTTGGCATGTCAAGATTCCATCATGTACCATGTAGCATGTGTCAGAATTTTCTTTTTTTGAATCGGAGTCTCGCTCTGTCACCTAGGCTGGAGTGCAGTGGCGGATCTCAGCTCACTGCAAGCTCTGCCTCCTGGGTTTATGCCATTGTCCTGCCTCAGTCTCCCGAATAGCTGGGACTACAGGTGCCCGCCACCACGCCCGGCTGCTTTTTTTGTATTTTTTAGTAGAGATGGGGTTTCACCGTGTTATCCAGGATGGTCTCGATCTCCTGACCTCGTGATCCACCCATCTCAGCCTCCCAAAGTGCTGGGATTACAGGCTCCAGCCACCACACCCGGCCAGAATTTTCTTTTTAAGGCTGAGTACAATTCCATTGTAGGTATATACCACATTCTGTTTATCCTTTCATCCATGAATGCCTGGGCTACTTCCGCCTCTTGGCCGTTCGTTATTGTGAATTATACCGCTATGAACATGGGTGTGAAATCTGAGATCTTCCTTTTAATTCTTTTGGGTACATACTCAGAAGTAAGATTGCTGGCCCATACAGCAATTCTAATTTTTCAGCATACACATTTATAATGTTCTTTCTGTACCTTTCCAACACACTCAGAAGTAAGCCATGATATTAGGCACCTGGCCTCTATCTCCCGTATTCCTGTATCTCCAGCATCCAGCATGGTACTCAGAACGTACTGGTCACTTACCAACAGAGTAAAATCTGGATGCTCAAGCCATGACCTCAACTTTTCCCCTAAACTGCTTCTCCACCAGCTAACAAGCCTGGAACAGAAGCAGGTCTGTGTTTCAGAAGGCAATTGCTGGGGACTTACCCAATTATTTGTAGGTTAGACGTGGGACAGGCAAAGGCCGAACACAGCTTCATCATTCCTTCG
>NW_012105697.1:2213182-2214110 GCF_000951045.1 Mandrillus leucophaeus | reverse complement strand
AGTGACTTTAAGCAAAACTACTACAGCAGATTCTCAAAGAACGTCATTTTCTTCAGAGTCATTGTCATAACCATGAGAAAACATTGGTTTCATTATATGTTGTTTTGCTTAAAGTCACAGTTTCTAAGAACATATCCATGACATTAAATGATGACTTCCCATATAGGGATGGACAAGGCAAAGTTCCCCCCCTTACCAAGCTTACAGTCTACTAGAGGAGAAATAAACATATTTAAATAGATACATAGCACCACCCCCATTTCACAGATGGGGAAACAGAGCCACAACAGGTCAATCAGTAAATCTAGGTCTGACTTCTATCCTACTTCAACTACTAAGTCCCAGTCACCACTGATCTTGTCAACTGCTATCATGCCTTGTAAGTCAAGGATACAAACACATTCTTTCAATAGCACTCCATCTTTTCAGCTCATTTTGTCACTAACAGTTCTGACCACACCAAGATTCCCAGATTCATTGAGCCATGTTTCTCAATCCATCTTCCCCATCCTGTCTTCACTTTCCTCCTATGATTCCAGGGTCTACTACAGCCACTTTTGACTTCTTCCTGGTTATACCCATGTGCTAGAATTTGAACCCTGGATAAACTCAACTGCCATCAGCTGGACCATACCAGGGAAAACAGTTACTCAACTGAGAAATTTTCTATTGATTATAAATATACCACAAGGAGGTCAGGCGTGGTGGCTCATGTCTATCATTCAGCACTTTGGGAGTCTGAGGCTGGTGGATCATATGAGGTCAGGAGTTTGAGATCAGCCTGGCCAACATGGTGAAAACCCATCTCTACTAAAAATGTAGAAATTGGTGGGGTGTGGTGGCACATACCTATAATCTCCACCATTCAGGAGGCTGAGGCAGGAGAATTGCTTGAACCCAGGAGGTGGAGGTTGCAGTGAGCTAAGAT
>NW_012105697.1:2209937-2210517 GCF_000951045.1 Mandrillus leucophaeus | reverse complement strand
GCGCCCGGCCAAATATTTGCATTTCTAACGAGTTCCCAGGTGAAGCAACCGTGCTTGGTTCTCACTTTGAGAAATGGCGGGTAACTCAAATTATAGTTGTGGAAGACAATGAAAGAAAGGCTGAGCATGCCTGTTGCGAGGGAACATAACAAGGAACACAGACCTGCAGAGAAAGCAACAGAGCACCTGAAGAAAGGTGAGAAGGCAGGAAGGACATTGACAAATGCATGGATATAAAAAATCACCTCTACACTGTGCTTGTGGAAAGAAGGGGACACATTTGAGAAACAAAGATGACTAGATGGCCAGAGCAGAGCCACAGATAGTGGTGAGAGCAGAGGCTGGGCACGTAGGTCATACTAAGGGTTTAGAATTTCACCTTAAGAGTAACAGAAAGCCAAGGGACCTCATTAAATAAAATAATGGCATTATATAGGAGTGTTCTTCTATTTTGGGGGGAGCACGCTGGTTATTTTGGGGTGGGATGTCAAAATCCATAAGTTGCTGTGAAATAGTTCACCAGAGGCCAGGCGCGGTGGCTCAAGTCTGTAATCCCAGCACTTTGGGAGGCCGAGATGGG
>NW_012105697.1:2201981-2204167 GCF_000951045.1 Mandrillus leucophaeus | reverse complement strand
GAGACTGAGTCTTGCTCTATCCCTCAGGCTGGGGTGCAGTGGCATGATCTCAGCTCACTGCAACCTCCACCTTCCCAGTTCAAGCGATTCTCCTGACTCAGCCTCCTGAGTAGCTGGATTACAGGAGCCCGCCTGTGTTTTTAGTAGAGATGGGGTTTCATCATGTATGGCCAGTCTGTTCTCAAACTCCTGACCTCAAGTGATCCACCGGCCTCAGCCTCCCAAAGTGCTGGGATTACAGGCATGAGCCACCGCACCCAGCCAGAATTCTTATGATAGAGTAAAAAGTTAGTAAGATGCAGCTCAAGTTATTTTAGCCACCTATGGCTAGACGGTGAGATTAGATTGTTTTTCATTTTGCTTTTAAAATAATATCTGAGCATTTATAAAGACAAAACATCCAGGAGGGAGGCTGAGGATAGATGCAAGGGGGAGGCAAATCCGTGATGGTAAAAGGTGCTGCAACACAAATGACTGCGGGATTCCCAACGTGGAGGAAACTAACCTCTGATTAACATGGGTCAAATTAACTACTGCAGGGATACTTTTGTTTTTTTGAAATGGAGTCTCGCTCTGTTGCCCAGACTGGAGTGCAGTGGTGCCATCTCAGTTCATTGCAACCTCTGCCTCCCGGGTTCCAGCGATTCTCCTGCCTCACCCTTCCGGAGTAGCTGGGATTAAAGGTGCCCGCCACCAAGCCTGGCTAACTTTTGTATTTTTAGTAGAGATGGGGTTTTGCCATGTTGGTCACACTGGTCTCGAACTCCTGACTTCAGGTGATCCAACCCCCTTAGCCTCCCACAGTGCTGGGATGACAGGCATGAACCACCACGCCCGGCCATGCTTTATTGTGGGTAAATAAAGACATAGGGAAACCCTGTCTCTACTAAAAATACAAAAATTAGCCGGGTATGGTGGCGGGCACCTGTAGTCCCAGCTACTCAGGAGGCTGAGGCAGGAGAATCGCTTGAACCTGGGAGGTGGAGGTTGCAGTGAGCCGAGACCATGCCACTGCACTCCAGACTGGGTGACAGAGCTAGACTCTCTCAAAAAAAAAAAAAAAAAAAAAAAAAAAAAAAAAAGGAAGTGCTGATATATGCCACAACATGGATGAGCCTTGAAAACGAAGAAGCCAGCCACAGAAGGTCACATGGTGTATAATTCCATTTGTATAAAATACCCCAAATAGTCAAATTCATACAGAAAGTAGAGAGGTTGCCAGGGCTAGAGGGAATGGGAAATAGAAGGAGGACAGCTAAATGGGTACAGGGTATCCTTCTCGGGCGATGGAAATAGTCTGGAAGTTAGTAGAGGTGGCTGCACCGCACGTGAACTGCTCTGGAATGGAATCTTTGCTACTACGTGTGAGCACTGACCATCCACTAGTCTTGTATGTATGCTGCTTATAACTCTCCATGGCACCTGGGGAGGCGGTCACATTCCTATTGTGTTAGTAAGAGGCTTTAATCTGGGCACACACATCCACCCCCCTTTTTTTTTTTTTTTTTGAGAGGGAGTCTCACTCTGTCACCCAGGCTGGAGTGCAGTGGCACGATCTCAGCTCACTGCAACCTCCACCTTCCGGGTTCAAACCTCAGCCTCCCAAGTCGCTGGGACTACAGGCACCTGCCACCATGCCCAGCTGTGTGTACTGGTGCAGATCAGAGTTGGCTTCTTGAGAGAATGTTGAGGCTTTCAAAGTAAATGGTTTTATATTATTTGAAGGGGTGGGGGTCGTTTGTTAAGCATCCAGAAGAACAAGGTAGGTGCACATGTCTCCAGGGAATGAAATTGTTGTGAAATTGTCTCAGGTAGTAGGGAAAATGAGTGGACCAGATGACTAATGCTGGGAAAACAAGTTTATATCCATGACCCGATTGCACAGGACAGCAACTCGCCACTGCCTGTTTTGATCCTGTGATTCTCAGCTACCGAACAGCAGGTGCCGAGAGGGTGGAGAATGTGGTTCAGTGAAGCTTGGAGTGTTTGTAGGTGGACACACCCAAGAACAGAAGGCTAAGGGAGAGACTACATTTAAAAGAAAAACAGGCTGGGTGTGGTGGCTCACGCCTGTCATCTCAGCACTTTGGGAGGCTGATACGGGTAGATCATGAGGTCAGGAGATAGAGACCATCCTGGCAAACACGGTGAAACCCCATCTCTACTAAAAATACAATAATTAGCCG
>NW_012105697.1:2198685-2200731 GCF_000951045.1 Mandrillus leucophaeus | reverse complement strand
CTTCAGCCTCCTGAGTAGCTGGGATTACAGGCACGTACCACCACACCCGGCTAATTTTTGTAGTTTTAGTAGAGACAGGGTTTCCCTATGTTGGCCAGGCTGGTCTTGAACGCCTGACCTCAAGTGATCCACCCGCCTCGGCCTCCCAAAGTGCTGGGGTTACAGGCGTGAGCCACCGCGCCTGGCCTCAGCACTTTCCTTTTTACGGCTGAACCGCAGTCCACCATACTGGAGAGTTCTGTCTTAAGCCCCCAGGTGGTTCTGATGCTCAAAGAAATTTTAAGGACCACTCAGGTCATCACTTGCTTTCTGCCCGTCTTTGTCTCTAGACTGTTCACACTACAACACCAACGTCTTTTCACTTCCATACTTCTGCCACTTAGCACCAGGACTAGCACACAGGGGTCGTTCAATGGGCAGCTGAGGATTTTCTACCTCCAGACCTTGTTCCCAAGCATTTGCCACTTCCTCCGTCTCATCCGTAGGAGCCGAGCTGGAACTTACACCCAGATCTGTGGTGCTGCAAAGGTCATCCTCCATCTAACTTGATGGACTTACGGAAACCAGATCATCATCCTTGTTCAAGCAACCTCACGCTGGGGTCCCCCCCACCGGCTCCTCCCAGCCCGGCCCGCAAACAGGCGCCCCAGGAAGTTACCCGAGTCTGGTCAGAACGCTCTTCTTTTGCTTCAGTCCCTCGCACAGCGCAGCGACCCCACCGTCACCCAGGGCGTTGTCCGTGAGGTCCAGGCTCTGCAGGTGTCTGCTCCTTGAGATCACACAGGACAGACTCTCACAGCACGCGGCGGTGAGATGACACTTCACCAACCTGCAAGAGGTGGGAAATAGAGCCGGTCTGCTTCTCTCCAGGAAAGTGAAGCAGCGGGAGAAGGTTCAGCAGCATCAGCCGCAGTTTCCTTTATTCCTTCCTGACGGGCCACTGTTCTGTCCACTCCTGTGAACGGCTTAGACCACGTGGTGCCCGTTGGCTCCAGAGAGGGACGACAGCGGAGGGCGGGGAAGTGTCTGGTGTGACTGAAGGTATCTTTATTTTTTTAATTAATTATTTTTTTTTTGGAGAAGGAGTTTTGCTCTTGTCGCCCAAGCTGGAGGGCAATGGCATGATCTCAGTTCACTGCAACCTCCGCCTCCCAGGTTCAAGCTATTCTCCCTGCCTCAGCCTCCCGAGTAGCTGGGATTACAGGCATGCGCCACTATGCCTGGCAAATTTTGCATTTTTAGTAGAAACAGGGCTTCTCTATGTTGGTCAGGCTGGTCTCAAACTCCCAACCTCAGGTGAGCTGCTCACCTCGGCCTCCCAAAGTGCTGGGATTACAGGTGTGAGCCACCGTGCCCAGCCTATTTTTTTATTTTTATTTTTTCAAGACAAAATCTCATTCTGTTGCCCAGGCTGGAGTGCAGTGGCACGATCTCAGCTCACTGCAACCTCTACCCCCCTGGGTTCAAGCGATTCTCCTGCCTCAGCCTCCCGAGTAGCTGGGATTACAGGCGCCTGCCACCACATCTGGCCCGGCTGAAGGTATCTTTAAAAGAAATGAGCACATCAGAGTTTGCTTCCACTTGGAGATGAGGTCAAGATTCTCCGTGGGGGAGGAGGAGGGAAATGCAGGGAGGAGGAGAAATTGGAAAGCCTCTGACAGAGCCGCGACGGAGAGAAAAGGGGACGGAAGTTACTGAAATGCTGATAGGTCTAGAATCGAAAAAGGGAAGTTTTGTGCTTGCATTCCTAGGGAAAACGGGGGAAATGGGGAAGATGGGGTGGGTGGCCCCCAAAATAACATCTGAATGGTTTATCGCAGGAGAAATGACTGAAACGGCCTCCAAGTCTATCTTTAGCTTGGGAGGCTAAGGGTAGAATGATAGCACTGGGGCTGGGAGGGTCCATCTTCAGGAGCCATCGGGTCAAGAATAAAGAGGGATGCAGCCGGGTGCAGTGGCTCACACCTGTAATCCCAGCACTTTGGGAGGCTGAGGTGGGTGGATCACCTGAGGTCAGGAGTTCGAGACCAGCCTGGCCAACATGGT
>NW_012105697.1:2195575-2197760 GCF_000951045.1 Mandrillus leucophaeus | reverse complement strand
TATTTTTAGTAGAGACGCAGTTTCACTGTGTTAGCCAGGATGGTCTCGATCTCCTGACCTTGTGATCCACCCACCTTGGCCTACCAAAGTGCTGAGATTACAGGCATGAGCCACTGCATCTGGCCAGAGATTTTTAAAGAATATATAATTCAATGGAATACCTCACCGTACTTCATTTATTATAATAGACATATCCTCAGATGCAAAGTGAGACCAGTGCCAAAAAGTTTTGGTTTCTTGGGAGTTCTAGTTCTCCACTGGATATGATGGGGGGTGGTGGTGAGACTACATGAGATTAGATATACAAAATATTTAGTGCTCTGTATGCCACATGTTAAGAATGCATTAAGTGCTTGGCAGGGTGCAGTGGCTCACACCTGTAATCTCAGCACTTTGGGAGGCCAGAGCAGGTGGATTGCCTGAGGTCAGGAGTTCGAGACCAGCCTGGCCAACATGGTGAAACTATCTCTACTAAAAGTACAGAAATTAGCCGGGCATGGCAGCACATGCCTGTAATCCCAGCTACTCAGGAGGCCGAGGCAGGAGAATTGCTTGAATCCCGTATGCGGAGGTTGCAGTGAGCTGAGATCATGCCACTGCATTCCAGCCTGGGCAACAGAGCAAGAGTCAATAAATAAATAAAAAAATAAATAAAAGAATGCATTAAGTTGCATTAAGTGCCGACTACCATGATCCTTTCTTTATAAACCATCAAATGCACGTTTGCATCTAGGACGAAAGAACCCCAGTAGACATTCAAACCACTAACAGGGATGACTGCATGGTTGTGAGACTGAAGATTGATTTTTGCTCACTGAGCTCTTTTACTTTTTCCACAGTCTGTTTAATGACGGGATATTCCTATTCAATAGAAACATTTCCACAAAGGGTGAAGACATTTGAGCCCCAGAGGGAAAGAGATTAAGAGACAAGCACTCTCCCTTCTCCATATAGATAAATAACTGAAGATGAACTTAGGGCAAGATGCCTTCCTCTGAGGAACGGACAATGTTTAGGGACCAAGGGTGACTCAGAACTCATGGTTCCTCCCATGAGGCTCCACTGGCCCTTCCCATGCTCACCGTGGTGTTCACACCTCAACTTACCTAGGGTGCCATCAGAAAAATGAGTGTCAGAGCTCACCCTGAAAGCAGTTTTTGGTTCCAGTCTCCCTGCTCCTATCTCTTGACCTTTCAGGAACTCCAGACCCCCGTATGACAGAGTTGACCCAACACCCATGGGAAACTCACTCCAGGTCCTGGAGATGACAAGATGGTTCTCTCATGACCTCGCACAGAAGCTTCATGCCGTTGTCTTCCACAGGGTTCACGCTAAGGCTCAGGTGCGTCAGCCACGCGTTACCCATCAGCGCAAGTGCAAGAAAACCACAGCCAGCCGTGTCCAGGTTGCACCGATTCAGCCTGTGGGCGCACACACGGGAAAGAAGATCAGGACACTCATTCTCCGGCATGACCTCAAGTGAGCTGCTGCTCTCCTCCCAGCTCCAGTCTGCTTCTGTGTAGGAAGGGGTCATAATTGTTTTCTTTTTCTTTTCTTTTTTTGAGGAGTCTTGCTCTGTCACCCAGGCTGGAGTGCAGTGGGGCAAGCTCTCAGTTCACCACAGCCTCCGCCTCCTGGGCACAAGCGATTCTGCTGTCTCAGCCTCCCGAGTAGCTGGGATTACAGGCATGGGCCACCACGCCTGGCTAATTTTTGTATTTTTAGTAGAGTTGGGATTTTACGATATTGATCAGGATGGTCTCGAACTCCCGACCTTGTGATCCACCCCACCTCGGCCTACCCAAAGTGCTGGGATTACAGGTGTGAGCCACTGTGCCCGGCCAGGTTTAAGACCTTCCCTCTGACAGAACCTGCCCAAATAAGGAGGAACCAGAAAACCAACTCTGGTAATACGACAAAACAAGGCTGTTTAACCTCCCCCCAAAATCACACTAGTTCACCAGCAATGGATCCAAACCAAGAAGATATCCTTGATTTTCCTGAAAAAGAATTCAAGAGGTTAGTTATTAAGCTAATCGGGGAGCGATTAGAGAACTGTGAAGCCTAATGCAAGGAAATCCGAAATATGATACAAGCGAAGGGAGAAATATTTAAGGAAATAGCTTAAAGAAAAAACAAAAAATCAGGAAACTTCGGACAAATTTTTTTTTTTTTTTTTTTTTTT
>NW_012105697.1:2189007-2194860 GCF_000951045.1 Mandrillus leucophaeus | reverse complement strand
TCCATCTCAAAAATAAAATAAAATAAAATAAAATAAAATAAAATAAAATAAAATAAAATAAAAAGTAAGTCAGCTGGATCTGGTGGCACGTACCTGTAGTCCCAGCTACTTGGGAGGCTGAGGCAGGAGAATCGCTTGAGCCCAGCAGGCAGAGGTTGCAGTGAGCCGAGATCACACCACTGCACTCCAGCCTGGGCGACGGAGCGAGACTCTGTCTCAACAAAAAAAAAAATTCAGAACTTGAAGTCAAGGTCTTTGAATCAATCCAATCCAACAAAGACAAACAAAAAAGAATAAAAGAATAAGAAAATATGAACAAAGCCTCCAAGAAGTCTGGGATTATGTTAAATGCAAACCTAAGAATAATTGGTATTCCTGAAAACAAAAAGAATTCCAAAGGCCTGGAAAACATATTTGGGTGTATAATTGAGGAAAACTTTCCTGGCCTTTCTAGAGACCTAGACATCCAAATACAAGAGCACAAAGAACACCCGGAAAATTAATCACAGAAAGATCTTTACCTAGGCACGATGTCATCAGGTTATCCAAAGTTAAGATGAAGGAAAGAATCTTAAGAGCTGTGAGACAGAAGCACCAGGTAGCCTATGAAGGAAATCCTATCAGATTAACAGCAGATTTCTTGACAGAAACCCTGTAAGCTAGAAGGGATTGGGGCCCTCTCTTCAGCCTCCTCAAACAAAAAAATTGTCAGCCAAGAATTCTGTATCCAGCGAAACTAAGCATCTTATATGAAGGAAAGATACAGTCTTTTTCAGACAAATGCTGAGATAATTTGCCATTACCAAGACTCCACTAAAAGGAGCTCTAAATCTTGAAACGAATCCTGGAAACACATCAAAACAGAACCTCTTTTAAAGCATAAATCACACAGGACCTATAAAACAAAAATACAAGTTAAAAAGCAGAAACAAAACACAAAAAAACAAAACCCAAGGTACACAGGCAACAAAGAGAATGATGACTTCAACAGTACCTCACATCTCAATCCTAACATTGAATGTAAACGGCCTAAATGCTCCACTTAAAAGATACAGAATGCAGAATAAATAAGAACTCACCAACCATCTGCTGCCTTCAGGAGACTCACCTAGCACATAAAAACTCACATAAACAAAGTAAAGGGGTAGAAAAAGGCATTTCATGCAAATGGACACCAAAAGCAAGCAGAGGTAGCTATTCTTAGGTCTGATGAAACCAACTTTAAAGCAACAGCAGTTAAGGAGACAAAGAGGGACATTACGTAACGGTAAAAAGGCCTGTCCAACAGGAAAATATCACAATTCTAAACATACATGTGCCCAACACTGGAGGTCCTAAATTCATAAAACAATTACTAATAGACCTAAAAAGTGAGATAGACAGCAACACAATAATAGTGGGGGAATTCAATACTCCACTAACAGCACTAGACAGGTCATGAGGCAGAAAGTCGAAGAAACAATGGATTTAAACTATACTTTGGAACAAACGGACTTAACAGATCTATACGGAACATTTCATCCAACCACTGCAGACACACGTTCTAATCAACAGTGCATGGAACTTTCTCCAAGATAGACCGTAACAGGCCATGGAATGAGCTTCAATAAATTTAAGAAAATTGCAATTGTATCAAGCACTCTCTCAGACCACAGTGGAATAAAACTGGATATCAACTCCAAAAGGAACCTTCAAAACCACACAAATACATGGAAATTAAATAACCTGCTCCTGAATCAGCATTCGGTCAAAAATGAAATATGGAAATTAAAAATTTCTTCAAACTGAACAGCAATGACACAATCTATCGAAACCTCTGGGATACGGCAAAGGCAGTGCTAACAGGAAAGTTCATAGCCCTAAACGCCTACGTCACAAAGACTGAAAGAGCACAAACTGACACTCGAAGGTCACATCTCAAGGAAGTAGAGAAACAAGAACAAACTAAACCCAAACCCAGCAGAAGAAAGGAAATAACCAAGATCAGAGCAGAATTAAGTGAAACTGAAACAAAAAAATACAAAAGATAAATGAAACAAAAAGCCGGTTCTTTGAAAAGATAAATACAATTGAAAGACCATTGGTAAGATTAACCAAGACGATAAGAGAAAATCCAAATAACCTCACTGAGAAAGCGAACAGGAGATATTACAACTGACACCACTGAAATGCAAAAGATAATTCAAGCCTACTGTGAACACCTTTATGCATGTAAACTAGAAAACCTAGAAGAGATGGATAAATTCCTAGAAAGATACAACCCTCCTAGCTTACATCAGGAAGAATTAGATATCCTGAACAGACCAATAACAAGCAGTGAGATTGAAATGGCAATTAAAAAATTACCAACAAAAAAGTCCAAGAACAGACAGATTCACAGAATGAATTGGTACCAATCCTTTTGACACTATTCCACAGGATAGAGGAAGAAATAACCCTCCCTAATTCATTCTATGAAGTCAGCATCACCCTAATACCAACATCAGGAAAGGACATAACGAAAAAAGAAAACTACAAACTGATATCCTTGATGAACATAGATGCTAAAATCCTTAACAAAATCCTAGCTAACTGAATCCAACAACATATCAAAAAGATAATCCACCATGATCAAGTGGGTTTCATAGCAGGGATGGTTTAACATGTACAATAAATGTGATACACCACATAAACAGAATTAAAAATCACATGATCATTTCAATAGATACAGAAAAAGCATTCGACAAAATCCAGCATCCCTTTATGATGAAAACTCTCAGCCAAGTTGGCATACAAGGGACGTACCTTGACATAATAAAAGCTATCTATGACAAACCCACAGGCAACATAATACTGAATGGGGAAGAGTTGAAAGCATTCCCTCTGAGAACTGGAACGAGACTGAGGTCTTCTGAGCAGGCTGTACCATGGTCAAGCCATCGTGACCTCTGTGACCCACACGTACATATCCAGAAGGCCTCTTGGAGCCAGAACGTCTAGGACAACAGGAAAACCACAAAAGAAGAAAAACAGCTAGGTCCTGTCTTAGCTGATTAGCCAGTCTTGAACATTCTACCACTGCAACATGCTGTACCCTAACTGATCAATCAACCTAGTGACACTGTGCCCTGTGACCCCTCCCACCTTGTGACAATGTACCTTGCGACATTCTTCCCCTGCCCACAATAAACGGCCCCAAACTGTAACTTTCCAGTGCTTACCCCTAAACCTATAAAACTAGCTCCAATCCCACCACCCTTCACTGACTCTCTTTTTGGACTCAGCCCGCTTGCACCTGAGTGAATAAACAGTCCTGCTGCTCACACTTAGCCTGTTCAGGATGTCTCTTCACTTAGGCATGCACATAACAAAGACAAGGATGCCCACTCTCAACACTCCTCTTCGACAGAATACTGGAAGTCCTAGCCAGAGTAATCAGACAAGAGAAAGAAAGGGCATCCAAGGCAGTAAAGTGAAAGTCAAACTGTCACTATTGGCTGACGATATGATCCTTTACCTTGAAAGCTTTAAGGACTCCTCCAGAAAGCTCCTAGAACTGATAAAAGAATTCAAGTTTCCGGATACAAGATTAATGTGCACCAATTAATAGCTCTTCTATACACCAACAGCAACCAAGTGGAGAATCAGATCAAGAACTCAACCCCTTTTACAACAGCTTCAAAACAAAACACAACACAACAACGCAACACAACTTGGGAATATACCTAACCAAGGAGGTAAAAGACCTCTATAAGGAAAACTACAAAACACTGCTGAAATAAATAGACAACACGAACAATTGGAAACACAGCCCATGCTTGTGGAAGGGTAGAATCAATATTGTGAAAATGACTATACTGACAAAAGCAATCTACAAAATTCAATGCAATCCCAATACCACCATCGTTCCTCACAGAATTAAACAATTCTAAAATTCAAATGGAACCAAAAAGAGCCCACATGGTCAAAGCAAGACTAAGCAAAAAGAACAAGTCTGGAGGTATCACACTACCTGACTTCAAACTATAAGGCATAGTCACCAAAACAGCATGGTACTGGTACAAAAATAGGCACATAGACCAATGAAACAGAATAGAGAACCCAGAAACAACCCCAAATACCTACAGCCAACTGACCTTTGACAAAGCAAACAAAAACCTAAAGTGGGGAAGGACACCCTTTTTGACAAATGGTGCTGAAACAATTGGTTAGCCACATGTAGGAAAATGAAACTGAATCCTCATCTCTCACCTTATACAAAAATCAACTCAAGGTGGATTAAAGACTTAAACCTGGCTGGGTGCGATGGCTCACGCCTGTAATCCCAGTACTTTGGGAGGCTGAGGTGGGCAGATCAGGAGTTCGAGATCAGCCTGGCCTACATGGCAAAACCCCGTCTCTACTAAAAATATGAAAATTAGCTGGGCGTGGTGATGGGTGCCTGTAATACCAGCTACTGGGGAGGCTGAGGCAGGAGAATCACTTGAACCTGGGAGGCGGAGGTTGCAGTGAGCCGGGATCGCGCCATTGCACTCCAGCCTGGGCGACAAGAGCAAAACTGTTTAAAAAAATAAAAATAAAAAAAAGACTTAAACCTAAGACCTGAAACTGTATTTAAATTCTAGAGGATAACATTGGAAAAACCCTTCGAGACATTGTCTTAGGCAAGGATTTCATGACCAAGAACCCAAAAGTGAATGCAATGAAAACAAAGATAAGTAGCTGGGACTTAACTGAACTAAAGAGCTTTTGCATAGCAAAAGGAACAGTCAGCAGAGTCAACAGACAACCCACAGAGTGGGAGAAAATCTTCACAGTCTACACGTCTGACAAAGGACTAATATCCAGTCTACAATGAACTCAAATCAGTAAGAAAAAAACAATCCCATCAAAAAGTAGGCTAAGGACATGAATAGACAGTTCTCAAGATAGACAAATGGCCAACAAACATATGAAAAATGCTCAACATCACTAATAATCAGGGAAATGCAAATCAAAAGCACAATGTGATACCACCTCACCCTTGCAAGAACGGCCATGATCAAAAAACAAAACAAAACAAAACCACAGTAGATGCTGGGGTGGATGTGGGGAACAGGGAACACATTTACACTGCAGGTGGGAAAGTAAATTAGTCCAGCTGCTATAGAAAACAGGGTGGAGATTCCTTAAAGAACTAAAAGTAGACCTACCGTTTGATCCAGTAATCCCACTAGTGCGTATCCACCCAGAGAAAAAGAAGTCATCATTCGAAACAGATACTTGCACCCTTAAGTTTATAGTAGCAGAATTTACAATTGCAAAATCTTGGAACCAACCGAAATTCCCATCAATCTAAAGAAACTATGGTGTGTGTGTGTGTGTGTGTGTGTGTGTGTGTGTGTGTGTGTGTATACATATATATCAATGAGTGGATAAAGAAACTATGGTGTGTGTGTGTATACATATATATATCAATGAGTGGATAATGTATACACAATGATGTGTATACATATATATACACACACATATATACATATGCATATCACACACACACGATGGAATACTACTCAGCCATAAAACGGAATGAATTAACAGCATTTGCAGTGACCTGGATGAGACTGGAGACTATTATTCTAAGTGAAGTAACTCAAGAATGGGAAACCAAAGATTGTATGTTTTCACTGATATGTGGGAGCTAAGCTATGAGGATGCAGAAGTGTAAGAATGATACAATGGACTTTGGAGACTTGGCGGGGAAGAGTGGGAGAGGGATGAGGGATAAAACACTACAAATAGGGTGCAGTGTATACTGCTCGGGTGATGGGTGCACCAAAATCTCACAAAGAACTTACTCATGTAACCTGACCAGGCATGGTGTCTCATGCCTGTAAT
>NW_012105697.1:2186360-2188427 GCF_000951045.1 Mandrillus leucophaeus | reverse complement strand
GTTTCACTCTTGTTGCCCAGGCTGGAGTGCAATGGCATGACCTTGGCTCACTGCAACCTCTGCCTCCTGGGTTCAAGCAGTCTCCTGCCTCAGCCTCCTGAGTAGCTGGGATTACAGGTGCCCTCCACCACGCCCAACTAATTTTTTTGTATTTTTAGTAGAGACAGGGTTTCGCCATGTTGGCCAGGCTGGTCTCGAACTCCTGAGCTCAAGTGATCCACCCGCCTCAGCCTCCCAAAGTGCTGGGATTACAGGCGTGAGCCACCGCACACCGCTGCAATTCTGTTGTTTAAAATGACCTAGCATAGCACCAAAGTACCCTCCAATGCTGGGGAGGGTGGGGAGGCTGTGAGTTCCATCACCTGTGTCAGGTGGGCTTTGTCAGGCACGAGTCACGGTGCCGTTGGTCATGCGCTCAATGTTAACGAATGAACAATGTGTATCAAGTAAAAGCCATTGAACAGAAACAAGAAATACAAAGTTTTCGACTGATGAAAACGTGAGTAGAGGTTCACAGGAAGCTAACCCTGTACCTCTCCCAGGGGCAATGGCTCGGTGCTGGCTGGTTCAGTGCTCAAGGGTGACTTTGTAGAACGTGATGACCTCCAATTATGAGAATTGACTGTCCTTGAACAAATGACTTCCCACTGTAAGGTAACACAAAGGCAGACACAGAATTTTCCAAGAAAGGATGACATCTAGGAGATGTGAACAGAATTCAGCACATACTAGGTCCCTTCATATGACGATGTCCACACCCCACCCCACTGCTTTCTGCTTTGAGAGCTATACCACGCTATGTTAGAAAGCTAGGAAGTCCTCACAGGGGAGCAAGCCAGACTCACATCAGCCTCCGCAGACGACAGTGGGGAAGCCTCATAGATCGACACAGCAGATTCACACCTTCGTTCCCCAGGTCGTTGTTGGATAGGCACAGGTGTGTCAAGCTCCGGTTGCTGACGAGGGCTGAGGCCAGACTCTGGCAACCTGTGGCCGTGATGCCACAGTCCTCCAGTCTGCAAGGAGAGCGCCCCAGAGAGGACATGATGAGGTGCCTTCTTCAGGTTCCATCTCTCCCCCTCCTTCGCAAAGAGGGGAAAGACATATCACCCCCATAGTTGGCATGTCCTTGCAGACATGGTGAAGTCACATCCTGTGTGCCTTCGACTTGCAAACTCAACTCCAGTGTATCAGTCCCAAGAAAATACTCTAAGTATCGTGGGTGATTAGATCTGCCAGTCACAACGGGGAATGGCTGGGCAACCTGGGTCTGCTCGCTCCTCGGCCATTTCCAGTCCCCACATGGCCATGATGTAAGGCTTTGCCAAAATGAGTAATTTTTCCAATTATTTACTTATTTATTTTTATTTATTTGAGGCAGAATCTCACTCTGTTGCCCAGGCTGGAGTGCAGTGGCATGATCTCAGCTCACTGCAATCCCCGCCTCTCAGGTTCAAATGATTCTCCTGCCTCAGCCTCCTGAGTAGCTGGGATCATAGGCGTGCACCAGCATGTCTGGCAAATTTTTGTATTTCTAATAGAGACAGAGTTTAACTGTGTTGGTCATGCTGGTCTTGAAGCTGGTCTCGCACTCCTGACCTCAGGTGATCCACCTGCCTTGGCCTCCCAAAGTGTTGGGATTACAGGCGTGAGCCACTGTACCGCGCCAATTTTTCCAATTTGAAAGTACACTTAGGCCAGGCACCATGGCTTATATGTTTGTAATCCCAGCACTTTGAGAGGCTGAGGCGGGAGGACTGCTTGAGCCCAGGAGTTTGAGACCAGCCTGGGCAATATAGCAAGACCCTCTCTCTAAAAAAATTAGCCGGGCATGGTGGTATGTGCATGTAGTCCCAGCTACTTGGGAAACTGAGGCAGGAGGATCCCTGGAGCCTGGGAGATAGAGGCTGCAGTGAGCTGTGATTGTGCCACCGTAGTCCAGCTGGGTGAACAGAGAGCAAGACCACCCCCCAAAACAGTACATTTAACACATCATGACCCTGAGACATAAACTACATACTCTGTCTGCTTTTTTAAAGCTTAGGAAGTTGTTTTTTTTTTTTTTTT
>NW_012105697.1:2182468-2184810 GCF_000951045.1 Mandrillus leucophaeus | reverse complement strand
GTGGTGATGGGTGCCTGTAATACCAGCTACTGGGGAGGCTGAGGCAGGAGAATCACTTGAACCTGGGAGGCGGAGGTTGCAGTGAGCCGGGATCGCGCCATTGCACTCCAGCCTGGGCGACAAGAGCAAAACTGTTTAAAAAAATAAAAATAAAAAAAAGACTTAAACCTAAGACCTGAAACTGTATTTAAATTCTAGAGGATAACATTGGAAAAACCCTTCGAGACATTGTCTTAGGCAAGGATTTCATGACCAAGAACCCAAAAGTGAATGCAATGAAAACAAAGATAAGTAGCTGGGACTTAACTGAACTAAAGAGCTTTTGCATAGCAAAAGGAACAGTCAGCAGAGTCAACAGACAACCCACAGAGTGGGAGAAAATCTTCACAGTCTACACGTCTGACAAAGGACTAATATCCAGTCTACAATGAACTCAAATCAGTAAGAAAAAAACAATCCCATCAAAAAGTAGGCTAAGGACATGAATAGACAGTTCTCAAGATAGACAAATGGCCAACAAACATATGAAAAATGCTCAACATCACTAATAATCAGGGAAATGCAAATCAAAAGCACAATGTGATACCACCTCACCCTTGCAAGAACGGCCATGATCAAAAAACAAAACAAAACAAAACCACAGTAGATGCTGGGGTGGATGTGGGGAACAGGGAACACATTTACACTGCAGGTGGGAAAGTAAATTAGTCCAGCTGCTATAGAAAACAGGGTGGAGATTCCTTAAAGAACTAAAAGTAGACCTACCGTTTGATCCAGTAATCCCACTAGTGCGTATCCACCCAGAGAAAAAGAAGTCATCATTCGAAACAGATACTTGCACCCTTAAGTTTATAGTAGCAGAATTTACAATTGCAAAATCTTGGAACCAACCGAAATTCCCATCAATCTAAAGAAACTATGGTGTGTGTGTGTGTGTGTGTGTGTGTGTGTGTGTGTGTGTGTGTATACATATATATCAATGAGTGGATAAAGAAACTATGGTGTGTGTGTGTATACATATATATATCAATGAGTGGATAATGTATACACAATGATGTGTATACATATATATACACACACATATATACATATGCATATCACACACACACGATGGAATACTACTCAGCCATAAAACGGAATGAATTAACAGCATTTGCAGTGACCTGGATGAGACTGGAGACTATTATTCTAAGTGAAGTAACTCAAGAATGGGAAACCAAAGATTGTATGTTTTCACTGATATGTGGGAGCTAAGCTATGAGGATGCAGAAGTGTAAGAATGATACAACGGACTTTGGAGACTTGGCGGGGAAGAGTGGGAGAGGGATGAGGGATAAAACACTACAAATAGGGTGCAGTGTATACTGCTCGGGTGATGGGTGCACCAAAATCTCACAAAGAACTTACTCATGTAACCTGACCAGGCATGGTGTCTCATGCCTGTAATTCCAGCACTTTGGGAGGTTGAGGTGGGCAGATCACCTGAGGTCAGGAGTTTGAGACCAGCCTGGACAACATGGCAAAACCCTATCTCAACTAAAAATACAAAAATTAGCCGGGCATGGTGGCACATGCCTGTAATCCTCATTTACTCGGGAGGCTGAGGCAGGAGAATCGCTTGAACCTGGGAGGGGAGGCAGAGGTTGCAGTGAGCTGAGATCGCGCCACTGAACTCCAACCTGGGCAACAGAGCAAGTCTGTCTCAAAAAACAAGAAATGACTCATGTCACCAAACACCACCTGTACCCCAATAACTTATGGAAAAATAAAATGAGAACTGCATTTGTCTCTATCACTAGCAATGAATAAACGCAGTAGTAATCAACACAATTGATCCTCGTTATTCATGGATTCTGTATTTGTGAATTTTCCTACTTGCTAAAATGTGTTGGTATTTCTCCAAATCAACACCGGGAGTGCTCAGTCCTTCCTGGACACGCATGTGCGCAGAGCAGAGAAGAACTTGAGTCTCCAGGCGCCCATGTTGCTCCCAGTGGAGGCTGAACTGATTTCAGCTCTCCACTGTCAACAAGTGTCCTTTATGAGGGTCTTTAGTGCCATGTTTGTTAGATTTTTGCGCTTTTTGTGGGCAATTTTCTTTTCTTTTTTTTTGTAATGGCATCTCACTCTGTCACCCAGGCTGGAGTTCAATAGTGCGATCTCGGCTCACTGCCACCTCCACCTTGCAGGTTCAAGTGATTCTCCTGCCTCAGCCTCCTGAGTAGCTAGGATTACAGGCATGCACCACCACGCCCGATTAATTTTTTTGTATTTTTAGTAGAGACAGGGTTTCGCCATGTTGGCCAGGCTGGTCTCGAACTCCTGAGCTCAAGTGATCCACC
>NW_012105697.1:2173879-2177288 GCF_000951045.1 Mandrillus leucophaeus | reverse complement strand
GTTTCACTCTTGTTGCCCAGGCTGGAGTGCAATGGCATGACCTTGGCTCACTGCAACCTCTGCCTCCTGGGTTCAAGCAGTCTCCTGCCTCAGCCTCCTGAGTAGCTGGGATTACAGGTGCCCTCCACCACGCCCAACTAATTTTTTTGTATTTTTAGTAGAGATGGGGTTTTACCACATTGGCCAGGCTGGTCTTGAACTGCTGACCTCAGGGTGATCTGCCCGCCTCGGCCTCCCAAAGCACTGGGATTACAGGCGTGAGCCACTACACCTGGCCATTTAAGCAGCTTTTTACGTAGCACTGAAGTGATTCCAGACACAGTCTGCTACATGGAGTGAAAGCCCCTTCCCGTTGAGAATATGACACCCAAGACTGAGAGCTCAGGGTGTGATGGGGCCTCAGCCCGTCACCCTCTAAGCCTGGATGTCTCATTGGTGACACCAGCACTGCCATCCAGCTAAGATTAAAGGTCACCTAGAGCTGTGCTGTCCAGAATGGGAGCTGCTAGCCCCACATGGGTACTGAGCTCTTGACACGGGTCTAGTGTGATGAGGAAACTGACTTCTCCATTTAATTTAGATTTGGCTGGCCACACGTGGATACTGGCTGCCACGCTGGGTGGCTCAGCTGAATCGGACCCACCCTTGACTCCCAGCATCACCATCCAAGCACCGTCCAACTGTGGGACAAGTGACACAGCCTTTCCAAAGCTGTGTCATCTGTCAACTGGGTTATCAACAGCACCTGCTCCGTAGACCTGTTCGGAGAACTCAGCGAGGAAGGGTTGGAGGGATTTTAGTGCAGTGCTTGGCACAGCTCAGTGAGCATTGAATAGTGGGTGCTGTAACTCTGCTGCTGCTTCTCTTTCCTCCCTAGATATCAGTAAGCAAGTCATGTCCTTTGGGCCAGGCACGGTGGCTCACACCTGTAGTCCCAGAACTTCGGGAGGACAAGGCGGGAGGATCACTTGGGCCCAAGAGGTCGAGGCTGCAGTGAACTAGGATCTTACCACTGCACTCAGCCTGGGCAACAGCAAAACTAACACGGAAAAGGAAAAGGGATATCCCTTTAGGCGTCAGGGTACAGAACTGCCGCCCCTCGCATTTCCACTTGGAGGCATTTCTGCTAGAACAACACAGGCCTGGGCTCATCCCTGCTCTGGGCTCCCTTGTCTCCAGAGGAGGAGGTGGGATTGGGATTTTGGGACCCTCCTTTTTGAGCCTCTCTGTGCCCGGAAGCCCAGAATGCATGAGCTCTGGCCTGGACTTTACCAGGCAGAGGGGAGCCTGACCCTCACCCACGTTCTTTGAGTGACTGAGTGGGCATCTCTCTCAAGTCGTGGGGCCAAGCATTCACTAACCCACAGTGTAAGCTGCACACATAAGCCTCACGCCCAAGAGAGCTTTATCAGGAGGGAAGGTCATTGTTCAATTTCCATCTGACTGATTCCCGCTTCCACCTTGTATCTCCCATTTAGAATTTGGCAGCAAGAACAGATGTTTATCAGGTCACTCTTACACCCCGACACTGGGGGCAGTCTCGGGAGGTCCCAACTTCCTTCCTCACCCTGTTTGTGCATCTGCTCATTCCCCTCCCACCATGACTGGAGAATGGAAGTTACGGTAATCCCGGTGGAAAGGAAGTGGCACTCACGTCAGCTTCTGCAGGGCGCACTGGGAGACCCTCAAGGCATCACTGAGAGGTGTCACTCCCTGGTCTGTCACCTTGTTTCCTGCCAGGCTCAGAGACTTCAGGCTGGGAGAGGTCGTAAGGATTTGGGAGATCTTCAGGTAACAGGCGTGGGTCAATCCACAGCGATCCAGCCTGCAGAGACAGGCAGCATGAAGCAATCCCAGCTCTCGCCCAAAGCAGCCCATTTCCCCTCTACTCAGCACACGCCAGCGGCACTGGCCATTTTCCTAGTCCTCGGACTCTGTCTGCTCCTGCCTCTGGGCCTGAAAATTTGCTATTCCTTCCATTGCAACCTCCCCTCCTCCCCCCTCCCTCAGGTCTTCATGGGGCTCATGTCCTCATTCATGTCTCTTGAAGGTCGCCTTTCGGGTAAGCCACACCTTAAACAGTGCCTGCCCCACCTCCCTCCATTGTTTCAACATTCATAGCAACGCACCCCAGCCTTTTTTTTATTTTTATTTTTTACTTTTTTTGAGACAGGGTCTTGCTCTCGTCACCCAGGCTGGAGCGCAGTGGCTCAGTCTTGGCTCACTGTAACCTCCGCCTCCCGGGTTCAAGCAAGTCTCCTGCCTCAGCCTCTCGAGTAGCTGGGATTACAGGTGTCCGCCACCACACCCGGCTAATTTTTGGATTTTTAGTAGAGACGGGGTTTCACCATGTTGGCGAGGCTGGTTTTGAACACCTGACCTCAGGTGATCCACCTGCCTCAGCCTCCCAAGGTGCTGGGATTACAGGCGTGAACCACTGCGCCTGGCCTGTGTTGAATTTCAGACAGAACTTTTAGAGCTCTCCAAGCCTACACATGCTCCTGCCATGTGTGCACACATCATTCTTTCTGTCTTGTTTTGTTCTCCCTGTGCTGGCCTGTGAGCATCAGGAGAGCAGGAATCTCGTTTCATTCATCAGCACATCCCAGGAACTTGTCGTAGTACTACACGCAGAATCAAGCATCTGTCGTTATTGAATAAAGGAAAGTTCCAACTCCTCAATGTGACAGTGAATGGAAACCCTTCACAGTGTGGCCCAATCCATCTTTCAATGTCAAAGTCTACCGTTTAGAGACTTAGCTCATCATCCCATCCCTCTGTACAATAAATACTTTGGGGAATACGGGCCAAGTGTTGGGAATAGAGCAGTTCTAGGTTCTGGGGCTACAGGAGTGAAGAGAATAGAACAATACCCCTGCCCCTGTGTGTTATGAGAAGGGAAATTCGTTAGACTTCCAGGAAACTGGACCTAAGTGACTTCAATGCTTTTTCCTTTCTTGGCCCCAAATAGCCTAGATCCATCTTTTCTGACAACGTGTATATTTATTCTTTGAATCCAAGCTCCAGCTCTCTGCACTTGTGGTGCAGAGTGAGCAAAAGAGTGAGCATGTAGCTTCCTCCAATCTGTTCCCAGATAAACCCCACGTGAGGTCAGGCACAGCATTCCTGACCTGAGACAACATCTATGCTTTGGCCAATTTCCCTGGGTTACATCTTTTTAAAGTACAGTTCCCTGGCTACCAGGCAAACACACACGGTGCAAAGCAAATTCTTATTATTCTTCGATGTTAGTTGATGTGCCAACTAACAAAGCTCAAAGCAGGGCTTGTACTTGTCTGTCTCAGAATATTTGGGAGGGTGCAGCAGGTGGATCACTTGAGGTCAGAAGTTCGAGTCCAGCCTGGCCAACATGGTAAAACCCCCATCTCTACTGAAAATACAAAAATTA
>NW_012105697.1:2169120-2173624 GCF_000951045.1 Mandrillus leucophaeus | reverse complement strand
CCTGCCTCAGCCTCCCGAGTAGCTGGGACTACAGGCGCCCGCCACCACGCCCGGCTAATTTTTTTTTTTGTATTTTTAGTAGAGACGAGGTTTCACCGTGTTAGCCAGGATGGTCTCAATCTCTTGACCTTGTGATCCGCCCCCGCCTCGGCCTCCCAAGCATAAAAATTTTTAAAGGAAACTGAGTTTTTTTTTTATTGTGATAAAGCATTTATAACCAAAAATAGACTATTTTAATTATTTAGGTGTGCAACTCAGTGGCATTAAACTCCTGCAACCATCACCCCCATCCACCACCAAAACTTTTTCAGCTATTTAATTTTTGCCTCTTTCTGTAATCATTTCAAGCAAAAGTAAAAACGAAGAAACAAAAGGCAAAAGCCCTACCAGAGACGCACCTCAAAGACTCCAACAAACATTTTGGGTGTTTTAAGGCTTCACACGCCATCCTTACATCCTCTTCTTTCAGGTGGGTGCCTCCCAAATTGAGGGATCTTAGGTTACGGTTGGCAATGAGGGTTCTCCAGAGGTGCTGCAGACCAGAGGCAATCTGCTGCAGTGAACTAGGATCTTACCACTGCACTCAGCCTGGGCAACAGAGCGACTCCATCTCAAAAAAAAAAAAAAAAGACCAGACTGGGCAACCAAACGAGACCTTGCCTCTGCATAATTTTTTTCTTTTTCTTTTTCTTTTGAGATGGAATCTCGCTCTATCACCCAGGCTGGAGTGCAGTGGCGCCCTCTCGGCTCACTGCAAGCTCTGCTTCCCAGGTTCAGGCCATTCTCCTGCCTCAGTCTCCCGATTAGCTGGGACTACAGGCGCCCACCACCACGCCTGGCTAATTTTTTTTTGTATTTTTAGTAGAGACGAGGTTTCACTGTGTTAGCCAGGATGGTCTTGATCTCTTGACCTTGTGATCCGCCCCCGCCTCGGCCTCCCAAGCATAAAAATTTTTAAATGAAACTGAGTTTTTTTTTTTATTGTGATAAAGCATTTATAATTGAAAATGGACTATTTTAATTATTTAGGTGTGCAATTCAGTGGCATTAAACTCCTGCAACCATCACCACCATCCATCACCAAAACTTTTTCATCTTTGCGGCTCTTTAATTTTTGCCTCTTTCTGTAATCATTTCAAGCAAAAGTAAAAACGAAGAAACAAAAGGCAAAAGCCCTGCCAGAGACGCACCTCAAAGACTCCAACAAACATTTTGGGTGTTTTAAGGCTTCACACGCCATCCTTACATCCTCTTCCTTCAGGTGGGTGCCTCCCAAATTGAGGGATCTTAGGTTACGGTTGGCAATGAGGGTTCTCCAGAGGTGCTGCAGACCAGAGGCAATCTGCGCGTTCCTAAACCTGCAGGAGACGGGAAAGGGGAGATGCATGTGACACTGGTGACGTTTTGTTGTGACCTCATTTATCTTCCCATCCTTCTCCCATTCTAACTTGCAAATTTCTAATTGTATTTCCTTGTAAAGCAACGAATACCTGAGTGCCTGTGATGGGCCAGCTACTGGGAATAGCGTATGAAGCAGTATTAGCAATCCCTGCCTTGAAGAGTTTAATCCATCCAAACCCGTCCAAACCTGGTGTCAAGGAACCTGCTTCAGTAACACCACAAGGTTTTTGTTTGTTTTTTTTTTTGAGATAGAGTCTCGCTCTGTTGCCCAGGCTGGAGTGCAGTGGCGCGATTTTGGCTCACTGTAACCTCCACCTCCCTGGTTCAATCAATTCCCCTGCCTCAGCCTCTCAAGTAGCTGGAATTACAGGCACGTACCACCATGCCATACTAATTTTTTTTTGTATTTTTAGTAGAGCTGGGGTTTCACCATGTTGGCCGGGCTGGTCTCGAACTCCTAACCTTGTGATCCTCCCGCCTCAGCCTCCCAAAATGCTGGGATTACAGGCGTGAGCCACTGCGCCCGGCCGATCACAAGGTCTTTAGCAACTCCCCACTTTGTGCTTTTGGGAACTTGGTTCCTACACCTTGGGTGGCACTGATGCCCTCAGGCTGAGCTTGAGGGGTTTCAGATGGGTCTCCTCTCAGGAGGTAGGGGAGAGCTGGGACAGCGTCATGGGACGTGATTCTCTCGTAGGGGGTGGGCAGCCTTACCTCAGGGTCTGTATCTTGCAGGTGGGATGCCTCAGCTTGGCACACAGGGTCTTCATGGCCCGCTCTGTCAGGATGCTGCTGCCCAGGTCCAGCTGCCGCAGGTGGGGGTGGGTGCTGAGCACAGAGCAGAAATCTTCCCACTGATCCTCCATGAGGGTCTTACCCCGCATCCTACATCAGGGGATAGAAACAGGGGCTCGTGGGATGGAGTTTAATATGAGCAATTGTGGTAACATGTCGGAGAGGGACAGAGCTATCGAGGCACGTCCTATGTTGTGGGGGACAGAAATATGGGCTTGTGGGATGGAGTTTAAGGTGAACAATCGTGGCAACATGTCGGAGGAGAGGGACTGAGCTATCGAGGTGAGACTGGGGCAGCTTTAGAGACTCTGAGGCAACTTAGCGGCTGCCATCACGCTTTGCACGACTAGCCCTGCGTCCACCCTGCCTCCTGGATATATTGATACCCGAGGGGGTATGCAGGCATGACTAGGAACCGCCAGCTTCTGAGTCAGATCTTTTGTTTTTTTTTTTTTTTGAGATGGAGTCTCACTCTGTCACCAGGCTGCAGTGCAGTGGCGTGATCTCAGCTCACTGCAACTTCTGCCTCCCGGGTTCAAGCGATTCTCCTGCCTCAGCCTCCCGAGTAGCTGGGACTACAGGCGCCCTCCACCATATGCAGCTAATTTTTGCACTTTTAATAGAGATGGGGTTTCACCATGTTGGCCAGACTGGTCTCAAACTCCTGATCTCATGACCTGCCCCTGCCTCGGCCTCCCAAAGTGCTGAGATTACAGGTGTGAGCCACCGTGCCTGGCCCTGCATCAGGTCTTTGCTTCAATTCCAGCTCCACTTGAACGTAAAACTGTGCAACAGCTTTGGAAAACAGTACAGAGGTTCCTTAAAAAATATTAAAATAGAGCTACTGTAGGACCTAGCAATCCTACCTCTGGGTGTAAGCCCAGAAGAACTGAGATCAGGATGCAGAAGAGGTATTTGGTCTCCCACGCTCACTCTGACATTATTCATAACAGCTCAGATGTGGAAAACTTACATGTCCATCCATGGATGAACAGATAAACAACATGTGATACGGCCAGGCGCAGTGGCTCACGCCTGTAATCTCAGCACTTTGTGAGGCCGAGGCGGGCAGATCACCTGAGGTCAGGAGTTGGAGACCAGCTTCTACGTGGAGAAACCCCGTCTCTACTAAAAATACAAAATTAGCCAGGCGTGGTGGTTCATGCGTGTAATCCCAGCTCCTCGGGAGGCTGAGGCAGGAGATTCGCTTGCACCTGGGAGGCAGAGGTTGCAGTGGGCCGAGACCGCGCCATTGCACTCCAGCCTGGGCAACAAGAGGGAAATTCCATCTCAAAAAAACAAAAACAAAAAAACAAAAACATGCTATACATACGTAAACAGAGTATTACTGATCCTTAAAGGAAGACATTCTACCGTTTTTGACAGTGTGGATGAACCTGGAGGATACTGTGTTAGGTGAGCTATACCAGTCACAGAAGGAAAAATACTGCATGATTCTACTTTGTTTTGGAGACAGAGTCTCTGTCGCCCGGGCTGGAGTGCAGTGGCATGATCTTGGCTCACTGCAACCTCTGCCTCCCAAGTTCAAGTGATTTTCCTGCCTCAGCCTCCCAAGTAGCTGAGATTACAGGTGCCCACCACGCCCAGCCAACTTCTGTATTTTCAGTAGAGACGGGGTTTCACCATGTTGGTCAGGCCGGTCTCGAACTCCTGACCTCAGGTGATCTGCCTGCCTCGGCCTCCCAAAGTGCTGGGATGACAGGTGTGAACCACCACCACACTCGGCTCATGATTCTACTTTGAAATATCTAAAATTACAGAAAGTAGAATGGAGGCTGCCAGGTGACTGGAGAGCCGGGGAGATGGAGATTATTGTTCCATGGCTGTGAAGTGTCAGTTATGTGAGATGAAAAAGTTCTAGAGATCTGCTGTACAATGTCGTGCCTGTAGTTAATATTGTATTGTCCACCTAAAAATTGGAGCCATTAGTCTCCCGTCCACTGGCAATCATCTCCTGTCTGAGTTTGTACCTTCCCACGTGTGTGAACAGGGAGCTAACTTCATGGGTTTGCCCTGAAGAATAAAAGAAACAGAGGCCGGGCGCGGTGGCTCACGCCTGTCATCCCAGCACTTTGGGAGGCTGAGGCGGGAGGATCACAAGGTCAGGAGTTTGAGACCAGCCTGACCAACATGGTGAAACCCCGTCTCTACTAAAAATACAAAAGTTAGCCGGGTGTGGTGGTGGGCAACTGTATTCCAGCTACCCAGGAGGCAGATATTGCAGTGAGCCAAGATCTTGCCACTGCATTCCAGCCTGGGTGACAGAGCAAGACTCCGTCTCAAAAAA
>NW_012105697.1:2156859-2164440 GCF_000951045.1 Mandrillus leucophaeus | reverse complement strand
ACAGAACCCTCTACTGGACAGCACGGCCCTGGACTCCATACCAAACAAGCAGTCCACAAACCCGAGTGATCACATTGACAGGAGGAGCTTGCTCACGCCTGTAATCCCAGCACTTTGGGAGGCTGAGGCCAGTGGATCACCTGAGGTCAGGAGTTCGAGACCAGCCTGGCCAACATGGCAAAATCCCATCTCTACTAAAATTACAAAAATTAGCTGGGTGTGGTGTGTGTGCCTGCAGTCCCAGCTACTCAGGAGGCTGAGGCAGAAGAATCACTTCAGCCTGGGAGGTGGAGTTTGCAGTGAGCCGAGATCGTACCACTGCACTCCAGCCTGGGCGACAGAGTGAGACTCTGTCTCAAAAATAATAAAATAAACCACATATTCCTGGGTTTCAACCCCAGATCCTTTCCTTTAGAGTCTTCGGCGGGGCCCTGAATTTTGAAAAACCTTTCCCAGGTATGGACAATGAGCCAGATTCGGGTCCTGGCATTTTAGCTAGCTGGACATCATCTGAGCGATTCATCCTGAAAGAATTATCTGGGACCTTGAAGTCCCTGGAAGTCCTGTCAAGCCCCAGGAGCAGGGACAAAGAGCTCAGCACAAGGCATAGGATAAAATTGCCTGCGGTACTCACCATTGAGGAACCACAGGCCACGCCTCGGCTAACTCATCTCTTGGGAAGATCCCTTTGACATCCACCCGAATTTTCCGCAGATACGGACCGTGCTGGAGGCAGAAGGAAGATGCTATCAAGTCCAGGTTCTGGTTAATCGGAAGCCACACTTCTTGGAAGCCGTTTAATGCCGAGCGAACAAACTCTTTGTCTTGAGTCTCGAAAAGACAGCGGAAGGCATCCAGGGTGTCTCCCGGGGCGGCGGCATTGGGCTGCTGACCCAACAGAGACACCCAGTGCAGAAGCTTCTGCTTCACCCCCAGGGGAACGGGACAGCCCAGCAGGACCTCCAGTGGCCTCCTTACGTCTTCGCTCACCAGGCCAAACAAGAAACGCTTCATCCAAAGCAAGTGGATGTGGAAGCCTGCTTGTTGAAGCTCCATGGACTTCTTCGTCTTCTCAATGAACAGAGGGCAGAGAGCTGGCTCGATCTCCAGCCCCTCTAACACGTAGTACAAGGCGGCACAGAAGTCCTGGAGACTGAGGTGGAAGAAGGTGTAGAACTCCTCGCAGTGGCTGTCTCGGAGAAGGATATTCATGTGAAACAGAGTACGGAGTTCAGACTCCCCGAGTCCGTGAACCATGAGGTCGTCACCATCAAACACAGACTTCATGTTCCACACTCCCTCCACAGCCATGCGGCAGAAACGCTTCAGGACAACTCTCTCCTCCAGATTGAGGCAGCGCCGGGCCACGCCTCGAGGGGTGAGCTGATGAAACACAAAAGCGGCGTACAAGCCTGTGAGCGTTTGGCCGAAGGGGGCGATGCTCTCCCCCACCACGTCCTGCAGCTGCAGAGCCACGCAGATCAGAGAGCCCACGGCAGGGACCTGACACTGGTCGAACAGCTTACGGTTGTTCATTATCGCACACAACCCTTGCGTCTTCTGATGCTCACCGATCCCGCGCTCGAGGAGCAAGTGGATTCTTTGTTCTGCGGTGATTCCTCTAACAAACAGGTAACGGGGAGACACGACCTCCGACTTGAGCTTCTCTATGCCCACGTCTCTGACGGTGACCATCAGGAAGGACTCAGGGAGCAGGACTTTCCTCAGCAGACTCTGGATGAGGATGAATGGGGGCTGCTTCTCAGCCCAGTCTTTGCAGAGCTTCGTATCACTGTTGAGGACAGAGCCCAGGTCATCGAAACCATCAATGATGAACAACAGCCTTTCCGGTCGGGACATGATCTCCGTCACTGGAGCCTGGGCGTCTGGCCATTCCCTGGAGATGAACTCTGCGACACTGCTCTCCTTCTTCTGCTGTATCTCTCTAACGGGGAGGAAGAAGACGTAGGAGAACATTCCCTGGTAGAGTCCACCTTGTGCCCAGCACAGTACGATCCTTCTGGCCAGAGCCGATTTCCCAATTCCTGACTTTCCGTGTAGAACCACCGTGTGAGGCCGGAAGCCCCATTGGTCTGAATTAAAAGCACCAGCCAACATTTGCATTTCTGGCCAGTCAGCAGTTTTTTCAAAACCACGACGTACATCCTCCTTCACGGCGAATTTGGTCACCACGTGACTCTTGTAGTCCCATTTGTCACCTCCACATTCTGAAGTCAGAGAGGGTAGAAAGAAAATCAGGAAACAGTTTGAAGAAAGCACTTGACTATTCTATGTTTAGCATCCATCCAACAAAGTTGTGATGGACTCAAGTCCCCTAGAATTATGGCTTCTTTAGAATTTTGTCTTCATAGTATCTAACTGTAGATAATCACGGTAAACGTGCATAGCTCTATCCATGGGACTGATCGAGAACGCGAAGGGAAGGGGTTGACACCAGAGACAAATGAGAATGAAGAAAGGCAATCTAAACTACGTACCCTTGCAACTAAACTACTTACACTTCTTTCACCCAACTTTCTTCCAGGAGGGCAACCAAGGAATAAATCTGTTTTCCTCACCTTGTTCTTCTGTCTCGGCTGCTGTGGCACCTTCTTGTTCCATAGCTTGTGAAATTTCTGCAAAAGAATGAATTCCAACTTACTTGTGTTTATTATTCAAATCAGATATGTCAGACACCCCCAAGATAAGCTCAGTCATGCCATATTTAGTTTTCTGGCCAGTTTAAAGCATGGCAACCACTGGCTCAGCTAGAAGACCGAGTGTGCTAGTACAATGAGCACTAATTCAAGGCTTGAGGGTGAGAGTCCCAGGCTCATTTCTCCTTGGAGAGCCTTGCACAAGTTATTAAAATGAGGGGTAGGTTGGCTTGGTGGCTCACGCCTGTAATCCCAGCACTTTGGGAGGCCAACGTGGGCAGATCACGAGGTCAGGAGTTCGAGACCAGCCTGGCCAATATGGTGAAACCCCATCTCTGCTAAAAATACAAAAACCAGCCAGGCACGGTGGTGTGCACCTGTAATCCCAGCTACTCGGGAGTCTGAGGCAGAAGAATCGCTTGAACCCGGGAGGCAGAGGTTTCAGTGAGCCAAGATCAGGCCACTGCACTCCAGCTTGGGTGACAGAGCGAGACTCCTTTAAAAAAAAAAAAAAAGTCATGAAGGCAAGACATGTTTTTCTTACCACTGTAATTCCATCACAATTCTTCAAAGGCAGGTGTTCATGTACATATTAGTTGATAGAAGGAATTAAGAAAATAATTACTGCCACTTAAGTTTGAAGAAAGCCCTTGACTACTCTTGGCCATATGTTTAGCATCCATCAAAGTTGTGATTGACTCGAGTCCCCTAGAATTATGGGTTCTTTAGAATTTTGTCTTCATAGTATCTGACTGTAGATAACCATAGTGAACTTGTGTAGCTCTATCCATGGGACCGATCAAGAGTGTGAAGGGAAGGAGTTGACACCAGAGGCAAATGAGAATGAAGAAAGGCAATCGAAACTACATACCCTTGCAACTAAACTACTTACACTTCTTTCACCCAACTTTCTTCCAGGAGGGCAACCAAGGAATAAATCTGTTTTCCTCACCTTGTGCTTCTGTCTCGGCTGCTGTGGCACCTTCTTGTTCCATAGCTTGTGAAATTTCTGCAAAAGAAGAATGAATTCCAACATACTTGTGTTTATTATTCAAATCAGATATGTCAGACACCCCCAAGATAAGCTCAGTCATGCCATATTTAAGTTTTCTGGCCAGTTTAAAGCATGGCAACCACTGGCTCAGCTAGAAGACCGAGTGTGCTAGTACAATGAGCACTAATTCAAGGCTTGAGGGTGAGAGTCCCAGGCTCATTTCTCCTTGGAGAGCCTTGCACAAGTTATTAAAATGAGGGGTAGGTCGGGCACGGTGGCTCATGCCTGTAATCCCAGCACTTTGGGAGGCCGAGGCGGGCAGATCACCTGAGGTTAGGGGTTCAAGACCAGCCTGACCAATATGATAAAACCCAGTCTCTACTAAAAAAAAAATACAAAAATTAGCTAGGCATGGTGACATGTGCCTGTAATCCCAGCTACTCAGGAGGCTGAGGCAGGAGAATCACTTGAACCTGGGAGGCGGTGGTTGCAGTGAGCTGAGATCATGCCACTGCACTCCAGCCAGGGTGACAGAGCGAAACCCTGTCTCAAAATTAATAATACAAAAATTAAACGAGGGGTAAAACCTACAGTTAAGAATTAAGGATCTTAGAGCCAGATGTTGTGATACATGCCTGTAGTCCCAGCTACTCGGGAGGCTGAGGCAGGAGGATCACTCGAGCCCAGCAGTTTGAGGCTGTAGTGTGCCACAGTTGTGCTTGTGGATAGCCACTGCATTGCAGTCTCAGCAATATAGCAAAACTCTGCCTCTTAAAAAAAGAATTAAGGATTTGAGTCAGACACAGGATTCAAATGTGAATTGTCATATACTACTTGTAAGATCTTCATCAATTACTGAGGTTACATGTTTCTGGATGTTCATCTACAAAAGCAAAGAAATTATTCCTATGTTGTCGAGTTGCTGTGGAGATGATTTAGTAGAGTAATAACACAGCCTCTGGCACATAGTAGCAACCACTGACTGAGAATAACCACTATATATATTTATCAGGACATAGTTACCATGTGAGGCTAAATACAAATTCCTCTTAGGATCTATGAGAATAGATTTGCCATTTTAAAGAATAATCATTAGGGTGGTCTTTGTCTTGTAAATTAGAGAAACATTATCTATTTTTCAAAAAATCACAAACAGAATAAAAACCGTTTAAGGATTTTTAAGCAAGGGAGTAAAGTTACAGATGTAAATTTTTAGATCACCTTGGTTATTGTATGAAAAATGGATCGTATGTGAAAATGAATTGCGTTTGAGATACGAATGAAATGCCTTTAAATACAGCAGATGGGAAGAACTGTGAACAAATGGGTCATATATTACAGGTAGAGACCATGGGATTTTCTGATTTGCTAGATATAAGGTGGAGAAAAGAAATATTAAAAAATAGAACTACTCAGGAAGTTGAGGCACGAGAACTGCTTAAACCTGGGAGGCGGAGGTTGCAGTGAGCCAAAACTGCACCACTGCACTCCATCCTGGGAGACAGAGTGAGACTCCATCTCAAAAGCAAACCAGAAAAAGAAAATGACTTGAAGCTTTTGGTGTAAATGACCAGGCATATAGTGATGCTATGTACCGATGTGGAAAACAGTGGAGGCGGATATCAAGCGAACGCTCCACCCAAAAGCAGAAAATATGCCCTTCTCAACTGCAAACAGACCTTCTCCAAGATAGACATATCAGGCATAAAACATGCTTCAAGTTGATGTGCTTTGAAATTATACAAAGTATGCTCTCTTAACACAATGAAATAAGATTAGAAATCAGTAAGAAAATTTGAAAATTTCCAAATACATAGAAGTGAAGCCACAATCGTGTGACCTCAATAGGTCAAAGCGGGGAAACAAAAGGGAATTAAATACTTTGAAATGAGTGGAAACAAAACAGCAGTATTTACGGTGTGTAGATAGAGCCGTGCATAAAGGAAAATTTATAGCTATAAATGCCCAAGAAAGATCTGAAATATAACATAACTTCCCACCTTAAAGCAGGAAAGAACCCCCTTTGGGGTTAGTGAGCAGCAAACTGACCCCAAAATGGACAGAGAAAGGGAATAAAGAACAGAAGTAAACAAAATACAGAATGGAAATACAATAGAGAAAACAAACCCAGCAGTTTGTTCTTTGAAAAGAAAATTGACAAACCTTTACCCAGACTGACCAAACAACAACAACAACAACAAAAAACACAAAAAACAGACAGCTAAAATTACTGCAGTTGGGAATGAAAGAGGGTCACAACTAACGACCTTAAAGAAATGAAAAGGAGTTTGGCCGGACACGGTGGCTCACGCCTGTAATGCCAGCACTTTGGGAGGCCGAGGTGGGTGGATCACCAGGTCAAGAGATTGAGACCATCCTGGCCAACACGGTGAAACCCTGTCTCTACTAAAAATACAAAAATTAGCCAGGCATCATGGTGGTGGGTGCCTGTAGTCCCAGCTACTCAGGAGGCCGAGGCAGGAGAATGGTGTGAACCCAGGAGGTGGAGGTTGTGGTGAGCTGAGATTGTGACACTGGATTCCAGCCTGGGTGACAGAGCGAGAATCCCTTTCAAAAAAAAAAAAAGATGTGGTATATATATACAATGGGTTATTCAGCCCAAACACACAGGAAATTCTGTCATTTGCTACAACATCGAGGAACCTAGAGGACATTACGTTAAGTGAAGTAAGCCAGGCATAGAGAAGTACCAGAGGATCTGACATGTGGAACCCAAAAATATCTAACTCAGAATTGGAGGGTGGAACGGTGGTTACCAGAGGCTGGTGGGGCAGACAGTGGACCGGGAAAGGTGGAAAACATTAGTCAACAGGTACAAAGTTACAGCTAGACAGGAGGAGTAAGTTCTGGTGTTCTACTGCACAACAGTGGTGACTGGTTAATAACAATGTATATTTCAAAATAGCTAAAAGAGGATTTTAAATGTTCTCAGCATGGCTGGGTGCGGCGGCTCAAGCTGGTAATCCCAGCACTTTGGGAGGCTGAGGCGGGCAGATCACACGAGGTAGGGAGTTCGAGACGAGCCTGGCCAACATGCAGAAACCCCGTGTCTACTAAAAATACAAAATTAACCGGGTGTGGTGGTGCACTCCTGTAGCCCCAGCTACTCGGGAGGCTGAGGCAGGAGAATCGCTTGAACCCGGGAGGTGGAGGTTGCAATGAGCCGGGATCCCGCCATTGCACTCCAGCCTGGGCCACAAGAACAAAACTCCATCTCAAAATAAATAAAATTTTCTCAGCACAAAGAATATTTGAGGTGATGGATAAGCTAGTTACCCCGATTTGATCATTCTACAATATATACATGTACTGAAGCCTCATGACCCCATAAATATACACAACTCTTATTTTTCAGTTAAAAATCAAAAAACAGTAGTGTGAATAATCAGAGAACATGCAAGGTTCTGTCCATGGTGCTGATCCCAAGATCTCCTAGGGAAGGGACACACCAGAGACAAATGAGAATGAAGAAAGGGAAAGTGGATTTCCCCGTCATTTGAACTGCATGGACTTCTCTCACCCAGCTTTCTTCCAGGAGGGCAACAAATGAATAAATCTATTTCCTTCACCTTGTTCTTTTGTCTCTGCCGCTGTGGCACTCTCTTGTCGCTTAGCTTGTGAAATTCCTGCAAAAGAGAAGGGAGAAGAAGAAACACAAACATACTATGTATATTATTCAAATCAGAGATGTTGGTCACCCCAGATAAACTTAGCCTTGCCATATTTTCTGACCAGTTTAGAGGACAGAATCACTGGCTCAGTGCCAGGGCAGAGTGTGCCAGTAACATAAGTCCTGGATTCAAGATCAGACTATTCAAAATCAAAAGTATTTCTATACACTGGCAGTAAACAAAATAAAATGAACAACTTGGCCTGGCACAGTGGCTCATGCCTGTAATCCCAGCACTT
>NW_012105697.1:2154439-2156809 GCF_000951045.1 Mandrillus leucophaeus | reverse complement strand
AGAACATGCAAGGTTCTGTCCATGGTGCTGATCCCAAGATCTCCTAGGGAAGGGACACACCAGAGACAAATGAGAATGAAGAAAGGGAAAGTGGATTTCCCCGTCATTTGAACTGCATGGACTTCTCTCACCCAGCTTTCTTCCAGGAGGGCAACAAATGAATAAATCTATTTCCTTCACCTTGTTCTTTTGTCTCTGCCGCTGTGGCACTCTCTTGTCGCTTAGCTTGTGAAATTCCTGCAAAAGAGAAGGGAGAAGAAGAAACACAAACATACTATGTATATTATTCAAATCAGAGATGTTGGTCACCCCAGATAAACTTAGCCTTGCCATATTTTCTGACCAGTTTAGAGGACAGAATCACTGGCTCAGTGCCAGGGCAGAGTGTGCCAGTAACATAAGTCCTGGATTCAAGATCAGACTATTCAAAATCAAAAGTATTTCTATACACTGGCAGTAAACAAAATAAAATGAACAACTTGGCCTGGCACAGTGGCTCATGCCTGTAATCCCAGCACTTGGGGAGGCTGAGGCAGGTGAATCATTTGAGGTCAGGGGTTTGAGACCAGCCTGGCCAACATGGTGAAACCCCATCTCTACTAAAATTCAAAAAAATTTAGCCAGGTATGGTGGCATGTGCCTGTAATCCCATCTACTGGAAGGCCGAGGCAGGAGAATTGCTTGAACCCAGGAGGCAGAGATTGCAATGAGCCGAGATCACGCCACTGCACTCCAGCCTGGGCAACGAGAGCGAAACTCTGTCAAACAAACAAACAAAGAACTCCACTTATAATAGCATAGAACAAAAAATTTCAGAATAAATTTAACAAATGAAATGAGAGACTTGTATCCTGAAAGCCACAAACATAACAGAAAAAAACTAAGAAAACCCTAAATTAATGGAAAGACCACCATGTGTCCATTGGTTGAAGACTTAATGTTGTTACTGTATCATACACCCAACATTAATCTACATGACATAATGCAATCTTATCAAAATCCCAGCTACCTTTTTTGTTGGCAGAAATTGTCAAGCTGATTGATACTAAAATTCACATGGAAATTCAAGAGACCCAGAATAGCCAATCTATCTTGAAGTCAAGTTGGAGAATCACACTTTGAGTTCAAAACTATAAAGCAACAGTAATTAAGTCAGTGTGGTTCAGGTATAAGGTCAGATATAGAGATCAACGGAATAGACCTGAAAGTTTAAAAGTAATCCCACACATCTCTGATTTTAGACAAGAATATAGACAATGAGAAAGAATAGTGTTTTCAATAAATATTGCTGGAGAACTGGTTATCTACACACAAAAGAATGAAGTTGAGCCCTCTACTTCATGCCATATACAAAATTAGCTCAAAATGTTTAAAGACCTAAATGTTTTTAAGAGCTGTAACTACAAAATCCTTAAGAGGAAATATTGGTGTAAACCTTCTGATTTTGACCTTCTGATTTTGGGTTAAGCCCAATTTTTTTTTTTTTTTTTTGAGATGGAGTGTTGCTCCGTCACTAGGCTGGAGTACAATGGTGCGATCTCAGCTCACTGCAATCTCCGCCTCCATGTTCAAGGGATTCCCCTGCCTCGGCCTCTCAAGTAGGCAGGACTACAGGCATGTGCCACCATGCCCAGCTATTTTTTTGTAGAGATGGGGTTTCACCATGTTGGCCAGGATAGTCTGGATATCCTGACCTCATGATCCACCGCCTTGGCCTCCCAAAGTGCTGGGATTACAGGCGTGAGCCACCGTGCCCAGCCAGGTTAAGGAATTTTTTAAAGATATAACACCAAAAGCACAATCAATCAAGGAAATAAATTTATCTTCATAAAATTAAAGCCCGCTATGCTTTAAAGGACATCAGGAGTGTGAAAAGACAATCCAGAGAACAGGGAAATATATATTTTAAATCATGTCTCTATATAATCTGGATAGAACCTTAGTAAATTATTGCAAATCAACAATATAATAAAGTTAAAAATGGACCAAGGATTTGAATATACATTTCTCTGAAGACACAGAAGTGGCCAGTTAGCACATGAAAAGATTCTGAACATAATTAGGGAGATTCAAATCAAAACCACAGTGCATATTTCATACCTACTAGGATGGTTACAATAAAAAACAGAGGAGCAAATGTTACTGTAGCTTTCATTAAGGTGTTGGTGAGGATGCAAAATGGTGCAGTCACTTTAGAAAAACTGTTTGGCAGCTCCTCAAAAAGTTAAACACAGTTGCCATATGACCCACCAATTCCACTCCTAGGTATACACCTCCCTGAATCGAAAACATGTCTACACAAACACACACGTGAGAATCCATAGCTGCATCACTCATAATGGCAAAAAAAAAAAAAAAAAAAAAAAAAAA
>NW_012105697.1:2147232-2149884 GCF_000951045.1 Mandrillus leucophaeus | reverse complement strand
TGGCTCACGCCTGTAATCCCAGCACTTTGGGAGGCCAAGGTGGGTAGATCACGAGGTCAGGAGATCGAGACCATCCTGGCTAACACGGTGAACCACCCCCCCCTCACTAAAAATACAAAAAAATTAGTCAGGCGTGGTGGCAGGTGCCTGTGGTCCCAGCTGCTTGGGAGGCTGAGGCAGGAGAATGGCGTGAACCTGGGAAAGGGAGCTTGCAGTGAGCCGAGATCGCACCACTGTACTCCGACCTGGGTGAAAGAGCGAGACTCCATCCAAAAAAAAAAGCAAAACAAAAAATAAGCCACTAGGGGAGGAACAGCTTTCCTTGTGGGGGTGGATTTCCATTAGGAGCTATGTTGTGAGCATCATAATACATTTGATCTATTAGACTAAATAGATTTGTCATATAAGAGATGAAAGAATCTGAAGTTATATAGAATTTATAAGATCTAGGCCAGGCGCAGTAGCTCAAACCTGTAATCTCAGCACTTTGGGAGGCCGAAGTGGGTGTATCACCTGAGGTCAGGAGTTCGAGACCAGCCTGGCCAACATGGCAAAACCCTGTCTACTAAAAATACAAATATTAGCTGGGCGTGGAGGCGGGTGTCTGTAATCCCAGCTACTCAGGAGGCTGAGACAGGAGAATTGCTTGAACCTGGGAGGCAGAGGTTGCAGCGAGCTGAGATCCTACCATTGCACTCCAGCCTGAGTGACAGAGTGAGACTGTGTGTGTGTGGGTGGGGGTGGGGGGGCAGAGAAGGAAAGAAATAGAAAAAGAAAAAAGATCTAACACAAAGATGACGTCTCAGTATGGAAAAAAAAATCAGACTTTCTCTTGACTGATCTCCCTTGGGCAAATCTGTCTCTGGGTTTTGGAGTCATCATGTGTACAATGCTGACCTCAGATGGATGTATCTTATTGTCTTCTCCAGAGTTTTGCGATAGATTTATGGAAACAAATTTCACAAACCATACAATTCACCCATTGAAAGTGTGCAATCGTGATTGAGAATATTCAGATTGTAACCATCACTACAATTTTAGAACGTTTTAATCACCCTCAGAGAATCCCTGCCCTTAGTCCTCACCCTCTAGGTTTCCCCCATTCACCCCAGCCCTAGGCAACCACTAGTCTACTTTTAGTATTTAAATGGATTTGCTGATTCTAGACATTTTATATGAATGGAATCATTCAATACGTATCCTTTTGTGATGGTTTCCTTCACTTAGCCTAGTGTCTTCAAGGTCCATCCGTCTTGTAGCATGTATTAGTATATATATTTTTTAAGACACAGTCTTGTTTTATCACCCAGGCTGGAGCACAGTGGCACAATCATGGCTCACTGCAGCCTCAAAAGCCCCCTGGACTCAAGCAATCCTCCTGCCTCAGACTCCCAAGTAGCTGGGACCACAGGTGCTCACTCCCACATCTGGTTGATTTCAATTTTTGTAGACATGGGGTCTTGCTACATTGCCCAGGTTGGTCTCAAACTCCTGGGTTCAAGGGATCTGCCTGCCTCAGCCTCCCAAAGTGCTGGGATCACAGATGTGAGCCACCTTGTCCAGTCACATCATTTCTTTTTATGCCAAGTAATATACTATTATATGCATCTACCACATTTGATTCTATAGCTTGATAAACAGCTGCATTTATTAGGTTGGCTTAGTTTTAAGGACATCTTTCTTTTTCCCTCCCAGATGGAGTTAACCTCTTGTTGCCCAGGCTGGAGTGCAGTGGTGCAATCTTGGCTCACCACAACCTCTACCTCCTGGGTTCAAGTGATTCTCCTGCCTCAACTTCTCAAGTAGCTGGGATTACAGGCATGTGCCACCACGTCTATTTTCTTTTCTTTTTGTATTTTTAGTAGAGATGGGGTTTCTCCATGTTGATCAGGCTTGTCTCGAACTCCCACCCTCCGGTGATCCACTCACCTCGGCCTCCCAAAGTGCTGGGATCACAGGCATGAGCCACCAAGCCCAGCCTTCGAAGGACATCTTTCCATACCCAGCCAATTAGTGATGGCGAAAGCTTGTGACCACCTATGATGTAAGCTTCTGGAGGGTAGTGTGTCTGTCTCTGATGGTCGTAGCCTTTGCACATAGGTAACACCTGGAGTCAGGTCTTTCCGGCACAAGCCGGCCTTGCCTCAATTTAACCATGTGAGATTTTAGCGTGCCATTGAGCTTCTGGGTCTCACAGGACAACTAACGACCGTCACTACCACATAGGATTGAGAAGCATGAGCTTCTCACGCACTGGCACAGTGCGTGATCCACAGGGTCTCGAGAAGTGGTAGTTCTTGTGTCCAGGAGGAGTTCAGAGGGATTTCTTAATGTGGCTGACAGCAAGACCCCCGGCTTTTGCCAGGTTTGTTTCAGTCCCACTGTCAAGGTTAGTCTGTGTGTTTAGTTTATGCTATCTCTAAGCCACGGTTCAGTAACTTATAAAACCTCTAAGACGCAGTGTTTTTTTGTTTTGTTTTTGAGATGGAGTTTCACTCTTGTTGCCCAGGCTGGAGGGCAATTGGCACGATCTCAGCTCACTGCAACCTCTGCCTTCTGGGTTCAAGCGATTCTCCTGCCTCAGCCTCTGGAGTAGCTGGGATGACAGGCATGCGCCACCATGCCGGCTAATTTTGTACTTTTTTTTTTTTT
>NW_012105697.1:2142591-2142932 GCF_000951045.1 Mandrillus leucophaeus | reverse complement strand
CCTTGGCTTCCCAGAGTGCTGGGATTACAGGCGTGAGCCACCTCTACCTGGCCTATATCATCCGTTTTCTCTCTCTGCCTCACAGAAAGCTGCAGCTCTCTGGCACTTGACATATGAGAATTTAAACATATGCCATGGCAGATGAATGTTAACAGCGAATCTCATCTTTGTCACATATTAGCTCATGAAGTTGGTCAAGTTATGTAACTTGGAAGATCCTCTACTACAGCTTCAGCCATGGGGAACCCATTTCATTGGGTGGGGTTGAGAGTCAGCTGGGGGGCATGACAGTTTCACTGCAGTGCTGACTTGATAAACCCCAGCTCTCATTTAATTTTTAT
>NW_012105697.1:2136312-2136626 GCF_000951045.1 Mandrillus leucophaeus | reverse complement strand
AATATATGTGTGTATGTGTGTGTATATATGTGCGTATATATAAATATATGTATGTATAAGTGTGTATATAAATATATGTGTATATATATGTGTGTATATGTGTGTATATATGCGTATATATGTGTGTATATATATAAATATATCCGTGTGTATATGTGTGTGTATATAAATATATGTGTATATATGTGTGCATATAAATATGTGTATAAATATATGTGTGTATATATAAATATGTGTATATATAGATATGTATATATGTGTATATATACGCTTTTTGAGACAGTCTCACTCCACTGCCCAGGCTGGAGTGCAGT
>NW_012105697.1:2135503-2136262 GCF_000951045.1 Mandrillus leucophaeus | reverse complement strand
TGAGGTCATGGAACCCCATCCACTCAGTTTATCATGCTAGAAACTTGGGGGTCACCCAGGACACTGTATTCCCTCTCTGAATTTAGTTCTTAAAAACTGTCTTGTATACTTCGGAAGCATCTTCCATTTCTCCTTCTTTCTGTGCCATCACCCTATGCTAAGCCACCTTTATTTATCTCATGGACACGACAAAGACCTCAGACTCGTCTCCCTACGTCTGTCCACGACTCCCTCTGGGTCACAACACTTTGCAACAGTGCTGAAATAAAAGTTCGATTATTTCTACTACCACCCCTTTAAAACTATGTAATTGCTTCTACTTACTATTGCAAACATTTTCAAGATGCCATGTTATCTGACTTCTAGTCCCTCTATCTTTATCTCTTGCTCATTTCTCCATGGCCCAGCCAAGCCCTCTGTTAAAGGCTTTGGAATGTCCCTACTTGATGCTCAGAATGTTTTTCTCTACCATGCTGAGACAACTTGGCCAACTCCTTTTCCTTTGTCTAAGCCTAAAGCTCACTCCTTCTAGGAAGTGACTCTAGACTTCCCTGGAATCTGGAATAGGAACTACAGTTTTCTCTCTCTCCCTTTTAAGACAGAGTCTCACTCTGTCGCCCAGGCTGGAGTGCAATGGCACAATCTTGGCTCACTGCAACCTCTGCCTCCCAGGTTCAAGCGATTCTCCTGCCTCAGCCTGAGTAGCTGGGATTACAGGCGCCCACCAAGCCCAGCTAATTTTTTGTATTTTAAGTAGAG
>NW_012105697.1:2128280-2134318 GCF_000951045.1 Mandrillus leucophaeus | reverse complement strand
GGCTAATTTTTTGTGTTTTTAAGTAGAGACAGTAGAGACGGGGTTTTGCCATGTTGACCAGGCTGGTCTTGAACTCCTGACCTCAAGTGATCCTCCCACCTCAGCCTCTCAAAGTGCTGGGATTACAGCTGGGAGCCACCGCATCCAGTCCACACCTGTATTTGTAGGGCCAATTCAGGGGCTCAGTCAAGGGATTCTCCTGATAAAAAAGAACTACTATTTTCTAAACGACCTTTCTCCTAAATACCCTAAAATAACCACAGAATCTGACCTGAATTCTCGCTGCACTATGGACACCAACAGTCTAAGAAAGGCCAAGCTTTAGATCAGCACCTGGAACCTCAGTCCTTCATCTCATGGCCAAGTGTGAGACTCACACCAAACCACTATTAGCGTTCTCAACCAACGAGGTTCTTAGCCACTTTCTAACTCATTGCATTATTGAGCTTTTGCAATGGCACACACAGTATCACATTTCCTGTTCCAAGATGTGGCAACCAAGGGTCAGAACAGAAGGAGACGTTCCCAAAGTCTCATGACAGACCCGTGATGGTGCCACTCAAGCTTAGTACTTACACCTCAAATCCTATTAACTTCCGTGGAAGTCCGTGTGAGTGGAGCTGTTGTCTACCCATTTTTCTCCCTCCTCCGTCACTTTACAGGCTAGAGACTGCACTAATTTCCAGCCAGTGACGATGACCAATGAGATCCTTTTCACAGCTCAGACTCACACTGCAGAGGTCGACCCAGTTACTGAACAATGATCCTCCCCTGTTCCCGTGAGAACCTGAAATCACCTTCCCTGCCCTGGACTTGCCCCAAGTCTCACTTACTTTTCATGTCATCCCTTGCTTTCTCTGAGAGGGTTGGCAGGTTCATATTTTCAAAGATGCTAATGGACGTAGCCCAGGCGAGCGACGCTCCGTAATACTCATGCAAGAGGAGTGCCAGGCATTCCACGTTGGCGTTCTCGATTTCGAACTGTGGAATAGAGCATGTGGTCGATTCTGAAGATTTCTTCTTTAGTAATTCCTTAAATATCTGAAATTCTTCCTTGTCTAGCTCGTGGAGACACCATTGCAGCCCGTAGCTGGAAAAGGTGAGCGATTTGTCTCCTTCCATCTTGAGACAAGGCTGAGAACTCAGGTTTTGGGGGGAAAGTGGATTCTCTGGTAACATGGAGCAAGTAGGACCTGTGGAAAGAGTGACAAGATTCAAGAGGATCTTGCAGCAAATCCTAGAGTTGATACAACTAATGTCGGTCACCTCACTAGATGAACAGCCTTCTCTCTTTTCAATTCTTCATGGATGAAGCATTTGTTGCCACAATATCTGTTTATCCCGTTACTAGAACATCAGTGCTGGGATATTTTGTTTTCTGTACCCTTAGTTCCCAAACAGCATCTTAGAATAAAATTGGACATGCATGCCACAGATGCTCTTGGCTAGTATGTCGTACTCAGAAACACTGGCTGTGGCCGGGCGCAGTGGCTCATGCCTGAAATGCCAGCACTTTGGGAGGCCAAGGCAGGTGAATCGCTTGAGGTCAGGAGTTCGAGACCAGCCTGGCCAACATGGTGAAACTCCATCTCTATTAAAAATATATTTTAAAAAATTAGCCAGGAGTGGTGGCACATGCCTGTAACCCCAGCTACTCAGGAGGCTGAGGCAGGAGAATCGCTTGAATCTGGAAGGCGAAAGTTGCAGTCAGCCGAGACTGCGCCATGGCACTCCAGCCTGGACAAGATTGAAACTCCATCTCAAAAAACAAACAAAAAACCACTGGCAAATAGATTCCTACCAGTTACTAGTAGCCAGTTACAGGATTCTTCCATCAGCTGATTTCTGTTACGCCTGTTGACATCGAGTTCCATAAACACAGTAAACAGTCTTGGTGTAAAAATAAACTGATAAATACTTGAAAGTCGTATCTGATTAGGGATTTACATCTAGATAATATACATGCAATAATAGGGAGACAAAGAATCCAATTTCATATGGGCAAAGGGTCTGAATATCCATTTCTCCAAAGAAGCTATGCAAATGGCTAACGCGCACATGGTAAGATTAACGTTGTAAGTCATCATCAGGACCAGTTCTACCCCTATTTGCTAACTCATTTTACAGATGAGCATCCAGGACCTCTGCTATGAATTGCTTCTCTAAGTTGTCAAGAAGCCTGGTCTATGATGACATCAAAATGTAGCAGTTTTAAGACCCCAGGAATAATTCCTAAATCTCTCAAATTTCTTTGTCATTATAACAGCTCTACAAATAGTGACAACCAGTACTGGTTGGCCAGTTAGAGCAAATCTTGTTTGCCCCCACCATTACTTTGTGGTAGACAAGAAAGCAATAGAAGGAATACCGCGTAATAAAACATTTTAAAGACTCACATAGACAGCAGCTTGTTATTTTCTGAGGGGCGGTATTGGTGTGAGGTCACCCTTGCTTGACATCTGTGCATTTATAGTTTTTGAGCTAGACTTGCAGATATGCAGTAAGGTCCTGTCAAGTCACCTCCCTGGACCTGGAAGCATCCCACCAAGGGAAAAAATCAGCCTGCAGGGGGACAGGTTCTCTTAACATTGATTTTTTGCTCCGCTCGCTTAGACAGGGCACCTGCTTTATACTCCCTCACCTGCAGGGACAAACTCGTCCCCGGTAGTTAGCCTCTGTCTTTCCTTCTGCCTAGCGTTCTTTCCATGGGAGAGTTTTAAGATGGGCTTGCTGAGATTACTTCAATTAATTATGAGTCAGAAGATAAATTATAAAACACACAGAAGAAAATATTTAAAGGAGGGTAGAGATGGGAGACAAGAGCCTAGAGATGTCATGGGAGCTCAAATCTATTCAATGAGTTTTTTTTTTCCCCCCAGACTGAGTCTTGCTGTTGCCCAGGCAGGAGTACAGTGGTGCAGACAGAGCTCACTGCAGCCTTCAACTCCTGGGCTGAAGCAGTCTTCCTGCCTCAGCGTTTCCAGTAGCTGGGACCACAGACTTGCTGTCAGTCCACCAGTTTTTTGTTTGTTTGTTTTTTTAAGTAGAGACAACGTCTCACTACATTGCCCAGACTGGTTTCAAACTCCTGGGTTCAAGCAGTCCTCTTGTCCTGGCCTCCCAAAGTGTTGGGATTGCAGGCTTGAACTACTGCACCCAGCCAAATTTGAATTTTTTTTTTTTAGACGGGGTCTTGCTCTGTCACTGGGCTGGAGTGCACTTGTGCAATCTCGGCTCACTGCAACCTCTGCCTCCCAGGTTCAGGCGATTCTCCTGCCTCAGCCTCCTGAGTAGCTGGGATTACAGGTGTGCACCACCACACCCAGCTAATTTGTGTTTTTAGTAGAGACAGGGTTTCACCATGTTGGCCAGGATGGTCTATATCTCTTGACCTCGTGATCCACTAGCTTCCCAAAGTGCTAGGATTACAGGTGTGAGCCACCGCACCCCACCAGGTTTGACTATTTCTAACCCTGTTCTGATTTAATAATTTAATTTGCTTTACAAGATGAGGCGATACCTGTGGGTACACGTTTTCCCGAGGCGCAGGAAACAGGTTATCACAAATACCCTCTTTACGGGAAAGGCCTCTGAAAAGAGTAGAGAGGTGATAGTCCCTGGACAACTGTCACTGAAAAGAGTGGAGACGTGGTATTCCCCGGACAACTGTTACTGAAATGAGTGGAGAGGTGACAGTCCCTGGACAAGTGTCACTGAAGAGTGGAGAGGTGGCAGTCCCTGGACAACTGTCACTGAAAAGAGTGGAGACGTGGTATTCCCCGGACAACTGTCACTGAAGAGTGGAGACGTGGTATTCCCTGGACAACTGTTACTGAAATGAGTGGAGAGGTGACAGTCCCTAGACAAGTGTCACTGAAAAGAGTGGAGAGGTGGCAGTCCCTGGACAACTGTCACTGAAAAGAGTGGAGAGGTGGCAGTCCCTGGACAACTGTCACTGAAAAGAGTGGAGAGGTGGCAGTCCCTGGAGAACTGTCACTGAAAAGAGTGGAGAGGTGACATTCCCTGGATAACTATTACTGAAAAGAGTGGAGGTGGCAGTCCCTGGACAACTGTCATTGAAAAGAGTGGAGAGGTGACAGTCCCTGGACAACTGTCATGGGTGGATCAACTTCCTGGAGAAGCGAATATGGCTTTTTCCTGCATTCTTTCTTTTTCTTTCTACCGCGGGGAGCGTTCTGCCACAACGGATTGCTAATAACATTGCAGCAAACAGCAGCTAAGGCAGAGAATTAGATCCACGTGTCATGGTACCAAGGCTGAGGGTTGGTTTCCTCATAGGTAACTCAACTCTAAGAGGCTGTTGACTCCTCCTTGTAGTGATCCTCAGAGCAGAGCAACAGCTCCAAGTTCAAGTCCTTCTGCAACCTTCATCATATATCCACATGGAAAGTACCTGAACATCTAAGGCTGGGCTCTCCTCTGGAAGCTGGAAATCAGAGTACCTGCCTCTTCAAGGATTACTGTGGGGTTTCAGTGAAGCAACAAGTGAGGCAGAAGGGCTGGCACAGAACATGCATGGGAATCCTGACCACCACCTACTCTAAAGCTACCCGACAGACCGAGATGTCCTGAGCAGAACAGTATGTTACAGCACACAAGCACTTAGGCTTAAGACGCTACTGCCGAGGAAGGCAGATCACCTGAGGTCAGGAGATCGAGACCAGCCTGGCTAACATGGTAAAACCCCATTTCTACTCAAAATACAAAAAATTAGCCAGGCATGGTGGCATGCACCTGTAACCCCAGCTACTCGGGAGACTAAGGCAGGAGAATCACTTGAACCCGGGAGGCAGAGGTTGCAGTGAGCCGACATTGTGGCATTGCACTCCAGCTTAGGCAACAAGAGCGAAACTCTGTCCACCTCCCCCCGCCCCACCCCCCCCCAAAAAAAAGATTTAGTAGGATCTCAATCATGTGGATTCTAAACTAATCAAATTCATAGCAGCAGAGGGTAAAATGGTGGTTGCCAGAGACTGGGGGAAAAAATGGGGAAAAAGGAAATGTTGATGAAAAGATACAAACAAGTTTCAGTTAGATCAGAGAAATGAGTTTTAGGGATCCCCTGCACAGCATGGCAACTAGAGTTAATGATGATGTATTTAACCTGCCATGGAATTCAAGAAACAATGTATTAATATACACTCCAAAATTGCTAAAAGATTTTAAACATCCTCACCACAAAAAGTAACTAAGGTGATGGACATGTTAGCTTTTTTTCTGCAGTATATACATATATCAGAACATCACATTGTTCCCCGCAAATATATACAATTATTGTCAATTAAAAATAAAAGTGGATTTAGGATTGCTTCGATTTGGCAATCTGCGGGTGAGGCTAAAGTGTGTGTATATATATATGCACACATATGTTTTGAGACGGTCTCGCATTGTTTTCCAGGCTGGACTACAGTGGCACAATCTCAACTCACTGCAACCTCCACCTCCTGGGTTGAAGCACTTCTCCTGCCTCAGTCTCCCAAGTAGCTGGGATTACAGGCACCTGCCACTACGCCAGGCTAATTTTTTGTATTTCTAGTAGAGATGGGATTTCACTAGGTTGGCCAGGCTGGTCCCAAACTCCTGACTTTGTGACTTGCCCACCTCGGCTTCCCAAAGCGCTGGGATTACAGGTATGAGCCACCACACCTGGCCTCATATATACTTTTAGAGACAGGGTCTCACTCTGTCCCCCAGGCTGGAGTGCAGTGACTGTCATAGCTCGCCATAGCCTTGAACTCCTGGGCTCAAGTGATCTTCCTGCCTCAGACTCCCAAGTAGCTGGGACAACAGGTGCATACCACCACACTTGGTTTCTTATATTTTTCTAATTTTAGAATGTCTGAAATTCAGGACTGAGATAAGATAAATCTAATCCAATCTTTGTAATTCCTACTTCATTTCATTAAAAGAGGCAAGGTTTTCGGCCGGGCGCAGTGGCTCAAGCCTGTAATCCCAGCACTTTGGGAGGCTGAGACGGGTGGATCACGAGGTCAGGAGATCGAGACCATCCTGGCTAA
>NW_012105697.1:2114391-2126432 GCF_000951045.1 Mandrillus leucophaeus | reverse complement strand
TGGGAATTGAACAATGAGAATACTTGAACACAGGAAGGGAAACATCACACACCGGGGCCTGTCGTGGGGTAGGGGAAGCGGGGAGGGATAGCATTAGGAGATACACCTAATGTAAATGACAAGTTAATGAGTGCAGCAAACCAACATGGCACACGTATACATATGAAACAAACCTGCACATTGCACACATGTATCCTAGAACTTAAAGTATATATAAAAAAGATGAATAAAGAAAAAAAATTCAACATCCCTTTATGGTAAAACACAGAAGCAGCATAACTCAGAACAATAAAGGCCATGTATGACAAACCCACAGCTAGCATTATACTGAATGTGGAAAAGAAGAAAGCCTTTCCTCTGAGAACTGGTACACACGGTGCCTACTTCTACCACTCCTATTTAACACAGTACTGGAAGTCCTAGCCGAGCAATTAGGGAAGAAAAAGAAAGGGCATCAAACTTGGAGAAGAAGTCAAATTGTTCTTGTTTGCAGGCAACATAATCTTACATTTAAAAAAGCCTACAGACTCCACCAAAAGACCGAGAACTGATAAATGAATTCAGTGAAGTTGCAGAATCAACATACAAAAAATGTTGATGTTTGGATAAATTTTTCAGTATGATGCAAGTTTTTGCATAATAAATGAACTCAGTATGATGCAAAAATCAACATACAAAACAGTAGCCTTTCTACACACCAAAAATGAACTAGCTGAAAAAGAAAGCATTGTCCTTTATAATAGCTGCAAAAAAGTACCTAGAAATACATTTAACTAAGGAGGTAAGAAATATCTACAGTAAAAACCACAGAATATCGAAAAAAATTGAAGAGGGTACATAAAAATGGAGACATCTAATGCTCATGGATTAGAAGAATGTTGTTAAAATGACCATCCTACCCAAAGCAATCTACAGATTCAATGCAATCCCTATCAAAACATCAATGACATTCTTCACAGAAATAGAAAAACAATCCTAAGATTTGTATAGAACCACAAAAGATCCCAAATAGCCCAATTTTGAGCAAAAAGAACAAAGTTGGAGGTATATTACCTGACTTCAAAATATACTACCACAAAGCTATAGTAACCAAAACAGCATGGCACTGTCATGAAAACAGATGTAGACCAATGGAATACAGAACTCAGAAATCCATGTATTTACAGCCAACTCATTTCTTTAATATATTGCTCAGGATTTGTTAGAATATTTTAATATTTAAATTTTTTAATATACTTTAAGTTCTAGGGTACATGTGTACAACACGCAGGTTTGTTACATATGTATACATGTGCCATATTGGTTTGCTGCACCCATTAACTCACCATTTGCATTAGGTATTTCTCCTAATACTATCCCTCCCCCATCTCCCCACCCTACGACAGGCCCCAGTGTGTGATGTTCCCCGCCCTGTGTCCAAGTGATCTCATTGTTCAGTTCCCACCTGTGAGTGAGAACATGTGGTGTTTGGTTTTCTGTCCTTGCGATAGTTTGCTGAGAATGATGGTTTCCAGCTGCATCCATGTCCCTACAAAGGACATGAACTTATCCAACTCATTTTCAAAGGCACCAAGATTAGGGAAAGCATGCTCTGTTCATTAAGTGGTGCTGAGAAAACTGGATAACCATATGCAGAATGAAACTAGGCCCCCGTCTCTCACCATATATAAAAATCAGCTCAAGATAGATAAAGTACCGAAACACAAGACTTGAAACAATAAAACTAGCAGAAGAAAACACAGGGAAAGCTCTTCTGAATAAAAGTCGAGGGGAATATTTTGTGGCTAAGACTTCAAAAGGACAGGCAACAAAAGCAATAGACCAATGGGAATACATCCAACCAAAGAGCTTCTGTATAGCAAAGGGGAATATTTTGTGGCTAAGACTTCAAAAGGACAGGCAACAAAAGCAATAGACCAATGGGAATACATCCAACCAAAGAGCTTCTGTATAGCAAAGGAAATAGTCCAAGAGTAAAGAGACAACCTGGTTGGGCATGGTGGCTCACACCTGTAACCCCAGCACTTTGGGAGGCTGAGGCAGGTGGATCATAAGGTCAGGAGATCGAGACCATCCTGGCCAACATGGTGAAACCTCAACTGTACTAAAAACACAAAAATTAGCTGGGCGTGGTGGTGCATGCCTGAAATTCCAGCTACTGGGGAGGCTGAGGCAAGAGAATCGCTTGAACTAGGGAGTCAGAGGTTGTAGTGGGCCGAGACCACGTCACTGCACTACAGCCTGGGTGAGAGCAAGACTCTGCCCACCCCCCACCCCCTAAAAAAGGAAAAAACCTGCAGAATGGGAGAAAATATTTGCAAAATAATCATCTGGCAAGGGACTAATACCCAGAATATATGAGGAACTCAAACAACTGTATAGCAAAACTCCAAGTAATCCATTAAAAATGTGAGCCAAAACCTGAACAGACATCTCTCAAAAGACCAACAGATGAAAAAAAGATTCAGCATTGCTCATCATCACAACCTCACTGTGGTTTTGATTTGCATTTTCCTCTAGTTAGAATGGCTATTATCAAAAAAGACCAAAAATAAATGCTGGCAAAGATGCGGAGAAAGCAATTCCTCTCCACTGCTGCTGGAAATGTAAATTAGCACAGCCTTTGTGGAAAACAGTTGTCTCAAAAACCTGAAAATACATTAATACCATATGATCCAGTGATCCGATGATTTACCCGAAGTGTATCAAAAGCCCGTCTGCACTCCCACATTTACCACCCCACTATTCACAATAGCTAAGATACGGAATCTACCTGTCCATCAACAGACAAACGGATCAAGAGAACGCGGTACACGCACAAGGGAACACGATTCAGCCTTCAAAAAATCCTGCCATTTGTGAAAATATGGATGAGTCTATAGTTCATTATGTGAAGCAAAATAAATCAGGCACGGAAAATTAAACACTGCATATATTTTACTCATATGTGGGAGTTAAACTGAGCTAATGGGACCATGGAAGTAGGAGATATAATTGTGTGTATTAAGGCTGGGAAGGGGAGGAGCAGGGGAGGAGCAGGGGAGAGGATGGCTCATAGGTGCTAAGGTTACAGGTAGATGGGAGAAATGGGTGCAGGTGTTCTGCAGCACTGTGGGTGAATATGGTGAACCATAACTTATTGTCTATTCTCAAGAAGCTAGAAGGGAGGACCGAGTGTTCACAACACAAATGTTCGGGGTGATAAATATGCTAAGTCCCCTGATTTGATCATGACACACTGTATACAGGTATCAAAATATCACTCGTGGGCCGGGCGTGGTGGCTCATGTCTGTAATCCCAGTACTTTGGGAGGCTGAGGCGGGTGGATCACCTGAAGTCGGGAGTTCGAGACCAGCCTGATCAACACGGAGAAACCCCCTCTCTCCTAAAAATACAAAATTAGCCGAGCGTGGTAGCAGGTGCCTGTAGTCCCAGTTACTCTGGAGGCTGAGGCGGGAGAATCACTTGAACCTGGGAGGCGGAGGTTGTGGTGAGCCGAGATTGCGCCACGGCACTCTAGCCTGGGCAACAAGAGTGAAAATTCATCTCCAAAAAAAAAAAAAAAAAAAAAAAATCCTCCCATAAATACGTACAGCTACGTGTCAACTAAAATAAAGGAAAAACTGCAGCAAATATATATATTTTTGACCAAGATCGGGGTCAGCAAATCTCCCGAAAGGAGCCAGGCATCTTAGGATTTGGGGCCATTTGCTCTCTGCCACCACTGCTTAGCTGCTCCTGTGGTATGACAGTAGTTGCAGACAATTTGTCAACAAAGGAGAAGCGCTATATTCCAATAAATCTTTATTTGCAAAGGACTGGATTTGACACACAAGCCCTACAGGGAAACCCGTAAGAATGTTAGCTGTCATTATCAAAAAGTCAAAAAACAGATGCTGCTGAGGTTGTGGGAAAAAAGGGAATGCTTACACAGTGTTGACGGGAGTGTAAACCAGTTCAGCCATTGTGGAAAGCAGCGTGGAGATTCCTCAAAGAGCTAAAAGCAGAAGTAGCATCGGACCCAGCAATCCCATTACTGGGTATATATACTAAGAGGAATATAAAGCATTCTATCATCAACACACATGCGTGCGAATGTTCGCTGCAGCACTGTTCACAATAGCGAAGACGTGGAGTCAACCTAAATGCCCATCAAGGGCAGATTGGATGAAGAAAACGTGGTACATGTACACCATGGAATACTATGCAGCCATAAAAAAGAATGAGATGTCTTTCACGGGAACATGGATGGAACTGGCGGCCACCATCCAGAGCAAACTAAGACAGGAACAGAAAACCACATAGCACATGTCCTCACTTACAAGTAGGAGCTCAATCAGAACACATGGACACAAAGAGAGGAATAACAGATAATGGGGTCTACTTGAGGGTAGAGGGTGGGAGGAGGGTGAGCAGCAGAAAAAAATAACTCTTGGGTACTGGGCTTAGTACTTGGGTGATCAAACAGTCTATACAACAAACCCCCATTACACAAGTTCACCTGTGTAACAAACAAGTGTACATGTGACAAACCTTCACACGCACCCCCAAAACTAAGAGGTAAAAAAAGTTAGCTGTCAGCAATTCTGTTCAGTTTTGTATTCTCTCCACTATTCTTTATATTTGATATTTCACTATTATTTATATTTACCTAATTTATATTTGGTAGGAAAACAATCAGATAAAGAAGAGGTATAAAAGTGGAACAAAGGTGAAAATTAACATTGGTATGTAGGTATGTATGCCTCAAATTACTTGAACAATTTTAAATTATATGCAGTTATTAAACTGGGCTGGTAACAAATATAACTATAAAAATCTCACACAAAATCTAATAACCAGCTAAACATGATGAGATCAAATGAACAGCAACTATAGAGGTAAAAAATGTGCGTAATTTAGCAAAGTGGCGTATCTGTTTTGAGGGCTTTAAAACGCTGCTGCTAGATGAAAGGTTTGATGTGGTGAGGCAGACGCAGATTCCCAGCACACCAACGATCCTCCTCCTCCGTCAGCATAATGTCATCCAAGAAGTCCTGCCGATACTTTTGTCAGGACAAGAAACTGTTTCTGTGAAAAGCCAAAACTAGACAAGAGAACTCTAAAAAATGTTATTCACTCTGCTGATGTCCAGGCTGGACTTCAACATCTACGATACAAGGTCACCATTTCCTGGGGCTGCACACAGATGTGCTAAATTTTGAAATATTTATATCCATGAATTCCTACTTTACATTTAGCCCCCAAATAATGAGCAAACGGAATAGAAGGTCTCAATCGAATGGTATAAAAGAGACAAGATGACAAATTCAATACAGTGCCCTCCTCCCTCCAGAAAAACAAACAAATCTTTCAAGTCCCCTTGAAAAAACTGCAAATAAATTTGAGACTATGGCAAAGAATGCATTATGTAAACAGCTCTTCCAACCCATAATAGCTCAGTATATTAAAAGAATTTTTCTTTTTTTTTTTTTTTTTTTGAGATGGAGTTTTGCTTTTGTTGCCCAGGCTAGAGTACAGTGGTGTGATCTCGGCTCACTGCAACCTTCACCCCTCCTGGGTTCAAGTGATTCTCCTGCCTCAGCCTCCCCAGTAGCTGGGATTAGAGACAGCCACAACCACGCCCGGCTAATTTGTATATTTTTAGTAGACCGGGGGGAGAGGGGGGTTTCGCCATGTTGGTCAGGCTGGTCTTGAACCTCTGACCTCAGATGATCCACCTGCCTCGGCCTCCCAAAGTGCTGGGATTATAGGCATGAGCCACTGTGCCCAGCCTATTAGAAGGATTTTGAAGAATTAAAAAACTGCATATGACTTTTGCAATCCCAGCACGTTGGGGCCCTGAGGCAGGTGGATCACCTCAGGTCAGGAATTCGAGACCAGCCTGGCCAACATGGTGAAACTCCATCTCTACTAAAAATACAAAAATTAGCTGGGTATGGTGGCACATGCCTGTAACTCTAGCTACTCAAAAGGCTGAAGCAGAAGAATCGCTTGAACCCAGGAGGCAGAGGTTGCAGTGAGCCAAGATCGTGCCACTGCACTCCAGCCTGGACATAGAGTAAGACACTGTCCAAAAAAAAAAAAAAAAAGGAAAATAAAAGAAAAAAAAGAAAAAGAAAAACAGCATATGACTCTTAAATGTACTTTTAAAAAAATGTTATTACTGATAAAATAGTCAAAATGATGTACCACGTTTGACATGTGAGGCTGACAATGTCCACAATGCATGACTGGACCCTGCTTTGTGATGGGTGAAGGGAAACGTGCTCCTACATTAGTGGAAGTGTAAATGCGTGCCATCTTTTTGGACGGTACTTTGGCAATCTTTATCCATTTTAATTGTAAATATTAGACCCAGCCTTGTGTAAAGCAGCAAGACTGAAGACCATTTAGGAGTCGGTTAATAACAGGTGGATTAATTTAAGCACCAACGTACCCTGCGTCCTTAAAAATGCACAAGGATCAGCACAGAAAGCTGCCCCACCTGTAAGGCTCTTAACACCACACACATGCGCACAACGCCTTTGGGTGAGGAGCAGAAAACAGGGAGGAGACACTAAGGCGGGCAGGGAAGGACACACTTCACACCACACCTTCTCGTATTGCTGCTTTCAAATTAATACTGAAAAAGGCCAGGTGTGGTGGCTCATGCCTGTCATCCCAGAACTTTGGGAGCCTGAAGCGGGTGGATCACCTTGGTCAGGAGTTCGAGACCAACCCGGCCAACATGGTGAAACCCCATCTCTACTAAAAATACAAAAATTAGCCAGGCTTGGTTGTGGGCGCCTGTAATCCCAGCTACTCGGGAGGCTGAGGCAGGAGAATTGCTTGAATCCAGGAGGTGAAGTTTGCAGTGAGCCGAGATTGTGCAACTGTACTCCAGCCTGGGTGACAGACGGAGACTCCATCTTAAAACACACACACACACACACACCCCCCAAATCACCAAATTAATACTAAAAAGTACCTCCCATTAAAAAATCATTTGAGTAGAAGCTAAGTAGACATAAATGAATTTCACCAAAACAATAGAGGTATTCTTACCAGTACCCATCCATGGAAGACCAAAAACCTAGGTTCACGTGAACACTGATAGAACATTGAAGTTTATGTGCTGTGTTGCTCAAAATAAAACCATAGCAAGAAAATAAGCTTTTCTACACATTCCTATAAATATTTAGGGACCATATTGGTCATTGGTAAATGGAAAAATACTTATTTCTGAGCACCTGTTTAAAAGCTAACATCCTAACCACAGAACAATTAACATTTTCTAGGTTTTCCTCCCCCTTCTAAGTTAACAAAAAGCACCTGGATACATGGAAATTGAAAGCAAAACACACAAGACAGACTCTCAATGCAGGCAATGAAATTAAGAGGGGAAGGTTATTTAAGAGAATGAATTTCGGACTGTCATATGTCAACACTTCTATATATACATAATTTGAATTAAACATTTGCCTTACCACACTGCACAATCCTTTGAAGGGGCTGGAGGACCAAGAAGTGAACCAGGGCTGTCAAAACCAACAAAAACCTCAGGGGCGGGTAGGGAAATGAGTGTGGTCTGGGGACCGTGATTTTATTTTTAGGGTGAGGTGATTGAGCAAGTTCATACGTTCAGAGCTGAGAATAAAGGTGGAAGCAGCAAGAAGATGACTCAATCCTGTCTCTATCCTGCCTTAGGTGACTCAAAGCTTTTCCTTTAAACTTTATGTAACACAGATAAGAGTTTTTCTTCTTGACATGGAGTCTTGCTCTGTCGCCCAGGCTGAAGTGCAGTGGCATGATCTCAGCTCACTGCAACCTCCGTCTCCCAGGTTCAAGCAATTCTCCTGCCTCAGCCTCCCAAGAAACTGGGATTACAGGTGTCCAGCACACCTTTTTTGTTTTGTTTTGTTTTTTAAGTAGAGGAGGAGTTTCACCATGTTGGCCAGGCAGGTCTCGAACTCCTGACCTCAGGTAATCTGCCCGCCTCTACCTCCCACAGTGCTGGGTTACAGGGGTGAGCCACCGCGCCCGGCCTTACATGGCATATTAATATACAAAGGGCATCACCGTCCTCACTCCAGGGTTCGAAGCTGAGGTTCTGTGGTGTTGACTGGGTTGCTCTGTTTTAGGGGAAGGTGCATTAACGCATACGGGATGATAACACCCTGTATTTCCCTTGAACTGATTAATCAAGCCCCAGAGAAAGATGACTGGATGGTGTAGGGATTAATTTGGGATAGGCACAGTCACTTTCTCCTGAGTGAAGTCAGGTGGGTGAGGAGTTGGGGAGAAGTTTTTCAAGTACCAGGCAGGATTACAGCCGGAGGGAGGGAAAGGAAAGCTGCCGGTTGAGGTTATTTTCTGAGGATGAGTGACTTCCCTAAGCTCGCACTTTGTCGCTATGCTTTTTCTACAGACCGACCTCTCCCACCACACCTTTCTACGCAGGTGTCCTGAATGATTAGAAAGAAGCAGTTAAGATTACAGGGCTGGAAGTCTCAGACCCAGTTTTGAATATTGATTTGCCGCTTTCTGCCCCAGGCAAGCCATTTAATTTCTCTGGGGCTCAGCTTCCTCCCTTGGTAAACAGGACAAACAACACTGTCAGAATTATACAGCATTTCAGTAACTAAGTTACAGTTAACATATTATTAGCACAATTAGCACCGTAACACCCCCCACCCCAGACTCCTACTAAATGCGCACATTTGCTAACCCCGACATTCAAGTCGCAGTACCCCCACTCTGTATTCTATTTTTGAGATGAAGTCTCACTTTGTCACCCAGTCTAAAGTGCAGTGGCGTGACCCTGGCTCACTGCAACCTCTGCCTCCTGGGTTCAAGCAATTCTCCTTCCTCAGCCTCCCTAGAAGGTGGGATTATAGGAGCCTGCCACCACGCCCGGCTTATTTTTGTGTTTTTATGAGACAAGGATTTCACCATGTTGGCCAGGTTGGTCCTGAACTCCTGACCTCAGATGATCCACCTGCCTTGGCCTCCCCAAGTGCTGGGTTTACAGGCGTGAGCCACTGTGCCCAGCCCTCTGTACTGTATTTTAGACCGAATGTCTGGAAAGGACAAGAGACTTACCTAAATATCCCAAGTAAATATGAGGTTTTAGAGGAAAATCTTTACAGCAAAATGGGGCAACTGGACTTTGTTCTTTCGAGGAACCCTTTGGTCCCGGGCTTTGAGCAGCCAAAAGGGAGAGGGTGGGGGCGCCTAGTAAGCTCAATATGCAGGTTCTAATCAGCAGTGGAGAACACAAGCAGGAAGGACAGGGAGCAAGACAGGAGGAATACTCACCAACTTCACACCTCGCCTCCAAGAGCAGGTCCTGCGCTGGGACAACTGGCAATCACAGAAAAAAGGCGGCCACGCCCAGCTCCGTGCCCACGAGGCGATAATCCTTGGGGAGGGCTGAGCCCGTGATGTTGCTGCTGCCTATTGGCTGCAACCGGCTCTGAACGACCAGCCCCAGGGAACAGGCACTTTTCTGCACCTGTGTGCACCATTTACAGGTGCTCCGCCAAGAGGCTGCCTTGCCCCCACACACCTGCGCTCAGGGCGCCCGGATGCTAACAGCCTTCAGCTGGCTGTCCCGGAGCAATTAGTGTATGTGTGTGTGTGAGAGAGAGAGAGAGACAGAGAGAGTGCATGTGTGTGGGAGAGAGTGTGTGAGAAAGAATGTGCAAGACAGAGACAGTGTGTGTGACAGAGAGAGACAGAGTGCATGTGTGTGAGAGTGTGTGTGTGTGAGAAAGAATGTGCAACACAGAGACAGTGTGTGTGAGAGAGAGAGACAGAGTGCATGTGTGTGAGAGTGTGTGTGTGTGAGAAAGAATGTGCAAGACAGAGACAGTGTGTGTGAGAGACAGAGAGAATGCATGTGTGTGAGAGAGTGTGTGTGAGAACGTGCAAAACAGACAGTGTGTGAGAGAGACAGAGAGAGTGCATGTGTGTGTGTGAGAATGTTCAAGACAGAGACAGTGTGTGAGAGAGAATGTGTGTGAGACAGTGTGTGTGCATGTGAGAGTGTGTGAGAGAGACAGTGTGTGAGAGAGGATGTGTGTGAGACAGTGTGTGTGCATGTGAGAGTGTGTGAGAGAGACAGTGTGTGAGAGAGGATGTGTGAGAGACAGTGTGTGAGAGAGAATGTGTGTGAGACAGTGTGTGTGCATGTGAGAGTGTGTGAGAGAGACAGTGTGTGAGAGAGGATGTGTGTGAGACAGTGTGTGTGCATGTGAGAGTGTGTGAGAGAGACAGTGTGTGAGAGAGGATGTGTGTGAGACTGTGTGTGTGAGAGACTGTGTGTGAGAGTGTGTGAGAGAGTATGTGTGAGAGTGTGTTTGTGAGAGACACAGAGTGTGTGTATGAGTGTGTGAGAGAGACAGTGTGTGTGTATGTGTGTGTGTGTGTGTTGGGTGCCCTTATTTTACATAATCCGGAAGTTGCACTTGGCTTTTTTGTGTGTGTGTATATTGACAAATTATAATTGTATATTCTCGTGGGGTCCAGTGTGATCTATGTACACAATGTCAAATGGTTAAATCAAGCTAACAAACACATCTGTTGCCTTGAATACTTATTTTTTTTTGTGGTGAGAACACTTGAAATGTACTCCCTTAGCAATCTTGAAACAGAAGTTTATACTTTTGATAAAGTCCAATGTATTTAGTTTTAGTTTGTTTTGATGTGGACTCTTGCTCTGTGACCCAGGCTGGAGTGCTCAGTGCAAACTCCGCCTCCCGGGTTCAAAGGATTCTCCTGCCTCAGCCTCCTGAGTAGCTGGAACTACAGGTGTGTACCACCACGCCCGGCTAATTTTTGAATTTTTAGTAGAGAGGGGGTTTCACTATGTTGGCCAAACTGATCTCGAACTCCTGACGACAGGTGATCCACCAGCCTCGGCCTCCCAAAGCGCTGGGATTACAGGCATGAAATACTGTGCCTGGCCAAACGTGTTTGAAAATGCCATTTGAAGAATTTATGGTGAACGCATATTAAATTTATGGTCTCTCCTTAGGTCATGAATGTCTTCTGATTAGTTCACTTTTAGAAAGTATAGCATCTTTCCTTTCACATTTAGATTTATACTATACTTGGAATTAATTTTGTATATGGTATGAGGTAGGAATTCAGATTTTTTTCTTCTATGTGTGACCAATCAATTTAGCACCATTTGTTAAAATACTACCCTTTGCCTAGTCTTTTGGAGTGTCGGTTTGTCAGAAGTCACATGATCATGTTTGTGACCTTCTGTTTTGGACTCTATTCTGTTTCCCAAGTATATTTCTCCAATCTCTAATTAAATGCATGGAAAATACCATACTGTGCTAGCTATCCTGAACTCTTTGTATTTCTTTTTTTTCTTTTTCTTTTTCTTTTTTTTTTTTTGAGACAGAGTCTTGCACTGTCACCCGGGCTGGAGTGCAATGGCATGATCTCAGCTCACTGCAACCTCCGCTTCCCCAGTTCAAGCGATTCTCCTGCCTCAACCTCCCGAGTAGCTGGGATTACAGGCACCTGCCACCATGCCTGGCTAATTTTTTGTATCTTTAGTAGAGATGGGGTTTTGCCTTGTTGGCCAGGCTGGTCTCGAACTCCTGACCTTGTGATCCGCTCACCTGGGCCTCCCAAAGTGCTGGGATTACAGGCGTGAGCCACCGTGCTTGGCCACTTTTCTTCACATACTTTAGAATTTGCCTGTAAATTTCCATTAGTGTACTTTGGGCATTTTATGGTCATTGCAATAACTTTATGAATACAGCCGAGGAAAACTGTCATCTCTGAAAGGCAGTGTTCCTATTCATGACGTTTGTCTAGTTCTCCATTTATTGGGTATTCTTTATTTTTGTCTTTTGAGACAGGGCCTCACTCTGTTGCCCAGGCTGGAGTGCAGTGGTGCAAACATGGTTTACTGCAGCCTTGACCTCCTGGGCTCAAGTGATCCTCCCACTTGGCCTCCCAAAGGGGTGGGATTACAGGCGTGAGCCACTAGGCCTGGCCAAGGCACATCTTTTTTTTCTTTTTCTTTTTTTTTTTT
>NW_012105697.1:2107922-2112946 GCF_000951045.1 Mandrillus leucophaeus | reverse complement strand
GGCTCACTGCATCCTCCACCTCCGGGTTCCAGTGATTCTCCTGCCTCAGCCTCCAGAGTAGCTGGGACTACAGGCATGTGCCACCACGCCTGGCTAATTTTTGTATTTTTAGTGGAGACCGGGTTTCACCATGTTTGCCAGGCTGGTCTCGAACTTCTGACCTCAGGTGATCCACCTGCCTCAGCCTCCCAAAGTGCTGGGATTACAGGCATGAGCTGCTGCGCCTGGCCTACTTTCAAAATATTCTTTTTCCTTTGCAATAAATTGTCCTATGCTGCACCTCCTTTGCTGTGTGTCTATTGTTTAAATTCTTTTAAACGAAGACAAGAACTGAGGTCTCATAACTGCCATCCACATTTCTACTATTATTTAGTTTGATGATTAAATTATTCCAGATTTGGCCAGTGAGAACTCATTCAATCAGGCTCCTTGTTCCTATTGCTATGTCCCCATTATTATATTATTATTTTTCAGAGACAGGGTCTCTCTCTGTTGCCCAGGCTGGAGTGCAGTGATGCATCATGGCCCACTGCCGCCTTGAACCTCTGGACTCAAGTGATCGTCCCATGTCAGCCTCCCAAGTACCTGGGACCACAGGCATGCACCATCAGGCCCAGCTGATTTGTAAAACATTTTTAATGTAGATGGGGTCTCCCCCTATGTTGCCCAGGCTGGTCGCTAACTCTTGGGCTCAAGCAGCCCTCCACCTTAACCTCCTACAGTGCTGAGAGCACAGGTGCGAACCACTGGCCTGGCCCCCACTGTTCTCTGAGCACTGTCTTACTTCTGACACAAGATGTTCCAGACCCATTCTATACATTCCCAGCACCAACTGTGGAGTCAGCTCTTTCGTTGAAGATTCTTGGTTCCTTTAATGAGGAACAGTACTTAGAAAACAATACCTGAGTACCAGTGTGCTGTTTCTATGATACCACTGTTCCTACACTTAGGTTTCTTTTTCATGGCTGAATAGTACTCCACTGTGTATAAGTATCATGTTTTCTTTATCCACTCATCTGTTGATGGACTCTTAGGTTGCTTCCAAACCTTGGCTATTGTGAACAGGGCTGCAATAAACGTGGAACTGCAGATATCTCTCTGATTTACTGATTTATTCGGGGTATTTACCTAGCAGTGGGATTGCTAGGGTTGAGGTTGAGGACCCCAACTCCTCTGGCTTTTGAAATAAAATTTCTTCAGAATTAAGAAACCAACCTGGGCCGGGCGCAGTGGCTCACGCCTGTAATCCCAGCACTTTGGGAGGCCAAGGGGGGGGCAGATCACGAGGTCAAGAGATCCAGACCATTCTGACCAACATGCTGAAACCCCGTCTCTACTAAAAATACAAAAACATTAGCTGGGCATGGTGGTGCATGCCTGTAGGCCCAGCTACTCAGGAGGCTGAGGCAGGAGAATCGCTTGAACCCAGGAGATGGAGGTTGCAGTGAGCTGAGATGGTGCCACTGCACTCCAGCCTGGCCACAGAGTGAGACTGTCTCAAAAAAATAAAACAATAAATAAATAAAAATAAATAAATAAAAAGAAAAGAAAAGAAAGAAACCAACCTGAATGATACCTGATTGTTACATTGTAAAAAGATGGCTGTTTCAGAAGGGAAGAAAAAAAAATTGTGATTGCTTTCTAGATCTTTGAGCTCTAAATGCTGCCATAACTAATTTAAGAGCATAGTAGTTAGTTAGGACCTTAAAAAGTTAAGAGTTACACTTCATTTTTAGAGCTCCTTAAACACGAGGTGGTTTCCTTTTTCCAGTACTTGCTACATTTATTATCTTCCTTAGAAGTTCCTTGTGCACACTTTCCCCAGACAAGCAAAGGAACAGGTTTCTTCCTTAACAGTTGATGGACCAGTCTACCGGTAAATAAATCACACTCTAAAAAATTTCCAATTGCATTCATGCATATTTTTAATTAAAATTTTCTAATACCCTTGAAGATATGAAGACATATCTCCAAGAGGAGATGTTTACATGACATATTCAAAGACATTTTGGTAGCCAGGAGTAGATGTGGGTTGAACTCGCCTTACCTTGGTGCCTCAGTGCAGTGACTAATCTATGTGTTAACACATGACACTCCGTAACATTGATGGGGTTATTTGGAGGTCATGCCCTACACCAGTTCCCAGAATGAATGCAGCCATTCCAGACTCAGGACGGCCCACAAAATAGGCAACTGTTTCCCAATTTCTCATTAGGAAAAAAATACCCAGAGGACCACCAGATCCGTCGCCAGAGGGTCCAGGTCGATTCATCCCTATTGCTTCACCATAGCGCTAAGAATTCCAGTCCTGTATTATCTTCAGGAAGTCCCTTTCCACTGCAGGACCCTCCAGTCTTGCCAGCATATCCACTTCGTTACTGTCTTTCTTCTCCCTGGGAAGGATAAAAACAAGGTTTTGTTTTCTTACATTTGGTTTTCCTTTGCAGCCCTGAAACAAGGAGGCAAAACCTCTAGAACAGAAATTTACCACCTAGGAGACCACCCTGGCCCCATGCAGTTGGTCAAAATGAATAGGGGTGCTCTCGGGAGCTCAGGAATGAATTTGAAGTGCCTTGGGGTTCAACCAAGACAGCCTCAATGATCCCTCCTCCTGTAAATCACACCCTTGGATCGCTCCCTCTCTCACTGGACCAGGGCTAGACTGTGTGGCCAATAGAACAAGGCAGATGTGATGGGATGTCACTTTCAAGATCAAGTAATAAAAGACTGCGGCTCTGTTTTGGGCTGTCAGTCATCTCTCTGTGCCACTGTCTCCCTCTGCCTCTGCCTCTCTCTGCCTCTCGTTCTGGAGGAAGCCAGCTGTGATGTCATGAGCAACTCCCTGGAGAACAACTGAGGCCCCCCAGCCCACAGCCACACAAGTGAGCCTGGAAGCAGATTCAACAGACGTCATCAAACCCCAGGCAGTGGCTCAACTGAGACCTCAGGAGATACCACGAGCTAGAACCACCCAGTCATATTGCTGTCCTATTTCTGACCCTCAGAAATTGTGTAAGACAATATGCCTTTATATTGCTTTAAGTTACTAAACATTGAGGTAACTCGTTGCATAGCAATAGATGACTAATACACCAGGAAAATTGTGTCCTTCACCTGGAACCCACCACTGATTGAGAACATGTGTTAGGCACTGTGCTAAGTGCTGTGTGTGTGACTTTTCTTTCAGTCATCATTAAATCTCCATGGGGAAAGACATCATTTCAGTTTTATAGATGACCAAATCAAGGCTCAGAAAGATTGACTTGTTCACTGCTACGTAGCTGGTAAGTGGTAACATCAAACTCAGTTGTTCAAGAAGAAAAGGTGAAGAAATGAAGAAAAAGAAGACAAAGAAAAGAAAGAAGATATCAGACAGGTGAATCCCAGTTAACAGTTCCTTTAGGTAAAAGTGGGAGTTGGGGGTTTGAACAGCTACGCGGAGGGAACTATAAATCCCCAGGAAACAAAAGCAGAATGGTAGCAACACGGGAAACAATAGCATTCCAGGTCCACCATCTCACTTTCCATTTTCAGAGTCGGGGTCTCACTCTGTTGCCCAGGCTGCAGCGCAGTGGTGTGATCACAGCTCACGGCAGCCTCAACCTCCTGGGCCTAAGTGACCCTCTCACCTCAGCCTAATGAGTAGCTAGGACTACAGGCATGCACCACCATGCCTAGCTAATTTTTGTATTTTTTAGTAGAAGATAGGGTTTTGCCATGTTGCCCAGGCTGGTCTGAACTCCAGACTCAAGCGATCTGCCTGTCTCAGTCTCCCAGAGTGCTGGGATTAGAGGCATGCACCACCACACCCAGCCCAGCATCTCATTTTTTTTACAAGGAGCTTCTCTTGGGTGATTGGTTTTGCACAGGGAACCCAGTGGAGACTTACAAAATGACCTCCTCTCTCTTCTTTTGACTTGAGAAGGCCTCACACAAGGTCAGAATACCATCAACTTCAATCACGTTCTTGCTCAAGTCCAGATGTCTCAGATGTTGGTTTTTACGGAGCATGGAAGCCATGGCCTGGCAGCAGATGGAGGTGAACAGGCAGTTTTCCAGCCTGTGACACAGAAACAGACAGCAGAGAAGTCATCATGACTCATCTGAGAGCTCAGCTGGTGTGACGGCTTACAGCCGAGAAATCACACTAACAGGAATGCGTGATGTTGTTTCAACCATGTCTCAAAGAGGTGCCGTGCGTCATCAATACAATGCCGGCCCATGAGAGTCCTTGAACAAAGAGTGAAATTCATGGATTATTAGATTAATGGGTTAATGGGTTATTATGGGAATGGGATGGGTGACTTTATAAAGAGGGAAAGAGATCTGAGCCCATATATAGCATGCCCAGTGACTCACTAGTGACCCTGCAGGGAGTCTGCATCAGCACTAAGGCTCTCACCAGATGCAGCCCCTCCACCTTGGACTTCTCAGCCTCCATATCCCTTTCTTTATAAGTCATGCAGTTTCAGGTATTCTGTTATAAGCAACAGAAAACAGACTAAGACGGATAGGGTCCACGAATTTTATACTGAGCCAAGTTACTGCTCATGGCTGAAACTAGATTAAAAAAATAATGTCATACAAGCAAAGACTTAGAAAATACTGCATAAACACTTTCAGATATAGAAAATTCTTTTCTACTTGAAAATATATTTCACTCAATCTAAGAGATAAATCAACATTTAAAACCCAAAGTAGATTTGAGGAGTCAAAGAATCATGACTGGCAGTGAGTCATACTGAATTTGATTTGAGAAGCAAATCATCAACAAAAATGAACACCATTATCCAAACTAATCCTAGAAATGAAAGGTGTACTACAAGACAATAATTTAAACGAGCTAGATTAAATACCAAGATTATACTAATGGCAAGCAAAAAATTTGGATCGAAAGAGGCAAAATTAGTTTCATTTTTTGATCATGAGAGATGTTTACAAATCTTTTGCAAATACTAAAGGTAACCAAAGAATTAAAAGGAGAATGAATGCTTTTATATCACTGGCTGGTATACATGTTAGCA